>NC_034594.1:97217700-97289024 GCF_900095145.1 Mus pahari
TTAGTTCAACAATCTCAGTGTTTGCTAAAGTTTCAGCGTATGGTGGAAACTCATAAATTGAAACTTCAATCACTTTTAATGGATAATACTGGGAAATATATATATATATATATATATATATATATATATATATATATATATATTTAATTTAGTTTTACCAGCACTACCTATGTTTAGGTATAACTTGATGTTTATGCTTTGCTCTTATCTAGATCTATATATGCTTTTAACTGTTTCATCTCATGGTATACATTTTATTGGGATTTTCAGATGCCTTTCAACCTTTAAGTGAAGGAATGGTTGTATTGAATTATCTTCTTTCCTGACCATGCTTTTTGGTATTAATAAGTATTTCTGTAACACTGTTTTTTTCTTCTATTTTCACCAAGAGATGAGAAATGGAAGTTTCTTGAGGTTTCTAATGGAGCAAAGTCATTCTTCCCCCAAAACCTAATGTGATTTAATTATGTGTAAATATCATCCAAATACAATTTGAGAAACAGTCTATGAAATGAATGAAAATTGTTTCTTAACACTTTCGATTTCATTAAAAATAGGAGAAAATGTCACTGTGCAGAGTAGGTTGGGGATACAGGACCATTAAATGTAATGCTCTGCTCTAACCTCTACAGAGCTGGAAGTTGGAAAGGGAAGAGGCTGAGGCAATGCTGTCTACAGATGCACAGCATCACTGTATCTTGGAAAAGTACTCATGGGCCAGGAGGAGACAGAGCGAGCTTAGGCCCTTTCTTATACTGTATAACATGGAATATAAAGCAAAGCTATGTCATAAAGTTTCTTTCTTCTTCACGTGGTGGAAAAACTATTCTGGAAGCCAGAGGCATTCAAAGAGTTCAGAAATCTGCTCACTTTTCTAAAAGTGCATATTCTAAAGGAGAAAAATCCTTTCTTTTATATGATTTAGACAAAAGGATCATTTTGACTGAGATTGGGAGATGATATCACTGAACTCCTGCAGTCAATTGTGATCTTTCCTGGATAAAGTGGTGTTGAGGTCAGTCTCTCCCAGGCACTTAGAGAGGAAATAAGTCAGTAAGGGGATAAGATAAGTAAGAGTCAGGAATATAAAACTGTCTGGAAGAGACTTAGGAGCAGGCTCAGTCAGTAAACATCTGCTATGCAAGCACAGGGATCATCATAGTTCAGTCACTAGCATCCACCTAAAGGACTAGTCACTGCAACACATACCTGTGCACTGGACACTGGGGAGACTGAGGCAGGAAGATCCTAGGAGCTTGCTGGCCATTCAGTCTAGCTAAGTCAATAAGCTCTAGACTCAATGAGAGAACAATTAAGGAAGACATTGATGTTTGGTCTCCATATGAACATGCACACATGTACCCCTCCCCACACACACACATGCACTTACACAAATGTGTGTAAGCATATACATCCCCTACACTCACAAAGATCTAGAACTTTTTTTTAAATCACCAAGCCAGTCGATAACTAACAGATTACTATCAATCTGCCACCCCCCCCATATTAACAGAATGTAAGTCTTTAAGGGGGGAAAATGAGTTACCTATAATCAATGTTATTGAATTCCTTCTTCATGTAACCAAAGAAAGGTTAGTCATGTGAAAAGGTCATCAACTGGTCTTCCAGTAATGAAAAGAGGCAGTGGGAGATGCTTGTGCTTAGAGAAGAGGATATGCCCCATGACATGATAGTGCTGGTTTCAGAAGCACATTCACTTTGCCCAAATTCTGAAAACTGCTAATTATATAGCATCTCATACTCCAACTACACTGTGAGACTATGAAAATATACCTGTTATTTATAGTTATGGATAGTGATACTAATTCCAATTAAATCACACTGTACTGTCAAGAGTCAGGCTATCAGTATGAGCTATTCTCAAATATCTCTAGATAGTTCTCCTGGTGGAGATGCCTCAGAAAATCAAGTTGGCCCCTTGAGGCCCCTTCATTATTCTGTATTAAGTGAATCTTAAGTCTTTACTCTAAAATTGGGATGGAGAGAGACAGACAGACAGAGAGAGACAGAGACAGAGACAGAGACAGAGAGACAGACAGAGAAAGACAGAGAGAGAGAGAGAGAGAGAGAGAGAGAGAGAGAGAGAGAGAGAGAATGACAAATAGCTAGTCTGTAAAATGTTTGCTTTGCCTCCAGCTGAATTCAGTCCCCAAAACCCATATAAAGAGCTAGGTAGGACCATTCAGGATTTTAATCCCAACAATCCCAGGGAAGTAGAGATACACAGATCTATGGGTTAAACAGCTCACTGGTTAATCAGACAACTCAGTGAATTCCAGGGCAGTAAAATGCCCTGCCTCAAAATAAAGAGACAAGTCATGAAAATGTCAATGAAATTGTCTTCTAGTCTTCACATACATGTTTATATGTTCATGCACACCCATAAATACACTCACACATGCATATACTGTACCCACATGGTAATGTATACACACACACACACACACACACACACACACACACACACACACACACACACAAATACCAGAAGAGAGAAATGTGAGGTCTGCCTACAGAATTAAAAGCAGCAGACAAAAGCTATGCCTATATGCTCCATCTTCTCATGAGGAAATAATCGGGAACCAAAGGATTAGAGAGATGGATTCCAGAGTGTGGGCCACTCCTGCAGAGTACCCAGATTTAATTCTTGGAACCCACAGTGGGCAGCTCACCACCACCAGTGATTCCAGTTCCAGGCGATAAAACTGCCTCTTCTGGCCTCCACTGCCTCTGCATACCTATGTATGTGCACACAGACACACATGCATACATATAATTCAATTTAACAAATTTTGGAAAAGGAACCAGGACCATAGAACCCTAAAGCATCACAAAGGTGCAACGTATTAAGAGCCCATAATCAGTGTAACATATCTGTGTGCATTTTCTTTTGTTTTTTGTTTTTTCTTGTTTCAATGATCAGTTGACCTTTAAACCAAATGATCTGTGCATTCATCTTAAGCACGAATGCCAAAGAGACTGTGTTCAACTTTGCAAGTTGAGTTTTGTAGAAATAGAGGGGAGAGAAAAGTTGCTAGCAATAACAAATAGGAAAAAGGAATCAGTCTGAGAATCTATCTCCCATTCCCAGAACCTCTGAGAAGACATGGAAGTCTTGCTTTGAGAATATAGTGGGAGACTGCTTAATCAACAAAGCACTTAGCATACAGGGATGAGGACCTAAATTCAATTCCCAGAATGTGGATGAAAAATATATGTGAGGCTCTATTGCCAGCATCCATGTGGAATCTCACAACCATCTGTAACTATAATTCCAAGTAATCCAAGCCTCTGCACATGCACATGGCATGCATGTGGCACAGAGACACAAACAAAACACTGGTACACATAAAATATTGTTTTTAAAAAAGTCCAGGCATGGTAGTGTGCTCATGCAATCCCAGAGCTGCTCAGGAAAAAGGATGGGGACACCTGGGGACCTTTTGCAAGCTAGGTTAGCTTACTTTCAGAGCTCCAGACTGTTGTGAGACTTTGCCTCAGAAAATAAATCTAAGGAATGACATCCAAGGTAATCCTTTGACCTCCATACACACAGAGAGAGGTGAGAGAGGGAGGAAGGGAGGGAGGGAGGGAAGGAGAGAGGCAGAGACAGAGAGAGAGAGAGAGTGACAGAGAGACATAGACAGAGAGACAGAGAGAAGGACACAGCAATCCTTGGTCTCTGGGACTGGGTTTCCAGTCTGCAAAATCTTTGTATTGGTTTGATGGGGAGAGAAATCAGGATCCAAAGCAGATTTTGAGGCACACATCTCCCTAGCGGTATTGGCACAAGCCGAAGCAGGTGATTCTTTTCCCTCTTTTTCAGTGTTTCCTTTTTTTCTCTGATGCTAAATGAGCAAATGAAAAATCCCCAGTCAATCAAACTCCAGTTAGCAGAGGAAGTGAAGGTTACCACATTCTGACACAAACTGTATTCCACGTTGATAAAACAGGCTGATCTGCATTATGCCAAGTCTAATCTCCCTAATCAATTATTGATGGCCAGGAGAAGTGATAAATGGCCTGCCAGCAAGAAAATCAGACTGCTTCAGCTCTGACTGGCAATGGATGATGAGATTTTCAATACACACAATGAGACCTTCCCACATGCATGATCAGACCTCTCTGTTGATAATCAACAGCACAGAGATTCATCTGAAGGCTACAGGCATTTTCAATTTAATAATCTAGGTAGGTTTCTCAAGAAGAAACATTGAAAATTAGTTTTGCCAAATGCTATCCTTTCTTTTCAATTGCATTATAGGGATTAATAGTAGTAGAGTCAAAAGTATGCCTAGGAGAATAAAGAGAATGCTCAGTTGTTAAGATCCTTTGCTGTGTTTGCACAGGACCTGAGTTTGGTTCCTAGCATCCTTCCCTTGTTGCTCACAACAGTATATAACTCCATCTCTGGGGATCTAGCACTCTCTTCTGAACTCTTCAGGGGCATGTACCTATACTTGACCTTCCCCAACATAATTAGAAAATAAATCATTTACAAATAAAACACGTTTGAAATACAGGGCATGGCTGAGGTTGGAAGAGTAGTGTTGTGGTAAATCTCTGACCCAAACATGCCCCGACGATGAAAACATGACTCAATTAATATGATAACATGCTGTGTGCCTAGATTGGGCAGATCTACCACTACACTCCCATCTTCCACATCCCCTTATAACTTGCAGTTTCTCCAGGCCATGTGCTTCTACCCTGCTTTTCTTCTTCTTCCTCCTCCTCCTCTGTGTCCTCTCTCTCCCCCATGTTCTCCTTCTTCTCTTTCCCCACCTCCCTCTCCACCTTCTCTGTATCTGCCCAATCATCAGCTCTCCTTTATTTTACAAATTAAGGTGGGAAGCAGGTTTACAGGAAATTGGCTGAGAGCTGACTCAGTCCTTGTTCACAACCCCTCACAGGAGAATGGAATTAACATCAAATATAATTAGCGTCAGAGCTATCCACAACAGAGTAGAGACTCCAGCTACAGTCCTAGTGCCAAAACAACAATAACAACATCAGTAATAATAATAATAATTCTTTGAAAGACAGAAGATGAGCAGAAGAGTGTAAGTCTTGGTTTTTCTATTTCCTTCCTTATGACACTGTGAACTGATACCAGGTTTCTGTGCCTTGTTCATTTGTAAAAGTAAAGACAATGACTTAATGAAGTGAAGCATGAGACCTCCCATGTCTTATGGAAGATGTGATTGAATAAGCTATTCTGTTGCCCTTGGGATGGCATGCCCACTTAGTGACTTGTCAGATATCTGACAAGAATTACCTACAGCTAGCCGAATGATGGTGGTGCACTCCTTTGATCCCAGCACTCAGGAGGCAGATGCAGATGGATCTCTGAAGTTGAGGCCAGCCTGGTCTACAGTGTGAGTTATAGAACAGCCAGGGCTACACAGAGAAAGCACCCTACAAGCCAAACATACAAACAAACAATGAAAAAACCCAAACAAACAACAACAACAAGAAAACAACAACAAAAACCAAAAAATTACCTGTAGTATTAGTGAAAAGATGAAATTTAACTGTAAAGGGTTCTAAGAACTAACTGAAATCTACTGAATGTCTGCATGGAGACTGGAGGCCTGTATTTCAGCCATAACCAGCAGTCATAATCCTCAGTCAAGTCCAGGAAGTGCCTGTTCACAACTGCACACCTCATGTAACTTTTGCAGTTTTTTCTTATATGTTTTACCCTACCACACTGGATACAATGTTTCTGCTGCTTCTTTCAGTTTCATTTCTCTTCCTGTGTAGTAATTTCTTTCTTTCATTTATTTAGTTATGCATTTTTGAGGAGTATGAGTTTGAGCACTAAAGACCAGGAGAGGGAATTATTTCCCCTGGAACTGCAGCTATGTATGGTTGTGAGCCATCTGATGTGAGTGCTAGGAACCAGTTTCAGCTCCCATGTGCTCTTAATCTCTAAGCCATCTCTTTAGCATGCAAATTTCTGAATGTGTGCATATCTGTGAATTCAGTTGCATGGCAACTTCCCTCCTGCTAGTAGATGCTATAGGTACCTTTAGCAGCTCAGCCTCCTGTAAATTTCCAATCAGCATCCAGAATATGGGATGGAATATATGTAGATATTGGAGATGTAACGTCTGGATTAGGAAGAAGTATATAGGACCACGATGTAATCTCTAGAGCATATTTGCAGTAGTGACTTTTAATATTTCCTTACTTGTGATTCCTCTCAAATATTGAGAGTTGGATAGCGCATATAAAATAAAAATTTATATTAAAACAGTGAGAATTAAAATGAGTTCGAGGCCAGCCTGGTCTACAAAGTGAGTTCAAGGACAGCCAGGGCTATACAGAGAAACTCTGTCTTAAAAAAAAAAAAAAAAAACAGTTATAAAGTTAGACATCTTGGGAAGGAAAGCCATCTTTGCTTCGGTGCACTGCCAGGGAGAGGGCAGCCTGGGAAGCGGCACAGCTTCTGGGAAAGATCCCGTTTCTGGTTCCAGTCATCTGGCATCTTTCTTGCCCGAGGAGGGGTGTCTGCCCAGGAGCAGTTTCCGGGTCTGAACCAGTAGGAAGGCCATCTTTGCTCAGGTGCACTGCCGGGGGAGAGGGCAGCCTGCAGAAGTGACACAGCTTCTGGAAAAGATCCCATTTCTGGCTCCAGTCACCCAGCATCTTTCCCGCCCTAGGAGGGAGGAGTCTCAAGGCCTGAGCTGGCAGGAGAGCCATTTTTGCTCTGGTTCGCTTAGGCTACAGTCTGCGCTAGCAAGAGTGTGGACCACAGAAGCTACAGAGCTTTGGGACAGACAGAAGCAACCTAATTTCTGGGACAGACCCTGTTTCGGGTTCCAGAAATTTGGGCACCTTCCTCGCCAGAGGAGGGTGGCCACCGGTGAGGGCTCTGTCTGCTAGAGCAGGTGAGAGAGTCATATTGTGTCCAGGTCATATTGTGGGTGGGTTGGGGAGCAGGGGCGGGGGGGGGGTATAGGGAACCTGACCAGATTCCAAATAGCTAGCATTCTGGAGGGCAATGTGGTCTGGGAATTGACCTCCTGTAATGCAGTCCCCAGCCTTGTCCCCAGCCTCGTCCCCAGCCTCGCCCAGCAACTAAGATTAACTAAACCTTCCTCCAGGAACCAAGGGGCCTCCATTTCCACCACTTCCATAAAACAGTGAACGGTTTCTTTTTTTTTATTTCTGCAAGAGCGCCTCGCGTGCTTTCTGTTTCGATGAGGATGAGCCCATCGCAATAAGTCTCTTTACTGAGAACCTTGTTAATTCGTCCCTGTTCTGGGATATTTTAAAATTCATCCCTCCTCCAGGATCCTTTAAAATTCGTCCCTGCTCCAGGATCCTTTAAAGGCCTTACCTTATACTTACCGAGCCCGTTTTCGATTTCAAGAGTTTCCATGTACTGGCCACCGCTTGCCGCAATGTCTCCACGATGTCTCCAGCCGGAAGAGACAAGGACAGCACGTATACCAGGTTCGGGTGAAGCAGCTTCCACTATTTTTTTTTTTTATATTAGATATTTTCTTTATTTACGTTTCAAATGCTATCCTGAAAGTTCCCTATACCCTCCCCCCACCCCTGCTCCCCTACCCACCCACTTCCACTACTTGGCCCCAGGCATTCCCCTGTGCTGGGTCATATAAACTTTGCAAGACCAAGGGTCCTCTCTTCCCAATGATGGCCAATTAAGCCATCTTCTGCTACAGGTGCAGCTAGAGACATGAGCTCAGGGGTACTGGTTAGTTCATATTGTTGTTCTACCCACAGGGTTGCAGCCCCCTTCAGCTCCTTGGGTACTTTCTCTAGCTCCTCCATTGGGGGCCCTGTGTTCCATCCAATAGCTGACTGTGAGTATCCACTTCTGTGTTTGCCAGTCACTGGCATAGCCTCACAAGAGGCCGCTATATCAGGGTCCCTTCAGCAGAATCTTGCTGGCATGTGCCAGCTCAATATATACACAAGGGCTACTGATGTCCGATCCTTTCAGCCAATCACACTCAACCACGCTATGCACCACACGCCACACACAAGCCCGGAAGGCTCTGGGATAGGGTCATAGCAGATGGCCATGAGGGGTGAGATAAGGCTGCACACCCAAGAAGGCATACCTCTGTTGTATGTCTGCGCTGGGTGTCACAAGGCTGGGCAGAGAGCCAGGGCGCCATCTTGGCATCTCCGACTGCACCTGCTCCCTACAATTGTTGAGTTGACAATTTGCTTCAAGTATCATGTCTAGAATGTTCTCACAGTTCGTTTGTTTGTTTGTTTGTTTTGCTCTTCTGTTTTTTGTTTTGTTTTGTTTTGTTTTATTTTTGTCAGAAATGTCTTGTAAGCATTGAGTTAGACCACTGGTGTGATTGGGGTAAGAGGTCTCTTTCTTCCCCTTTCTGATCAAGGAAACAATGCATTTGACTGAGGTTTGAAATGGCCCTGGGAAGCCATTTCATATATGTCTACATGTTCTGGCTCATGTGTATGTGTGTGTGTGTGTGTCTGTGTGTGTCTGTGTGTGTCTCTGTATTTGTATGTCTCTGTGTGTGTGTGTGTGTGTGTGTGTGTGTGTGTGTGTGTGTGTGCATGCGCATGCCCGTGCATGCACATACATGCATATGAATCTGTGTGCATGAAAAGTCAATGCCAAGTGTTTTTCTTGATTGCTCTGTTCTACTTTGCTTTCTGTTGCTCTGGTAAAACACTGACCAAATGTGACCTGGTTGAGAATGGGTACATTTCATTTTATACTTCCAATTCACATCCATCACTAGAAGTCAGGGCAGGAACTCAAGCAGGAATTGAAGGCGGGGCTATCTGCTGTTCTACCCAACTTTACTTGTGACCAGGAAACTCGCTCATAGCAAGGAAGAACTCATCTTGCTGGCTCACTCACAGAATCTTACTTACTCAACTTTCTTGCAGAGGCTAGGAATATCTGTCTAGGAAATGCTGCTGCCCACAGAGGGATGGTCTCTCCTACATTAATCAATAAATAAGACAGTCTCCCACAGATATGCCCACAGGCCAGTCTGATGTAGGCAGTCCCTCAGTTGAGGATTTCTTGTCAGACAATTCTAGGCTACATCAAATTGAGAATTAACTCTGACCTTATTTTCTGAGACAGAAACTCTTACTGAACCTAGAGATCATCAGTTCAGCAAGAATTATTGGTGAGGGAGCCCCAGGAATGCCACTGTTTCTGCCTTCCCTGTCCTGGGATTACAGGCGTTAGCCATTGGGTCTGTCTTTTTTTGTGTGTGTGTGTGTGGGGGGGGGGGTCTAGGGGAATCCAAACTCAGTTCCTCCTGTTTATACAGCAAGTACTTTAACCAAGAAGCCACTTTCCCATCTCAGTGAGAACATTTTTGATGCAATATTAAAAAGGTCATAAAGATGTTGTTAGCAAGGCTGACCACAGAACAAATGGAATTGGTTCTCTAATCCTGCATGGTTTTAAGGGCCACGAAGTTAATACCAATGACCTTGAAGTTATAGACAGAAGCTTAAGCTTTAGTAACCATTGAAGTGAAATGATGGAAAAAAAACCTTACATATTAAAAATTATTTTGATGCTCTTATCTAAAAATAACAGCATGTGCAGAAATGTCAGTCTCATAACTGACTAGAAAGGGAGAAAAGCTTTGAAAATTATAAAAAATTCATGATGTAAAATTTATTTCTGTCTTCTACCAGAGACGTTGATTTATTCTCTGTCAAGTTTTTTTGCAATTTTAGATTAAACAATGTCATTTCTAAGTTAGAATCAACTGTGATTCCCTCTTCCCTCCCCCCATTGTTGAATGATTAGTAGAAAATGTGATAGTTTTATTTTTCCTTTTATTAAAATTAGATTTTTTTCATACATAATATTAGGTAATATTAGTTCCCCCCCCTCTACTCTTTCCAGTTCCTTCCCATCTCCCATTCCATCCAGATTCACTTCCTTTCTGCCTCTCATTGGAAGACAGATATTTTCCTAAAGGATAATAAAAACAACATATAATATGATAAAAAAAAAACTAACTTATTGGAATTGGAGAAAACAAACAGACCAAAAGGCGCCCAAGAAAATGGGTAAGAAACACAAACTAGTTCACACACCAGGAATCCCATAAAAACACTAAACTAGAAGCCATAATGTCTATGTGAAGGAGCTGTAGGGTAAAAAGGAGAAAAAAATATATAAATAAAATCAATAAAAAGGGAAAATAATAAGATAAAATTTAACAAAATAATAAAAAGAAAAAAAGAAAAAGCCTTCACGTGACATTATGAGACAAAGAACCTCCAAAGATGCCGTCAACATGACTTTCTGTTGGCATCTACTGCTGGGCATTCAGCCTGTACTTAATTAAGAGGAGGTTGTCTCACCAGTGAGACTTGCTTGGAGGAAATTAAATTTTTATTTGAAAGTGGTTATCAATTGGAGATATCATTTGAATTTGGGATGAGGGCTAGTGTCTTCCCTTTCGGCTCTAAGGTCCAATCTGGTACAAACTCCTGATGCCTGGTACATGCTTTCTCAGTTTCTGTGAGTTCATATGCTCTGGTCATGTTGGTTTGGAAGGTCTTGGGGTTTTTTGTTTTATTGTTGTTTTTTTTTTTTTTTTCATGTCTTCCAACCCCCTCAGAATATTACACTCTTTTTGCTTCCTCTTTTGTGCGGTTCCCTGGGTCCTGAGGAGAGGGATTTGATGGATGCATCCGTCTTGTTTAGGGCTGAGTGTTTCAAGGTATTCCACTTTGCATAATATCCAACCATGGGTCTCTGTATTTGTTACCAGAGAAGCAGGAGGAAGCTTCTCTGGTGATTGCCGAGTAAAACACTGATCTATGGCTATAGCAGAAAGTCAATAGGTCTCACTGTTGCCATGTTTCTATAGCAGAACAATAGTACTTGTTTTTTCCATAGCTCTATGACCTATCTAGTCTCAGGTTCTTGGTCACCAAAGCAGTGTCAAATATGGGATCCATTTTGAAGAGTGGGCTGTTGTCTGTGCTGCCCTAGACTACTCACTGCATGACCCTACCTGCTCTTGTGGGTTGGGGTTGAGGTAGCACAAAGTAAATGACACAGACTCTGGGAGCAATGCCACAGCAAGACCATCTGAATGCTGCTGCAAGCTCCTGTAATACCCTCGACCCAAGCCCCATTGGTCCCAAGAAAACATCTCTTCTAAACAGCAGTTCCTGATTGGCTGGCAGTGTCTGCACCAGCAATTCTTGATCTCTCAGGCAGTCCTCAATTATGTCCTCCTGCAGGAGATGCTCTTGTGGCTGCATGACCCTCAGCATTTACATAGAGGTGGCCCTGCCATTCCTGCTACAGTGTACCTTTAGTTAATTCAGATATTGGTTGGTTACTCCCACAAATTTTGTGTCACAATCTCATTAAAATACTTTATAGGCAAGACACTCTTATAGTTCAAAGGAATTTTGGTTAGCTTGGTCTTCATTTCCCCTTTGGTAGTATAGAGAATACCTACCTGTTTCAAAAATGCTAGCATGTGGGAAGAAGGCTCTATGTAGGTTCCAGCTTGACTTCTCTATGTTAAATGAGTTGTATAGATATTGTCTTCAACAATGGGGCCTTGTTGTCAGTTTATGGAGAGCAAATTAAAGAATTTGCAACAGCCTGGGTGGTTTGTGGATTGCCATTGGTCCACTTTGGTCAACCACTCCATTTAATGTAAACTGGTCCCAGTATTGGAAGTTTCATTTGATGACAGGAGACATCAAGCTGAGTCTCTGTCTCCCTCATTATCTGACAATTTCATTCATGTTGTGTGTGTGTGTGTGTGTGTGTGTGTGTGTGTATATATATATATATATATATATATATTCCATTGTATAAATGTACAGAATTGCCTTTATCCATTTCTCTGTTGAGGGGCATCTAGGTTGTTTCCAAAGTCAAGCCATTATGAATAGAGCAACAATAAGTATAGTTAAACAAACATTTCTGTAGTAGGGTGAAATATCCTTTGGGTATGCCAAGATTGGTATAGGTAGATCTTGAGGTAGATCAAGTTGGATCAAGTCTCATCTTCCTGAACAACCACCAGTCTGATTTTCATAGTGGCTATTCAAGATTTTACTCCCACCTGCAATGGATGAGAGTTTCTCTTACTCCTCACTCCTCATCCTCACCACTATGAGATGTCACTTGTTTTCTTGATCTTAGACATTCTGATTGGCATAAAATGATTTCAAAATAGTTTTGATTTGCATTGTCCTGTATTATACAACAGTTTCCTCAGAACATTAAATCCTGCAGGAAGGTCCTTAAAGCAGAAAGGTAAACAACTCAAAATAGCTTCAGGAAGTCCCTGAACCTGACCAAAATTACTAGGTCCCTTTTTGCCAGAATAAGCAATAAAATCAGTAGGTCCTTTTCAGATACAGGAGATCCAAGCAGAAAAGAAATCTCTCAGAACATCATAGCTTCCTGGAAGAAGTAGAAAGCAGACATGTTTCCTGGAAGAGGTTTAGATCAAATGAGGCACCAGAATGGTCACTCTCCAATCTGTTGATCTGCATTCTGGTTGTATAGTGTGCTTCTGGTTCCTAGCTCTGTGATCTATCACCTATGCTAGAGTGGGGTTTGGTAAAATATCTGTCTTTGAGTAATTTATGTTCATGTACATTACTACTCATTCATATTCTTGGAAGTAACCACGATAAAACTTACTGGTTTTCAAATTTAGACTTTGGTCTGTACTGGGTTACATATCTGAGGTGAGTAGACATGTATGCTATGTCTATGCAGGAAAAAATTTGTTACACAATATCCTTATGACTAAAGATGATGAACATTTCTTTAAGTTTTTTTTCCAGGTATTTGAGTTTTCTCTTTGAAGAATTCTGTTTAGATACCCCATCTTTAGTTGGTTAGTTTTCTTGAAATCTAGTTTCTTCATATATCAAATGTGGAGTTCATAAAAAAAAAAAATAGTAACTTTTCCTACTCTCTAGGCTGCCACTTTGTTAAAATGATGGTGTCCTTTGTCTTATAGAAGTATCTCAGTATTATGGGATCCCATTTATTAACTGTTGATCTTAGTGCCTGTGTTCTGTTCAGAAATCTTTTTTCTGTGACAGTGAGTTCAAGTCTATTTCCCACTTTCTCTTCTGTAGTGTGCAGTATCTGTTTTGACATTAAGGACTTTTATCCATTTGTAATTGAGTTTTGTATGGGGTAATAAGTATGGCTATATTTGGATTCTTTTCTATGCAACCATCCAGTTTGACCAGCAGCATTGGTTTGGAGAGAATGGACAAACTTATCTTGTTCTTGACTTTAGAGGAATTGTTTAGAGTTTCTCTCTATTTAGCTTGATGTTGGTTATTTTTCCAGTGTGTATTTCTGTCTTCTCTATCAAGCCTCAGGTGTTTGTAGGTGTGTGGATTTATGTTTGGGTCTACAATTTTACTTAACTCACCAATATATTTGTTTTTTTGTCAATACTATGCTTTTATTACTACTATAGCTCGATGGTAGAATTTGAAAACTGGGACAGTAATAATCCCACCAGGTCTTTTATTATCTGGAATTAGATTTGAGTTAGTGATCCTGTTTTTTACTTGTTTGTTTTCAATTATGTTTTTTGTTTTGTTTTTGTGTATTTCCATATAAAAATAAAAATTGTCTTTTCAAAGTCTTGGAGGAATTGTGCTATAATTTTGATGAAGATTAATTGCTTTGAATTAGTAGGTTGCTTTTGGTAGGGTGGGCATCTTTACTATATTAAGTATAATATCCATGAGCATGGAAGATCTTTCAATCTCCTGATATCTCCTCTAATTTCTTTCTTCAAAGTCTTTATTATATAGATTTTTTATATGCTTCAATAGAGATACCCCAAGGTATTTAAAATTATTTGAGGCTATTATTATTATTATTTATTATTTGCCATTTGTATGTAGGAAGGCTACTGACTTTTGTGAATGAATTTTGTTTCCAGTTACTTTGCTGAAGGTATTTATTAGCTGTAGGAATTTCATGATAGAAGTTTTAGAATCATTTATATATATACTCTCACAACACCTAAAAATGACTATACTTTGACTTCTTCATTTTCAATTTGTATCCTCTTGATCTCCTTCAGTTGACTTTCTGGTCTAGCTAAAACTCAAGTACTGTATTGGATAGGCATGAAGAGAGTGGATAACCTTGTTTTTTCCTGATTTTAGTAGGATTGCTTTGAGTGTCTCTCCTTTTAAGTTGATATTGGCTATGGTCTTGCTATAAACTGCCTTTATTATATAGAGGTATATCTTTTGTATTATTAATCTCCCCAGGACTTTTATCAGCAAGGTGTCTTAGGTTTTATCAAAGGCCCTTTCTACATCTAATGAGATGGTCACAAGACTTTTGTCATTCAGTTTATTTATATGGTGGATTATGTTTACTGATTTAAGTATATTGAAACATTCTATGTCTCTGGGATGAAGCCTATTTAAACAAGGTGAGTGATATTTTTGAAGTATTCTTAAATTTGGTTTTCAAGTATTTTAGTTTTTATTTTTTCCATCTATGTTTATAAGGGATATTGGTCTGTAACTCTTTTTTCTTTATTGGGTCTTTATGTGGTTTCAGTATGAAAGTAACTGTGGCCTCATAAAATGAATTGGGCAATGTTCCTTCTGCTTCTAGTTAGTGGACTGCTGGCATTAATGCTTCTTTAGAAGTCTGGTAGAATTCTGCACTAAAACCACCGGCCCCTGAGCATGGTTTTTGTTGGTTGACTTTTAATTACAGCTTCTATTTTTTAAGGGGTACATGTTATAGTTCTATTGTTTATCGGATCTTGATTTGACTAAGGTAATTGGTATATATTGAGAAAATTATCCAATTTAGTGAAGTATAGATTTTTAAAGTATGTCCTTATGATTCTTTGGATTTCTTCAATGTCTGTTGTTAGTCTACCTTTTAATTTCTAATTTTGTTAATTTGTACATTTTCTTCTCACCTTTTAGATAATTTGAGTCAGAATTTGTCAGTCTTATTGATTTTCTCAAAGTATCAACTTTGTTTGACTGACAATTTGTACTTTTTATTTGTTTCTATTCTATTTACTTTAGTACTGAGTTAGATTATTTCTTGCTATGTACTCCTTCTGGACATGATTTCATTTTGTTCTAGAGACTTTAGGTGTGGTATTAAGTTACTAGTATGAACCTGTCCAGGTTTTTACTGAAAGCATTTAGTGCTATATCTAAAATCTTGCCTCTTATAATTGCCTTTATTATGTCCTGTAAATTTGGGTATATTATGTATTAATTTTCACTCAGTTCTAATAACCTTTTAATTTCTTTCTTAGTTTTGATTTTAACCTTTATTTCATTCAGTTGTGAGTTGTTCAGTTTTTAGAAAATGGTTTTGTTTGTTTCTGATTTTGTTGATATCCACCTTTAATCTGTGGTGTTCAGATAGGTTACAGGGCATTATTTCAATTTTCTTTTATCCATTGAGACTTGCTTTGTGTCTGAGTATGGGGCTAATTTTGGAGGAAGTTCCATGAGGTGCTAAGAATGAGTTATATTATTTTCTGTTTAAATGAAATATTCTTTAATTGTCTGTTTTGGTCCATTTGGTATGCAATGTCAGTGTCTTGGTTTGAATAGGAATGGTCCCACTGGACACACGTGTTTGAATGCTTGGGCATTAGTTTGTGCCACTAGGAAGTAAGGCCTTTTTGGAATAGGTGTGGCTTCATTGGAGTAGGTGTGGCCTTGGGAGAGGTGTGGCCTTGTTGGAGTAGCTGTGGCTTGTTAGAGAAGGTGTCATCTTGTTGGAGTGGGTGTGGTCTTGAAAGAGGTGTGCCTTTGTTTGGGCAAGTGTGGCCTTATTGGAAGAAGTATATCACTGGGCATGGCCTCTGGGATTTCAAATGCACAAACCAGCCCAGTATCTCACTCTTCCTGCAGTCTGTCAATCCAGAATTCCCAGTTACCTCTACCTTGTCAGTTGTCCTCTGACCTTCATACACACCATGGCATGAGTATGCCCAAAGACAAACAGTAAACATTGTAATAAATTAAATACAAAGAAACAAAACAAAAGAAATCTCAAATAGCTCAGATGGAATTTCATTGAAGAGGAGGACGGTAGATGTGTTCAGATAGCTTTCTGTCAGTCAGTACTCTCTGAATCACTACCTGGAGTAGGAATTAGGATTTAAATCAGAATTCAGATGTTTGTCTTGTGATGTAAACTAGTTAATTCCACTGAGTCTTGGTGTATGGGAAAGTGAAACATATTCCACAGGTTTATTGTTAAGATCATATAATATTCTATAAGAAACTTCTGAAAATAAAAACAAAATAAACCAACCAACCACATAATCAACAAACAAGCAAAAAACTATTGCTATTTTATAATCTTTACCATAATATGAAGATCTCTGATTCAAGACAAATAACTTTTATATGTCTATGAACATGAGATTCTGTGTTTTATTTGGTAGGGAAAGGCATGGCTAGGTAAAAAGTTAGTCTTTGTGAGTAGTTATAAGGAAGACTTGCTTAATATCATACTTAGATCAAGATTCAACACAATTCAAATACTTTTTAGGGAATAAGTAAGCCTTCGTCATTTCTTTTTATAGAACAACTATTTCCAATTTTAATGAGTTATTCTATTTGGTTAATTTGGGAAAATCACGTTTTGGGTTCTATCTTAGTTAGGGTTCTATTGCCTGGTCTACAAAGTGAGTTCCAGGACAGCCAGGACTACTATATAGAGAAACCCTGTCTGGAGAAACAAAACAAAGCAAAGCAAAACAAAACAAAACAAAACAAAACAAAACAAAACAAAAAGACTATGCCTACAGTGGGATTGGTTAACTGAAAATCAAGATAATCCCCCAAAGAGATGCCCACAGGTCAATCTAATCTAGGCAGTGTCAAGTTAACTGTTAAACCTAACCCTCACTTCTTTCAGCTCCTAGACCCCATCAGGTGTAGGACCTTGTAGATGCTATGCATGCTGCAGCTGCCTCAGTTCTGATTTTCACACTCTTTCAGTCTCCTATAGAGTTCTACATGCCTCCACCCCCAACAAGGATGCTATTCCCAACTGAAAACCACTGAATGAAACATTTAATTGTTTTACTAAATGATAATCTAGTTTTCTCCAAGGGAGTCTCAGTGGGAAAACAAACTATTCTGAAGTGTAGGCTTCATGTTCAGCAGTAGATGGCCAGCAGAAAATGAACTGAACAGATTCTTTAGAAATTTTTTGTACAATGATGTGTCAGGGTGTCCCACTCCATCCCTTTTTACAATTTTATATTATTTTTATTTTTGTTTTAATAAAATAAGATGTAATTGAGATTTTTTTTTTTTTTGGTATTTTCTTTATTTACATTTCAAATGTTTTCCCTTTTCCAGGTCTCCCCATTGGAAGCTCCCTATCCCATCCCTCCTGCCCCTGCCTCTGTGAGGGTTCTCCCCCACCCACCTATACCTGTCCTTCTGTCCTGGCATTCCCCTACACTGGGGCATCAAACACCCTCACGCCCAAGGGCCTGTCCTCTCACTGATGTCCAGCAAGGCTATCCTCTGGTACTTATGTGGCTAGGGCCATGGGTTGTTTTATGTGTATTCTTTGGTTGGTGGTCCAGTCCCTGTGAGCTCCAGGGAATCTGGTCTGTTGATACTGTTGCTCCTTCCATGGGACTGCAAACTCCCTCATCTCCTTCAATCCCTTTTCTAACAGCTCTGATTGACTCCCCAGCTCAGTCCAATGGTTGGCTGTGAGCTTCTGCCTCTGCATTTGTCAGACTCTGGAGGAGCCTCTCAGAGACAGACATATCAGGCTTCCATCAGCAAGCACTTCTTGGCATCCACAATAGTGTCTGGGTTTGGTGGCTGTATATGGGATTGATCCCCAGGTGGGGCAGTCTTTGGATGGCCTTTCCTTCAGTNTCTGCTCCATACTTTGTCTCCATATTTCCTCCTGTGAATATTTTGTTCACCCTTCTAAAAAGCACTGAAGCATCCGCATTTTGGTCTTCCTTCTTACCCTACAGGTCTCTTTGAGTATGTATTGGATATATACTATGGCTTCTCATTCAGTGTTTGTATGAGGTTCCCAAGTGTGCTAACATGTGGCTCTTTGCATATATTTCTGTTTATTATACCTTTTCTTGGTCTCTTTGTCTTCTGATTTGTTTGTCCTATTACCATGTTTTAGTTTTGCCTCATCTTATCTTATTATATCATATTTTATTATATTGTATTACTATCCTTAGAAGCTTGTTTATGATATAAGAGACAGAAAGTGGGTAGATATTGATGGGAGGGGAGATGTAGAGGAACTAGCAGAAATAAAGGAAGGGTAAACCATAATTAGAATAAATTATATGAGGAAAAAAGCAATTTTCAGTACAAGGGAAAAAGCAAAGCAAAGAAAATGTAACCATCACAATAACCTATCTGAATGTCTGACTAGGGATTGCCAAACACACTATTGCTAAATAGTGACCCTAAAATTTATAGAACTATTTAAAAATGATTAGAATAAAGTATTTAGTGAAGACATGGATAACTTGATGATTTGCTAAGCTGAATTAAAGGGTTAAAGAGGATGGAATCTTCTCAATACAAGAAATGAAATTTCTGATGCATTACATCAGATTTGGCGTTTTGGAAGGAAATTAATCCCTTTGAACACCTACTGTTTACCAGCTGCTTTACATAAGTCTTCTCAATTAATGCACACAGCAGCCCTTTAGGGTATAAATTATTCATACGTGACTTGTGAGAAAATCTGTTTAGAGTTGCTAAGATCTAAGTTCATAAGACAGCAGGTGGTAGATCTGAGACCCAATGTGTTTAATTCCAAAGTCATTTCTTTTCTTCCTTATTGTCTTGAAATTCCCAAGCCCGCCATGTATTCTTGTGGTTCATGGGCTGGCTGGAGGTAATGATGGGTATATGAAAGACTTTGTACACTGCAGTGTGTTCTTAGAGCCACGCCACATGGACCTTCAGATAAAAATAACCCAAGAGGACTGGGTGTGATGCATGCTTTGAATCCCAGAACTCAGGGCATAGGCGAATTGCCCTTAGTCAACACAGTGCTTTCCAGGCCAGCCAGAGGTACATGGTGAGACCCTATCTCAATATAATAAGCTAAATAAAATTAAAAAAAAAAACCAGAGATTAGCCTAAGTGTTGTTCAAGCATATATTTTTGTGCATTTATTACATGAATTTTGATTACATCATGTTAACTTTTAAATTTAAGAGCACACATCTTAAAGGTACTACTGAAGATACTACTCCATAGACAAATTTCAATGGAAGTTCAAGACTCATGCTTACATACTAAAGACAAAGATATGACCAAAATAGACTTTAAAACTATTAGCTTTCAAAGCAGGTTTCCTTATGGCATGTCCATGCAGTCTTAGTTTTCCTGATCTTCTCCTCTGCTCCTCCTCTCTCTCCTTACCCAAATTCACTTTCACATCACCCGGGTTTGACTACTTTCCCTGTCCTTCTCCACCGAAGCCTCCTTTATCCCACACAACGGGCTCCATTCTATATTCCTGGCATCTATCCATACCTACCCCCCACGCACATATGTTTATAAACATTAGAAGATGAAACACATACAGCCTTACAGTTGCTTTCCCCTTCACATTACTAGAATGCTGGGAATGCAGTGCTCAGACGACAGAGGCTGGGTACATCTGACCTCTCTGGAGCACTACCTGACTTCCTGTGGTACTGTGCTGGTTAGTTTTGTTAGCTCAATTCAAACTTGATTCACCTGGGGAAAGAATATTCAGTTGAGAAATTGCTTCCATCAGAATGGCTCATGGCATGTCTGTGGGATTTTTTTTTTTTTTTTGGTTACTGAGAAAGGCCCTGGTTGTTGAGTGGGTTCCATGCCTGGATAGGTGGTCCTGGGGTGAATACGAAAGGCAGTAGGGAGCTGGGGAGATGACTAAGCGGTTAAGAGCGCTGACTGCTCTTCCAAAGGTCCTGAGTTCAAATCCCAGCAACCACAAGGTGGCTCACTACCATCTGTAATGGAACCTGAAACCCTCAGCTACAGTGTACTTTGATATAGATATAATAATAAATTAATCTTTAAAAGCAAGCAAGCAAGCAAAAAAGACAGTAGGATGTTAGAGTAAGAAAAAGCCAGCAATAAGAATTCCTCCATAATATTTCGGCCCTGACATCCTTTAATGGTAGTGTTTGATATATAACTGTAAGCCAAATAAACCTTTTCTTTTCCAAATTGGTTTTGGTCCACAAACAAAAGCAATAGAAAGCAAACTAAGCCAGGATCCCTACTTTATCTTCACTGTAGGATGAACTTGGAGCCACGCTGATTGTCAGTTGGTACCACAGTATGGGTTACCCTGGCCCTTGTAGCCCTTCCCCTTATTCTCCATGTTCCAGAACATTGCTCAACTGCTTTTAGGTGATCTACACAGGTTTGAGAAATACTGGACATCAGATAGTAATAGGGCTTCAGAACTTAAAAATATGCCAGTGTTAATTTAATACAATTCTCTTCTTACTTTATCTCATAGGCAGTAATTATTTGTAATTTACAGTATGAAGCTACATATATACAGTATTCTGTGTGATACTCAGTGCATACTAGCCATTATATAAAGTTCAAATTTAAGTAAACATAGGTATCTCCTCAAACATTATTTTCCATGATGAAAAACTCCAGTGTAATTTCTTCTAACTTTTGTGAAATATATTTGATATTATCTATAGTCACTAGTTGTGCAATAGTGTGTGAGAATTTCTTCTCTCAGAATCCCACATTTTAATAGCAAAGGTAGAACTACAGTCATTTCAATTGCCAGCAGAATCTATATGACAGTTTGTGTGCTGTCTTGGTCTAGGTTTCCATTGCCTTGAAGAAATACTATGACCAAGGCAACTCTTATAAAGGACAGTTAATTGGGGCTGGCTTACAGGGTCTGAGGATCAGTCCATCATCATCATGATGGGAAGCATGGCAGTGTCGAGGCAGGCATGGCATTGGAGAAGCTGAGAGTTCTACATCTTGTTCCGAAGGCAACCAGAAGACTGTCACCCAGGCAGCTAGGAGGAAGATCACATTGCCCACCCACACAGTGACACACTTCCTCCAACAAAGCCACACCTACTCCAACAAGGCCATACCTCCTAATAGTGCCATTTCCTGGGCCAAGCATATTCAACCCGCCACAGGTGCCATGTGTTAGAAGAAATTGAGGGTTTTTTTTTTCTCCAGTATGCTAAGAGACAGGGTACTAGTGCCACAGTCAATTGTTCTTTGACCTTTAAAAAATACAGTTCATATTTCTACATCATATTATCTTACGTTCTTGTGCCGTTTTGTTTTAGCTGTCAATTATAAAAACAACATCAACAACAATAACAAAACTCTATAATTACATGGGCAAACAATCTGAGTTGAGGAATTAGCTATATCAATTTGGCCTATGGGCATGTTTTGTGGGACTTTCTTGATTATAAGTGCAAGAAGATCCAGGCTTATACTCCTGAACAATTCAAGGCAGGAAAAAGACAGCTGAGTACAGGTAAGAAAACAAGCAATGGTTGCTTCTTCTTTCTCTACCCTTGACTATGAATGTGACATGATTAGTTTGCTGGAGTTCCTGCCTTGATTGTTTTTGAAGTGATGGAGTATAATATGGAACTTTAAGTCAAATGCTCCTTTTATTTTCAGTTGCCTTTCTCCAGAATATTTTATTCCAACATCTTGAAAGGAAACTCCGATGACTAACCATAGAGGTGAGTAGTGCAAGTAGTATAGGTCATATGATAATTTGGTGTACTTGAGATTTAGTAAGAATTGTCAGGTGTAAAACTGGCATGTTAGAAACTCAAATTGCGTTCTGAGTGTAGATTTGTTTTATGGTATACATAACTAAAACAGCCTGTATATAAAGTATCTTTAGGTATTTCTAATATTAATAATTTCAGAGATTCAAAATAGTCAGCACATTCCTTTCTTTCCCTTTTATTTTCTGCTTTACTTCCTCTCACCTGCATTTTTACCTCTCTTGTGTTCCTATAAAAAGTGAGTGTCTCTGTTCTTCTCATGGTACCTTTGTTTTCCAGACATTATGAATTGTCAAGCTCAGCATCTGGTCTAATCCAAGCACTTGAGAAGCTGAGACAGGGGCATTTTCAGTGGGGCTGCATAGGGAGAGTTTGCTTTATAAAAAGCAAAACACAAAATAAACAGAGAAAGTCTGAGATTTGTATTTCAGGCAAAGGCTTTTGCTTTGACCAGGGAACATGGCCAGCTGAGATTCCTTGGTACAAAAGAAGTGTGTGGCTGATGTTCAGAGAAGGTGCCCTGGGGAAGTATTTTGGTTCGGCTTAATGGGGAAGAGAATGAATGCTCATGCTAGCATTCAAATTTGAGCTTGAAGTCTGACAAGGCCAGGAGTAAAATCATTCCTGTTGAAAACTGGAGCATGATTAAGTTTTATTGCTTTTGTGTTCCATCCACAGTAGTACCTGCTTGTCCTGAGATGATAGTCTACAGTTCACAGAGAACCCAGGTATAAGACAGACAGGGGGTCCACACTAAACCTCAGCCACCTACCTACTCCTTTGCCTCTCTTTTGAATAAACTGCATTATGTCTTTGTATTTTTAGCTCTCCCTCCCCAGAGCTTGAATAATGACCTCTTTGTTTGGAAGAAAATTTGTTACAGCATCAGCATCCTGACTTTTCTCCCATTGTTTCCTGTTTACTACTCCTTTACAGAGGCAGAGAAGGGAGCTCTGGAAAGTGCTTGCTGTGGCAGGATGACTACTGGAACAATGGCTCTACATGCTGGAGGGAAAGCTTCCAGAGAGAATTCAGAACCAGACAATGATGGTACTGATGACAATGAAGACAATTTCAAATGCTTTTCAACGGGAAACCAGTCATTGTTTGAGATCAAACAAGAGAACATGCACTGTTGTCCGTGAGATTAATCGGGTCATGGCAAATACATCATATTTTGGGAGATGAGAAATCGATTTTCAGTGATGCTGAAAGGGACCTGGGGTTGTTTGGAGAGAAGCAGAAGCATTAAGAATGGAGGAAGAAAGAAGACCGGTTTGAGAATAGGAAAAGATTTCCTAGGATTACTATGGAAGACTCTGAGTCTACACTGTACATTTTGATAAGAAGAGGTACCCTTCCCTTCATCTCAGCCACTGTGGTTGTACTTCTAAAGAAGAAGCATTAATGGGCTCCCGAAGGAGAAGAGAGAGGAGAGTACAGGTAGTCAAGGTTTATTTCATCATGTGCAAGATGAAAAGAATAAGTGTATCTTCTGAGTACAGAGTAGACCCTGCTTAGGGCAATAGCACAGGGCTCCAGTACCTGGACAGGTAAGCCTTGAGACATGATTTCTCATCCCCTTGCCCAAGGTGGTGTAGGGGTAGCCTCCTTCCTTGAATAGACAGAGGTTTCAGTCTGTTATAATTAGGCACATTACATGCAAGAGTGTTGAGTTCACTACCAGAAGAAGCAAGGGAATCTGCTCTTTTTTTATTTTCTGGTGTGCCTGTGGTGTTGGTGGTGGCAATCAAGGACAAGAGCTGGAGAGGACTTAATGTGATCCTCTGGAGACTAGCTTTGTGGGTTTTCTGAGCTCCCCATACTGACTCTTTATCTTTTTTGGCTTGGCCTTCCCATTCGCACCTATAAGCACACCTGTTTATCTTTCTTAGTATTTTCAACCATTCCATTATAATTCTAACATTCATTTTAAACACAACATAGCCAGATTTTTAGGGACTGTTAATTCAGATGAAAAACAGATCACAAGGGCTGCCCTTAATGTGGGACAAGTCTTGCAGGTTGTTGTGCAGCAATTTCCTCTGAGATAAAAATTTCCACCTTGGAGGGTGTTGTAGTGAAACATCCACACTCCAGGAACATTCCTTAAGCTCCTAAAGCTCAAGAAGTAAACAACTCAAAGGCTTCAGGAAGTCCCTGAATCTAACTAGCTCCATTAATCTTCTGCCCTCCCACTGCAATAATGACTATGAAAGACACTCTTAGACTGGTCAAACTGTTTAGATAAGGCTCCTATCAGTTAAGAACCTGGAAGAAACAGAGCAGCTGAATTATCTGGAATAGGTTCAGACACTGAACTACCAGGGAAGGAGACTCTTTAACCTGTTGAACTATCTGTAGGCTATGTCATTCCCTCTAGGTTTACAGAGTTTGTGAATTGTCACCCATGCTGGGGTAGACATTTGTTGATAAAGCTGTCTTTGAGTCATTTCTTTGACTGTAATTAATCCATTACTTTTACTCCTGTAAGTAATTCCAATAAAACCCCTTGGTTCAATAAGTTGGTCTTTGGTGTTAATTGGTTACTTCTCTGGGAAGAATAGACATTTCTGTCTCCCAAGAAACAGTGATAGAATAGAGTGAAAAAGTAACATTAGAATTAAACTGAAAATTGGAGGAAGACTAGATTCACTCCCATTCCCCCCAGACAAGTGAACAGAAGTGAGTCATGAGGTGGGATAATTTGCTATTTCTTTTTAAGTGTCAGGTGTTAAATACATGAGTGTTAATGATCTTATCTTTAATATTCTTATGGTTACAATAGTACATGCATTTATGTTTAGATTCATAGTGATCATTTTATTAGTTGATTCTTTTAAAGATAGAGTCTCACACATCCTAGTATAGCCTTGAACTTCCTTTGTAGCTTAGGTTGGCTCTAAACTTCAGAGCAACCTCTCCTGACCACGTGAGTATAGGTGCAATATTTTGGATACCTTATTGACTTCTTTTATCTACCAGCTTTTTCTACCCTAATCCCCTCTAACTCCCCCAAACTAGGTAGAAGAGAAAGAAGGTTAGAGGGGAAGGAAGACTTAGATCTCTTTAGATTACTCCTTGCTGATTAGGGATGTCCAGTTCCTAGAGGTAATTCCAATCTTCCTAGTAAGGGTACCTTCAATCAGTAACCAGAAATCCTGCAACCAGAAATCCAGCAATAGTAACAGCAGAGATCAGCAGCACCAGGAACCAGCATCAGCAGTGGGAGCAGCAGCTGCCACAGGTCCTCTCAGTGTTTTCATATTTATACTCTCTCAAAGGCTCCAGAATTTCAAATTTAAACTATCTGCAGCTGACAAAAATCACTCCCTTCCTAGAGGATGAGACATAGTTAGTGGCTGTGAACAATCTGAAGCAGCCTCATATTCCACCACACTGGGGATCAAAACAAAAACATATTCACATGAAATGGCTGGGTTTTTAAAGAAACCCAAATTCATACTACACTTGAGTGCTGGGATTACAAGTTTGTGCTGCCACATCCAACTCTGTGAGTACTTAGTACCTGGGGCCTTATGTATAGTAGCCAAACACTCTAGCAATCAAGCTACATACCCACTATTTGCTGATTTTCAATGAAGTTGTCAAGTCAATAAAGTTGTTACTAAGGATTTCACATTGGGTTGTGGGGGTTATGTCTATATCCCTTAATCCCTGCTTCCTAACAGGTCTCCATTCTGTTCTGTTATACTTCTGCCATTCATTTGTCAGTTATATAGTTTCCATGATACATGGCTTGCCCCTTGGCCTTGCCTTCATTATCTATACCATCTTATTTCGTGTTTATGACAGTCATAGCCTTGTTTAATCTTGCTCAATCTCTCAGAACATTTCAATTGTAGAGTTGTTCTTTTATATCTTCTTAGTTCCTGGAAACAATTTTTGCAGAAATCTATATGACATTTCCACAATTACTACATCACCAAGGCCTTTCTCCAGAAAGACCTTTCTGAATCTTTGTACTTAAAATATAATTTTTGTCCATTTCAATATCCTGCCTTTATAGGTTAAAATAATGAGCAATTTTGACTTTCTGAAATAACTAATATATTGATCTGTATTGAGGACTGTTGTGCTATTAAACACTGCACTGAATCAAGCGTGGAGAAGGATTATTCATATAATAAATGAATAGTTAATGAATTGTCTCAGGGTATTTGATCATACTGTGAACCCCAAGATTGAGTTATTGTCTGGGAAAAACTGTTTCTAATTGTGGTGTGGCTCAGCCTTAGTACATATCTTTAATCCAAGAGCTTTCTGTTTATTGTAAACAGTATTAAATCAAGTCAACCATAGGTCAAGAGACAGAGCAAGCAACCAGTTGACAAGCAGTGAACATAGGAAAATGATAGAAAATAAGGCGAAGTCAGGAGGACAGAGAGAAAAAACCACACAGGAAGTAGAAGGGAGGTCCATTCAGTTTGAGTAATTTTTGAGACAGTGTGCAGAAGGAGAACCTCCTTTGGGGACAATAGCTGAGGAAGATGGTCACCTGAGTGTTTTCTTTCACTCTCTGAGCTAGCAGATTTTCACCCCAGCTTGGCTCACAAATCTTTACTGGTAAAGTCAAACATTTGAGATTTTGTTAAACCCATCTGAATGACTGAGCAAATTGTTATCTGTGTTAAAGGTGTAAGATATGTTCTGTTTTCTGCCTTGTTTGGCTACAGGAATGTGGTGGTTTAAATGCTAGCCATTCTCATCTATATGCATGCCTGTCCATAGGCTCATAGATTTGAACTCTTAATCATCAGGGAGGGGCATCATTTTAAAGGAGTAGAACGTATGCTCTTGGAAAGTGTGGGAGTTCAGGTTTTTTGCTCTTCCTGCTGCCTATGGATCCAGAAGTAAAACTGTCAGCCACCTCTCCATCACAATGTTTGCCTGCCTGTCACCATGTTTCCCTTCACGATAATAGACAAAATTTCAGAAACTGTAAGCAATCCTCAATTAAATGTATTCCTTTACAGACGTTATGATCATTGTTTCTCTTCGCAGCAATGGAACACTGACTAAGACAAGAAATTTTGGAGTCTTTTTGGGAACAGTGGAGACTTTCTCAGGGTTTAAGGTACATGAAGCTCAGTCACCATCAAAGTTAAGCCTAACTAATGACTTTTGAACTTTTCTTTTATGAATTCAAAAAATGAAATTCATGGACCACAGAGGATGAGATTTAGAGGGAAGTTTGTTATAGGCTAATAGGTGAACCTAAGAGAGAGGCAGAGAAGAAAGGAAAGAGGAGGGTGGAAAAGGATGAAAGAGTGACAGAGTCCAGAGCACAGGACAGAAGGGGTTCCAGGAAATAAGGGGTTTTTGAGCTGCTACTATGAGGGCTCCTTAAAGAGCTTATGGAAAGAATTGTGGCAAAGAATAAAGATAAGGATGAGCTAGTTAGTCCTGTTGGCCCAAACATGTGTCCAGGTGCCTCCATTCACCCTCAGTCACACTGCCACAGGAGCCTTTAGACTCAGGCATGCTTCCTTACAACCCAACAAAGAATCATGAACCAGGACTCTTCTGGGCATTGCTGGCCTCAGCAAGGACACCCTCAGAACTGCGGGTTTAGGATCTATGTCCTAGCAAACTGGTTTCTATCTCCTCTTCTCATCAGCATTATCCTAGTAGTTTCCAACTCTCAAACCTGCTTCTTCTTCTTCTTTTTTTTTTTAATCACATTTTATGGTGAGTACTTTCAGAGATTAAAGTTCTTTTTCCCTTTTACTTCTGTCATCAAGACTAGACAAACTAAACAGTTAATGTCACAACTAAAACATCTTACTGAAACCTCAAACAAAAATTCCCCCATTTCTTGTGGTTTTTCTTTTACAGCCTACAGGGACCTGAGAGAATGACAGATAGGTCATGGTTAAAGCTGCTTAGTGCTTTCTGAGTGGGTATTAATTTTTATACTGGACATCAATAGTCTATGTGGCTCTGGGGACTGAGCTGAATGTTCAGCTTCTATGTCTGGTCTTATGATGGGCTTGTTGTGTGACCTTTAGATGTTTAATGAGTTACCATGGAGACAGGAGTATGACAAAGATTGATGATACCAACTCTATGTATGAATGATTCCCAAATCCTTGGACAGAGGGATATGCCATTTCCTGCCTCATCTTTAATGGCTTTCTATTATTAAATAACCTAGAAGAGAGAAATCTACTTCTGGCAATGACAGAGAGATTCTCCCAATGACTTCCTATGCTGTCAACAACTATAGACATTGTAGAAAATGAAGTTTACAAAGTAGCTATCAGAAAACAGCAGAGCTGGAGCCAATATTTTTAGAATAATCTCCTAAGGATAAGGGAAATATATTTAGTTGATCCAAGAGTCTTCTAACACCTTTGTATTTAAGACACTTGCCAAGTTTTATTTTATGCAGGACTCCAGGTGGCAGATTATAAGCTAAAAATATAAGTACAGTGTTTGTGATTGCATGTCACTAGAGAGAAAAATAGAATTCTATGCCAACAACAAAATCAAAATGACAGGACTTGATTTTCAATACAGACTTTTTTGGTTTATCTTTTGTTACCTGCCAAATTAAAAAGAAATCCTCTCCAAAGAAAGATAATACCATGTAGAATAATTTTATGTTTGTAAACATATCTTTAATTCCATGAACATTACTTAAACATGAAAGCAAGCCAAACCACATTGCTCAACTCCAAGATAGAGGTAACTGTTTAAAAACCAAACCAAACCAAAACAAAAAAAAAAAAACAAAACAAAAAAAAAAACAAAAAAAACCAACAACAACAACAACAACAACAACAACAAAGTGATCTAAATGTTGTACTTCTAACAATATAAGCACTTTGAGGATTTTATAATTTTTTAAACAAGTACATATTTGACTCATTATTTCAAGGCATTTTCTACAAATCAGTGTCCTTTTCACTCTCAATAGTCCTTTTGTAACAACAAATTATTTGATGTTTGATTGGATCCAGTTTATTAATTTATTCTTTAATCAATTATACTTTTGAAAATCTTGCTAATTCAAGATAATATCTTTTAATATATTTGCTTTCAAAAGTTTTGTAGTTTTAAATTCATTATATAAGTGTCTGAAGAGATGGCACAGGGGTTTAGACCACTGGCTGCTCTTCCAGATGATCTAGGTTTCAATTCTATCACTCATGTCACAGCTCACAACCACCTCTAACTACAATTTCAGTGGAGCTGACACCCTCTTTCAACATTCTTTGGTGCAAAGCAAGCAAGTGGTGTGTAGACAAAGAGGCAAAGCATCTATCTACGTAAAATAAAAATAAAATAAAAAGTAAATCAGTTTCAAATTAAAATATAAATATTAACATGTAGTTACTTATATATAAATATTATATATATTAAATATTGAAGTGTCCAAAAGAACAAATAATTACTTTAATAATTGGGAAACAGAACTGAAATCTTAGTTCTTAAAAGAAGTATAAATGTCCTATAAATACATGAAAAATAGCCCTTTTAGCCCTGAGGGAAATACAAGTCAAAACTACATGGCCATTCTATTTCAAACAAATCACATGACCACTATCATAAAAACAAGAAACAAGAAACAGCAAAAACAATCAGTGGTGAGAAGTATGTATGGAAAGAAAAGAATGGTACAGGTGTGTGTGTGTGTGTGTGTGTGTGTGTACGTGTGTGTACGTGTGTGTACGTGTGTGTACGTGTGTGTACGTGTGTGTGTGTGTGTACATTGTGTACGTGCGTGTGTGCATGCCTGCCTGTCTGTCTGTCAGTCCGTGTATTGCAGTTTTCTTGAGACCTGAAGTATATGATATTCAAATTATCAAAATCAGTTTTCAGTAAAGATATGACACACTCATGTTTAGTACAGCACAGTTCACTAAGTTCATGTTGTAAAATCAGCCTACATGCCCTTTAACAAAACATGTACATGAGCACAATGGGATACTATGTAGCCAATAATAATAATAATAATAATAATAATAATAATAAAAACATATATTTTACCAGAAAATTGGTGGAACTGATAGTTTTTTGTTATGCAAAATAAGCCAGACTCAGAAATGCATGGCATGTGTTTCATCTCTAATGATGCATCTGGAATTGTTAGACCCAATTCAGTAGTAGAATTATTTGTCAAGAAGGTAGCAGGTATGAAGAGCAAGCAGTGGAAACTCGAGGGGATATTGAAGAGGAATAAAGCTGGAAATAGATCTACCTGAAAATCCAGCTATACCACTAGTGTGCATATACCCAAAAGATGCCCCACCATGCCACAGGGGCATATCTTTCGCTATGTTCATGGTGGCCTTGTTTGTGATAGCCAGAAGCTAGAAACAATCCAGATGTCCCAGGACAGAAGAATGGATACAAAAAACATGGTTCATTTACACAATGGAGTACTACTCAGCTATTAAGAACAAGGACATCCTGAGTTTTTCAGGTAAATGGATACAACTAGAAAATATCATCCTGAGTGAGTTAATTCAGACCCAAAAGGACATGCATGGGATGTACTCACAAATAAGTGGATATTAGCCAAAAAAAAAAAAAAAAAAAAAAAAAATACAATTCACAGAACTCAAAAAGGTCAACAAGTTGAAGGGCTCAAGTGAGAATGCCTCAATCCCATTTTGGAGGGAAAAGAAAGTAATCACAGGAGGGAGGTAAGAGAGGGGATAGAGAGGGAGAGAGGGGACCATGATCAGGTATTGGGTGGGAGAAACTGGACTGAATCTCTGAGGACCAGCAGAAAGAATGGAAATAGGCAACCTGTGAAGGTAAGAGGTAGGGGAGCCCTACAGAAAGGACCAGAGGCCAGGGGAAGTGAAAGTCTCTCAGGACTCAAAGGGAGGGACCTTAGATGAAATGACTGACAGTAGGGAGAGGGAACTTGTAGAGCCCACCTCCAGCAGAAAGACGGGGCATCAAATGAGGGATGGGGTTGCCATCCCACAGTCAAAACTCTGACCCATAATTGTTTCTGTCTGAGAGAATTGCAGGGACAAAAATGGTGAAAGGAGGAAAAATAGGTCCCAAATTGGAATCCAGCTCAAGGGGAGGCTCCAAGGCCTGGCACTATTACTGAGGCTACAGAGTGCTCACAAATGGGGGCCTATCATGACTGCCCTCCGAAAGACCCAACAAGCAGCTGAAAGACTCAGATATTTATAAGCAACCAATATACAGAAGCTGGTGATAACTGTGCTTGAATTAGGGAAAAGCTGGAAGAAGCTGAGGAGGAGGGTGACCCTGTAGGAGGACCAGCAGTCTCAACCAGCCTGGACCTTTGAGATTTCTCGGACAATGGACCACCAACCAGATAGCATACACCAGCTGATATGAGGCCCCCAACATATATACAGCAGAGGGCTACCGGGCCTGGACTGAGTCAGAGAAGATGCACCTAACCCATAAGAGACTGGAGGACCCAGGGAGTGGGGAGGTCTTGTGGGGAGAGGGATGGGGTGTGGTGTGGGTGGGGTTCATGTTGGTGGGGAGAACATCCTTGTGAATATGGAGGTGGGGAAGAGGTTTGGGATGTGGAACATTCAAATGGCGGACCCGGAGTGGAATAAAATCTGGATTGTATAAAAAGATTAAATTAAGAAAATACATGATACCTGTATATAAAAATGTTCCAATAAAACTTATAATTATATAAAACACATATCCGTCAAAAAATACAGAGAATTCATCCTGTCTCTATAGCCACTAGAACAAATGGGGTCTTGCAAAAAGTTGTATACCACACAATTTATTCATATGAAGTAGACAAATAGGACAATGCCATTATTATAAAAATAAGGAGTAATTATCCTCTATATGAAGTGGGTAGGGGTTGGTCCAGTGATGATCTGTGGAACTGACAGAGGACCATTTTTTGATGTTCCAAGGTAAATTTATTATTTTGATCAATTATAAAGGATTGAAAATATGTTGAGATAGAAATACATAAAAGTATTATATACACACCTTATGTGATCACTAATGAAAAACAACACCACATTTCCAGAAATGCAGAGTTATAATTTTTGGCATCACTTTATGCTAAAATTATAATTAACTCCATAAGTAGAAAATTGTAAGTTATCTCTTATGGTATACTAAGCACACAGTAACCATACTTTAAATCCCTGAGTAGACCAGATAATAAAGCTATCGCATATAATTTAATTCAGAAATATGCTGCTGGTATTCTTTTTTTGATGTTATAAGATACTTTTAAGTGGAGTTACACAGTATTATTAACATGATACTTATGAATCACCATGCTTTGATGCCACATGTAAACAATACAGGACAATTCTAATTAATTCAGAGAATTCATGGGGCAGAGCATGATTGATTATATAAAAAAAATAAGCCTGGGTAAAATTTTAGTCACAAAAAATTAAGAATAAGAATTTTACTTAGGAAGCCCATTGTATACCTCTACCATGTAGGGGCTTTATGGAAGTAAACATATAGGTGAATCTAAAACCCCCAGTTACCAAAATACTACCTCACTCAATAACTCCTAACAATAATCTACAAATATTTGCCCATAAGGATGTATTTTGCCTTTATGCATCAAGGAAATGACTCTTTTAAAAAAATTTATTAGATATTTTCTTTATTTACATTTCAAATATCCCCTTTCCTCATATCCCCTCTGAAATATCCCCCCTCTCCCATCCTCTCTCCCCCTGCTCACTAACACACCCACTCCTGCTTCCCTGTCCTAGCGTTCCCCTACACTGGGCCATCAAGCCTTCACAGGACCAAGGGAGTCTCCTCTCTTTAATATCCCACAAGGCCATCCTCTGCTACATATGTAGCTGTAGCCATGAGTCCCTCCATGTGTACTCTTTGGTTGGGGGTTTAGTCTGTGGGAGCTCTGGGGTTACTGGTTGGTTCACATTGTTAAGAACGTCGGCTCAGTGGTTAAAGCACTTGTTGCTCTTGTGAAGCATCCAGGTTCAGTTCCTGTACACACATGGCAGCCCACAACTGTCGATTCCTCGAAATCATCAAGCATACATGTGGTTCAGTATGTTCATGCAGGCAAATGTTCACACACATACTATATGAACGAGTACTTCCATTGGGAAGAGAGGCCCCTTGGTCTTGAAAACTTTATATGCCCCATGCAGGGGAACGCCAGGGCCAAGAAGTGGGAGTGAGTGGGTAGGGGAGCAGGGTGGGGGGAGGGTATAGGGGACATTCAAGATAGCATTTGAAGTGTAAAAGAAGAAAATATCTAATAAAATAATTTAAAAAAGAATGCAGACAACTCAATTTTGATGTCAGTGCAGATATGAGTATTAATATTAATATAGGTACTTGAAATTTCATTGAGCTGTGCATTTATGACTTACAAATGTATCAAATGTATGCTGAACTTAAAATAAAATGTTTACTTCTAAATAAATACACAACACGATGGCTTAATTTTGATTAATTTGAAATATTAGAATATTGAACATTTTATAACACAAGATAATTTTATTTAAGACATTGTGTAATTTTTTTCAATTTATTAATAAAAACCCTAGTTCTAGACAAATTTCTCCACATTGTCAAGGTCATATTTCTTTGTGCATGTTTGTATTTTGTCTTCTGATTAATAAGATCAGAAAACAAATAGGAGGGCAGAGGAAGCATTCTCAGAAACCACACAACTAATATATTCCAATTAGTCTTAATGAACCTCAGAATATTAACTTCCCAGGCTTGTCTGTGTTTCCTTCTTAGGTTTATCAGAAGACATTTTTAAATAAACTGTCTCAGAGCTTATCATTGCTAAGAAAAATGTCTGTAGCTCTGACTACTAAATACATATTTCATGCACTCCCCTAGGGAAAAATCTCTGTTGCCACTAGGGACCAACTGAAATAGGAATGAGGAAAGTGGGTTTGGTTTTAAGACAGAAAATCACTAAATACAAAATAAGTGGAGCCATGGCAATGTGATGATGAATCATGTCTGGCAGGACGGGCTGATGACTTGGAGTCCACTTGACTCCCTCAGTCCTTTGGCGCTTAAATATTGATAATTAATTCAAAAGTTTGTAAAACACTGGGTAGTAAAATCAACCAAATGGCTATGTTTGTGAGGCAAAGCATGTGACTATTGATCTTTCCTCTAGCAGAGAATAGTTTTCAAATTGTAGGCTTAAAAGCATGTACAGTGGGCCAGTGTGATGAATGAGCAGGGAAAGGCACTTGATTCCAAACATTATGATTTGAGTTCAGTTCCCTGGTCTGGAATCCATATGGTGGGAAAAAAAAAAAAAAAACCTGATCCCTACAAGTTCATCTCCTGGTCTCTGACTCAGTGTGTACAGACAGACAGACAGGCAGTTAAACAGACACACACAAATAAATACATAAATAAATGGATAGATATGAAGGTAGGTAGGTAAATAAATGAATAGTGTTATGTGTATGTGGTGCACATTGATAAAGCTGTCTCTTTTTCTGTTAAGAATCCATCCCTTTTTGTGTCTGTTTCTTTGTGTTTGTGAGGCTACATGTATGTGTATGTATTTGTATATGTTGCATGTGTGTGTCTGTACAAAGGTCTGTGTGTGCTCACATTTGTGGAGGTCACAGGCTAATATTTGTTGTCATTCCTGAATCGCTCCTCTTCTGTATTTTTTTGAGACAGAGTTCCCCATTAATACTGGAACTCACCATTTCGGGGAGGCTTGCTCATCATTAAGCCCCGGAAATATGCCTGCTTCTGCCTACTTGTATGTTTCTGAACCACATGCATGAAGTGCCTGAAGAGACCAGAAGAGGGCGCTAGATGTCCAGAAGCCTGCTAACTGTTGTGAGCTATCATTAGGGTGATGAAAATCAATTTCAAGTCCTTTGCAAGGGCAGCCATTTGTCTTTTTTAACCATTGAGTGATCTTTCCAGACCCTAAGTTATACTTTACTGATGTTATAACTATAAGAGAAGGAGAAAAATAAATTGACTCCATAAGACTACACAATTTTCATGAGATAGGACTGAATTTTAACCCAGGTCTGCCTCTCTTTTAAACTTTTACATTATTTCTGTCTGCACTCCACATTTGGAATGAAATAATAGATGAAAGTGATTTACAAACTGGTAGACACATTCAGGGCCCTGGAGACCTCAATTACATTGAATAGTCCTTTAATTAACCTGCAATATACATTGTGCTCAATGACTTTTATAGGCAGTCACTCTAAAAAATCCAGACCAGTGGTCCATTGCATAGAAGGATTCTAAATCATCCTATAAAAATGCATCATGGGAAGGTTAAGAGAGTATTCAGATATCTGGGCAGAATTGTACACACAACTTTAGAAATAACTAGGGATGCTAAATATTTATTTTCTACAATTTATTCACTGGAAGTTTTTGTCCATGTAGATACTATAGGACTTGCTGAGCTAGAATGGATTTGACTTGCAAGAAGTGGTGCTTTAGAAAGCTGTGTCAGTGAAACCAGCTTACTCAGTTTCCCAAGTTCATGGGTGGATGATGGGACCTGACAGCTCCTGTTTATAGTAGTCCTCTACAAAGGGACTGCATTCATTATAACCTGATCTTGGTTGGGAACAAATTATCTTCTTTTGCATTTTACACATGCCTGTTCATAAATGGCAAGAGAAAACTGCATAAACGTATAAAGGAACACAGAACAGAGTGTATGAGGAAGCAAAACAACCAATCGATAAGAAAATGAAAATAGAAAATTAATTAACCTTTCATTTATTTTATGGACACTAAAATGTTTGTGGTCAGTAACACAACCTGATGTACACAGTTCAGCTTGGAGTGTATGTGGTTGATTTAAAGAAGACAACCTCAGTGTGCTGTAGCTTTTATAGCATTATTCTATGTTTAAATTAAAAAGTTTTGACTTTGCGAATAAAGCCAGATTAGTAGATGCTTTCTCTTGTTAGTTCTGCAAGGATGTGAATTCCTACCTTCTGTCTGCCATGTACAGGACAGGTTGCTCCTGTTGACATTTCTGTTGGTCTCTCTCTCTTTCTCTGTCTCTCTGTCTCTCTCTGTCTCTCTGTCTCTGTCTCTGTCTCTCTCTCTCCCTCTCTCCTTTCCCTCCCTTTCCCTTCTTCTCTCTCTCCTTACCTACTTATCACTCATTCATGTTATTTATTTAAAATCTTTAAAGCTAAAACTTCTGTTACTGTACAGCATTATGATTCTGATGTCCAGTGTTGTTAGATGGGGCCAAAGCATTTAGATTCAGAAATCAAATTGAGAAGATTTCAGTGAATTTCACCAGCCTATTACTGATAGCACTTAGTGGACGTACAACATGCAGTAATTCATTGATTATTAGAAAGTGATTAGGAAACTTGTGTATCAATGACAAACTGATATTTACCTACAATTAGCACATGGAAACAATATAATATAACTAGATAATCAGTTAGAAATCTAAAATCTTAAACTAAGGTTTTAAAATTGGTCTTCTTGACTGAAAATAAAAGAGATCAAACTGTTGCCCAAATAAGTTCCAATAACTATGCCTTATTTTTGGAAATAGGTCAGCAAATGATTAATATACTATCATAATATAGGTAGAAAGGTTATAGATAGATAGATAGATAGATAGATAGATAGATAGATAGATAGATAGATAGATTACAGACAGATAGGTGGACACATAGAAATATTGACATATGATAGAAAAAGGACAGTTGGATGATAGATGACAGAAAGATGATAGGTAAATGTATAGGTGAAAAAATAGATAAACAGGTAATAGGCACTTAGATGATAGACAAATGACAGATGAGAGATAGGTAGGCGACTGGTGGTTAGATGATATATAAGTGGTAGATAATAGGTCACAGACAGTATATTGATTGCTAAAGGTATGATAGGTGATGGATGAATGAACAGATAGAGAGATAGACAGAATGGTAGATGATAGTCTTTGTTAGGTTTTGGTTGCTGTGATAAAACACATCATGTCCAAAAAGCTTATGAAAAGGGGTTAATTTCATCTAAGAACTTTCAGGTCACACTCCATCACTGAGGTAAATTAGGGAAGGAACTCAAGGTAGGAACCTTATGGCAGGAATTGAAGCAGAAACCATAGAGGAACATTGCTTACTGGCTAACCCTTCATAAATTGCTCAGTCTGCTTTCCTATGCAACTTAGGAGCACCTGACCAAAAATGGTAGGGCTTATGATGACATGACTCTCCCACATCAAACAAATTAAGAGAAACAGATTATAGACCAATGTTATGGAGGCAATTTTATTCAGTTGAATATCTTTCTTCTAGTTTATCAAATCGACATAAAAATTCCCATCACAATGGTAGATTATAGTTGGCAAAGAAAAGATTGGTGTTAGGTAGATGTTAGATTTTATATATAAATATATATATGGTGTTAGGTAGATGTTAGATTTTATATATATATATATATATATAATGTGTGTGTTTGCATGTGTATGGTTTACATACATATACCAATAGATTTTTACATATTTTACATGTATATATAAATGTATAAAGTACTTTACACATATTTTTCTTAAATGTCACAAGGTTTTTGTGTTATATTTATGTGAAAATTCTAAGTTTACAACAACACAAAGAAACAATGACCTATTATTGAATATTCTGGATTACCACTTATATTTCTGTTCTCATCCCTTGAGTCCCATGGCTCTTAGCCAGTCCTACAGAACTCTCAGATGACTCCATTGTAGTGAGTTTCTTTCCTGGACTCTTCTTTTCTGGAGATTATGGTCTTTCCATTAAATAGGAAATATGCTGGTTGAAAACAGGCAACAGTCTTTTAAATCTATGAGGCATACACTAGAACATGGATTCCAGTACTTACAAATATGTACTCATATATTTCCAAACCTGTCTGCTTTTGGATGATACAGGCCTCCATGATCCAGTGGGCTTATTCATCCTTCTGCAAAGTTAAAACAGCACTCTACACAGCCATATACGCCATGAAAACAGCCTTCTACACAACCATATGAGCCTTGTTGTCAGCATGATCTCTCCCTGGGACTCACAGTTACAGTAGAGCCAAATCATTATGCCAAGGAAAGTTTATATTAATAGTAAAAGGATAAATTATCTTTTTCACTCCAAACATCTACCTCTAAACATCTATACCTGTGTAACATATAATAGAAGAAGTCAAAATACCTGCTTTCCCCTGTGCAAAATGGGAAAAGCTTTTCCTGTAAGGCAGGACTGCATACAATTATGGTGGCCAAAAAATCTATTGCCTTTGAGACAATATGTTCATGGTTGCTGTGCATACAAAGGCATGCATGACTGGTCATAGGAAAAGGTGTATTTTCTATTTACCTGGACATTGGTCACAAATGCTAGGAAGGCATATAGTGGATTAATTAGGATACGACACAGCAGGCTTCTTTGTCAGCCTCTACTATTTCTTCCTCTTCTCCTCCTCCTCTTCTTCCTTCCTCCTCTTCTTTCTTATTATTATTCTTAATTGAAACAGAATTACATCACTAATCTGTTATAATAGGCTTAGTTAAAATCTAAATATACATATTGTTGTGTTTCAGTTCAGTTTTCCAAAATTTTCCTCAGAATCTTCCTTGCCCTTTTAATATCTATGGCAAGATTATAAAATCAGAGATGGTTCAAGCCAGAAAAGTTGTGCTATGAAGGTCTACTGTGAATTCTTGTAGATTACATGCATGTGTGTCCAACTTATAGTTGCATGTGTTCAAAAACACTAAGAATGAGATATCTTAATGCAAATCTGTGATCTTTCATAAAGCACCATGGATTTTTTTTTTGAAGATTTTTTGGTGACTCAATCCTGTCATTCTTTCATGTGAGCATTGCAGATGAAAACACTGTCGTGATGTAAAAAAAAAAAAAAGGACAGTTTTCTCTTTCTTGTAAAAGAAAGGGAGTCAGTCAGTCAAAAAATAACTTATTTTTGTTGTTTTTATTTAGCTGTGGCTCCTGGTGTCCTTGCATTAGAGCAGAATTGGAAATCAACATAGAGACCTTTGTATCTCTCTCCTAACTGGCTTGTCTCTCTCTATATATATTTTCATAATTATTTTAAAAACTAAATAAAATACATGCCCAAGACAGTACTACTGTAAGGAGAAGATGTGGTGCTATTTCTTTGCAAGGCTGACTTTTTTTTTTTTTTTTTTTTTTTTAACCTGGCAGCAGGATTCTTAACTCTCATTCCCAGAAGGCATATTTATTTACAAGTAATTATAGATCTCAAGTCCTGTAAAAATAATAGATTGAGAAGCAAGGAAACCATGCAGATGACAATGGAATGAGAATAAGGATTTGGTAAGAGACATAGGAGAATAAGGATAAGGAAAATAAGACAGAAAGAATTATAAGTCTGGTGTAAATGCTGAGAGTAAACGGAAAGGATCAGGTGAGAATGGGGTACAGATATCTAGACATTAGGAAGGAAAGAAGGGGGGCAAATATAGGCAGCAAGAAGGCAAGAGGGCAGGAGAAAATGAAATGATCATAGGAGCCAGATATCAGTCTTATTCACATAAATTGGTATGTTGTAGAATTATTCCTGTTGCTGTGGGGAAAATCCTGATAAAAAGCAACTCAAGGGACAAAAACTATTTTCCAGCTTACAACTCCAAGTTACAGTCCATCACTATGGGAAAGTCACATCCACTGCGGGCAGAGGGAAGCAGATGAGCCCATGCTAGCTCACTTGCTTCTGCCCAGCTTGGGTTCTCTATTCTTCTACAGTTCAGGACCCCATTTCCAGGCAACAGTGACACCCGAAGTTAGATGGATCTGCCACATCAGTTATTTAGTTAAGACAATATCCACAGGCCAACACAATGTAGATAATTCTCATTGAGATTTGATTCCTTTGTGATCCTAGAGTGAGTCATGTTAACAGTTTAAGCTAACCACAATAGTAGAAAATATGATTTTGATATTTATCTGAATAGGGGACATTAAAAAATTAATACTGTGCTTCAAAATATATTAAGCATACTTCAGACCTCACAGCATCAAGAATTTTTTTAATTTAATAATTTAATGTTTCCAGTTATATGGAAGATACATAAACTCTAACTTAGAGCAAAACTAAAAAACAAATGGAAAAGTAAAACAGATCTTTAACATTTGTGTATAACTTAACCCTTAGTACTTAAGACTAAAGCCTGACTTTATTAATTTTAATATTTCTTCTATTCATCTTTTGACTTTTTCTGTTTTGATGATGCACCCTGGGAATAAAAAACCATGGCATGTGGCTCCTCTTTTAAACTTGTGTTTAGGTGATCAATATCCCATAATGATACATCCTGTCCTCTTTCAAGTCTGAGGTCTACCTGCTTGGTTGTGAAGGGAAGGTGGGTCTCCCTATTTGTAGCACACAGTAAAACACAATTTTTGAAGTATTCATGGACTAAACAGAGAATAAATTTGGAACATTCAGAGATCTCAGAGAGGCATGCTCCCGGCACAAGTTACTGGAAAAAATATCTGGGCTTATAAAAATGAAAAGTAAAAGAATTATCAATGATTCCTATTGTTTCATAATTGACTAGAAAGAGATAACAAGGTGTTCAAAGTGACTCAACAGGTTAGAACTACATAGTTTTTAGAAGGTAGTTTACTTGTAAAATAAATAAAAAGATAAATAAATAGAACACAAAGAATCAGAACAAAATTCAATGAGTCAACTAGTTCTGCAATTCTAAACAGGAGGCCAATGCCCCAAACTCTTAAATCAAGGTACACCCACAGTTTTAAAATTTAGACTTATTTACTGTGTTTGGGGGGGGGTGTATAAATGGGGAGGTCAGACAACAACTTGTGATGGTCAATTCTCTTCTACTATCTTGTGAGTTACAGTGGTCAAACTCAGGAATATGGTATGCTACCAAGTACCTTTATTCTATGAACTATTTCATATGGTTCAGATTTAAATACAAAAAAAAAGAGTGTAAATGACGACTTCCATGAGAACAAAAATATTAGGGTGTTAAGAAATCATAAGAAGTTTAATCACAGTCAACTCTGGGAATGCCTGAAACAGAAGGAAATGTGCTTTTTGCTAATGTCCCTGTTATTTAAACAGGCTGCATTAGTGACTTTTGTGTATCTGTGATAAAGGACCAGGATGAAGGCAACTTACAGAGGAAGGGATTTCTTTGGCTTTTGGTTCCAGAGGGTTACAGTCCATGATGTCGAACTGAAGCGGCAGGCATGATTGCTGGAATAGAAGCCGAGGGTTCACACCTCAAATCACAACCAGGAATTAGAAAGCAAACTGGGAATGTGTAAGGCTTTGAGATATTTCCAAGACCACCACCAGTGACATATTTCCCCCAACAAGGCCACATCTCCTAAACATCTCACATTAGCTCCATTCACTGGGTACCATGCCTTCAAATGTCTAAGTTATGGGGCAACATTTTCATTCAAAATACCACCTAGGCTAACTTCATTGTCCAGAGAGTAGTGTAAACCCTTCACATTCCTGGTCATGATTGAGCGTGTTACCTTTTCTAAAACATGCAAACCCATGGATGGAGGGAATGGAAATGAGAACGTGGGAGGAAGAGAGAGGCAGGGGAGCCATAATGTATCAGTTGCTTTTGTGTTGCCTCTGATAAAATTCCCTGACAAGAAACAAGTTAGAGGAGAAAACCGTTAACTCATCTTACACCTCCCGGTAGCCATCCGTCTTTGAGAGGAAGCATGGTAGCAGCAGTGGGAAGCTGGCTGGTCACATTTTATCTGTACACGGGGAGAGAGAATGGGGAATATGGCTAGTCTATAAACCTCAAGTCACTGTGACCTGCCCCTCAGCCTCCTGGGCCCCTGCTCCCAGATATCCTCCCAGCATGGCACTGTCTTCTAAAATTTTCATAATCTCCCCAAACAGAGCCACTAACTGGGGATCAAATGTTCAAATACATGAACCTATATGCTATAGTATAGAGGATACTTCATATTCCAACTCCTATCCACAGAAATACATATAGATAAATTCATGTCTAAATCCATCTCCATTAAAAGAATTAATCCTAGCCATCCTTTGTAGCAGGGTGTGAATATTTCTTACAGTATACTTAGTATACAGTATACTTAGTATACAGTATACATCTCTAACAATCAAAATGCATTGTTTTCCAGCAACCTTTATGAAATGTAACTAACGAGATTTCCATGTAATGTCCTCTATTAATCTACAGTTGGATACAGAATCATAGGCTGATTTGTGGTGAGGTAGCCCCTTATTATGGGACATGTGTCTTTCTGCCTGGATTGGAGCTGAAAGAACGGTTGGTATATCATCTCTCCGAGCGCTGTGTTGAGTGTTCCTGCACCCGGCTCCTCTCCTTTGAGGGGCTGTCTGTGCATCGTGAGCAGTTAACAACCTTATTCTGGCATTTCAGGGGAATGAATTGTGAATTTTCAATGATATTTTCTGCCTTCCAGTCTAGCTGCTCTTCCCTGGAGTGTAGGTGTTAATTTTTTTTTTTTTTAACAGTTTTGTATGTCAAAGACTGGTAACAGTATATACCTGGAATATTTGGGAAGCCCGTGGCTCTCTTTCTCCCAGTACTGGAAGGAGAAAACTGGCTTGAGCTGAGTAGAAATTAAACAGTGGCAAGGATTGCTGCTGGCTTGATCCGCAGCAAAAATTTGGCTGAGAAGAATGGATCTTTGACAACAAACTTGCTGCCAGGGGCGTCTTACTTCTGGCAAGTGCTAAAAGAAATGATGTTAATAGCCTTAGCCAACAAGCCGGTGTTCTGAGAGAACCTAATGAGTCCCGCAACTCTCATTTACTCCAGCTGAAATGGGAGAGCATGCTTTGAAAACATGGTCAAGGTCGCATTCAGCACAGACAGTATCTAACATTAACACAGAAGGAAGGAGGGAAGGAGTGTTGAGAAGTACTGTCAAGGTTAGGCAACTACTGGTGCTACTAAAGGAGGCTAAGACCCAAGTCAGAACAAAGTGGGCTGATTCATCCTGTAGCTCAAATAGACAGAGCTAAGCACTCAATGCTTATAAGACTGGTGTGTGTGTGTGTGTGTGTGTGTGTGTGTGTGTGTTGTATATGCACAAATGTGTGCTTGCAGGTTTATGTGTGTGTATGTGTGTGCTTGTGAATGAGTAAAGAGGCTACAGAAGGACATTGGGTGTCCTGTTCTGCCATCCTTAGCTTTATTTATTTGAAACCATGTCTCACTGAACCTGATGCTCAGATAGCGACCATCAAGTTCCAGAGAACGCCTTGTCTCTCCCTCAGACACTGCAGGAGTTACAGGCATATCTGCAGCCACACTGGCTTCCTACCTCTGTGCTAGAAATTCAAACTCATTTCCTCATACTTGTACAGCAGGTTCTCCTACCACTGAGCCATCTTCCCAGTCATTTGGGCAAAGTTTTAGTTCTGCCTAAAATAATTAGCTGCTGATGGCCCCTTCTCTGAGTAGCTACTTTGATTACTCACAAGCATTGGGGGGGGGGGGGCTGTAATGAGGACTTTGTTTTAGGTACTGTGCCTAGATTTTTTTTTTTTTAATTTATTCTGAAGATGGCTTCACTCTGCCTCACACCAGCACCTCCCGGTAAATACACAGGACAAAGTACATTAGACTATGTCAGAATACCAGATGTGGCAAAGGTAGAGAACAATGTGAATGGTTAGTCCCTTAATTCGATTTGTGATTAATCTTTTTCTCTCAGTCTGTAATTAACTGTTAAGGCATGTTTTCCTTGGCTTGACAGGACTTATTTTTCCTACATTTGTTTATGTGAAATAGTTACTGGAAAGCCTCCTTATTTGTAAAAGGCATGACCCTAGAGACTATAGTCTGTGTGGTCATAGGCTACACATGTCCACATGCAGTTGGTAGAAGGGGCAAGCAATCATAAACTACTTACACAAACTGTTTTGGGAATGGGCAGATACACGTTTATCATCTTGTTTCCCTTCTTCGTAGATGCTTAATACAAAGGAGAGTCAACTCTCCTTCGTAGATTTATGACAGTGGCGATGGAGATTTTAATTTCCCAAGTGAAACACTTTTTACACAGTGGTGGCTTTGGGAGACAGGTTTGAACCTCATTAAACTCCTCGTGTGTTATACATGGACAACCTAATTTGATTCCTGTACAAACAGGCAAATGGGCTGTCTGTGTAAATTAAATCTAGGCGCAAACAGGTGTCACTGTGGCACTAGATTACATGAGCATTTGTCTCATAAATGGAAAAGTGAATTAAACTGTTAATTTCAATAGGGATATTAGAAAAAGCAAGTCCCCAGCTGTAGGAGTCACAGCAGAACGGTGTTATTCTTGTGTGAATTACAATGTTCTTCTTTCACATGGATTTTTCTGTGGCTAACGTTCCTTTGTAGGGATTTTTTTAAAAACGGAGTTTCCCATGGTTCAGATACTTTCTCTCTTCATTTAAAAGTTCCTAACTTACGTTTGTACCCATGTATCCTGTTTTTGTGAACCTCCTTGTCACTGGGACCATCTGTCAGAAGCTGCAGTTCAGCTCCATGTCCCCACCTACAGCAGCCTGGGAGATCCCTTAAATGTTTGAGGGACCACAACTTAGGTAAAACCAGCTCTTTGGCCTCAGTGTGGAAAAGAGTTTCAGGATGAACTCACATGGAGCAGATTTGGATTTATCTTAGAAAAGATTTTTGTATACATCTCAAGCAGGAGGGTTAAGAGAAAGAGAGAGTTGCTTAGGAAAAAGAGCAGAGGGACTGGAAACCTGGGATTAAGCACCTCAGGGAGAAAGAGAGAGACAATAGTCCTAGTTGGTATTTCAGATTTTGAAGTTATATTTTTTTATTAGTTAATTAATTTATTCACTTTACATCCCAATATCACCACCTCTCTCCTCCCAGTACCCCCTCCCAAGGACCATCCCCCTCATCACTTCCTCTGCTTCTCCTCTGAGAACGGGTAGATATCCCTTGAGTATTACTCTTCCACAATGGGCACATCATGTCACTGTAGAACTAGGTGCATCCTCTCCCACTGAGGCCACACAAGGCAGTTAAGTTAGGGGAACAGGATACATAGGAAGGCAGCAAATTCAGAGGCAGCTCCTGTTCCAGTTGTCGGGGGACACGCATGTCAACTGAGCTCCACTTCTCCTATGTGTGTGTGTGTGGGGAGGGGGAGTTCAGCCTATGTTTGCTCTTTGGTTAGTGGTTTAATCTCTGAGACCACCCAATGGTCCAGGTTAGTTTACTCTGTTGGTCTTCCTGGGGTGTGCATGTTGTCTTCCAGTTCCTCAATCCTTCCTTCCGTTCTTTTACAAGACTCTCCAAGGTCCATCTAATGTTTGGCTTTGGGTCTCTGTATCTGTTTCTGAAGTTATGTCTTCAAATTGCTGTTAAGAAACCTAAATAGCCATCCAGTGGTGGCACATGCCTTCAATCTCAGCACTTGGGAGACAGAGGCAGGCGGATTTCTGAGTTTGAGGCCAGCCTGGTCTACAGAGTGAGTTCCAGGACAACCAAAGCTATACAGAAAAACCCTGTCTTGAAAAACAAAACAAAACAAACAAAACAAAACAAAAGAAACCTAAAAGAAATCCAAGGGTGATGCCAGAGTGGCACCTGACAGGACTAGAGTTGATTAGAGGAACTGGTAGCTTGCAGGGATATAGGAAGGTAAGAGATTCGCCTCTTGAAAAATCGTCTTCTACTTCATTCTTGTGTCTCTTCGTGGAAGGTGCATTACTTACTAGTCTTCACTTGTTCCATATCAAATGCAGCACCCAGCAGTGGGTTTACACATACCAAGTCATTCAGTAAATAGTGAATGAAGCGGATGGATTATCCATCAACACTGACAGCTTTGATTCTTATAAAAAGACATGGTATGCCCTGTTATCTTGGAGACAATGTTTTTTATTCTTCCTTTTCTTCATTTCTTTTATTCCCTTCCTTCTCTGTGCCCTTCTCTTTTTTGTCTTCTGCTCCTTCCCTTCCGTCTCCCCTTCTTTCATCTCTCCCTTTCTTCTCTTTCCTTCCTTCCCTTGTTTTCTTCTTCCCCTCCCTCCTCGTTTTCTCCTTCTTTCCCCATCCACTTCTCCTGTCATTCTTTCTCAGATTTCCTTTCTATTTTCCTTCCTAACTTCTTTCTTTCCCTGTTTCTGATGTTTGCCTCCTACCATTCCCTTCTCCTTTCATAATTTCTTTCTTTCTTCTTACATCTTCCTTCCTTTTTCTCTTGTTCTACTATCCTGTTCTGCTCTACATCAATGTTTAAATTACAAAACTTAAACATTATAAATTATATTTTCCTAATAATACAAAAGTCCACACATGACAAACTATTCTTTCTTTACTTTTCTTCTTAAATGGATATTTTCTTTATTTACATTTCAAATGTTATCCCTGTTCCTGGTATCCCCTCCAAAACCACCCTACCCTTATCCCCTCTTCCCTCCCCCTGCTCACCAACCCACCCATACCTGTTTCCTGGCCCTGGCATCCTGCCACAGTGGGGCATAGAGACTTCACAGGACCAAGGGCCTCTCTTTCTATTGATGACTGACTAGCCCATCCTCTGTTACATATGCAGCTGGAGCCATGAGTCCCACCCTGTGTACTCTTTGGTTGGTGATTTAGTCCCTGGGAGCTCTGGGGCTACTGGTTAGTTCATATTGTTGTTCCTCCTATGTGGGGCTACAAACACCTTCAGCTCCTTGGATACTTTCTATAGCTCCTTCATTGGGCACCCTGTGCTCAGCCCAATGGTAGGCTGTGAGGAGTCGCCTCTGTATTTTTCAGGCAGTGATGGAGCATCTCCAAAGATAGCTATAACAAACTTCTGTCAGCAAGCACTTGTTTGCATCCACAAAAGTATCTGGGTTTGATGATTGTATATGAGATGGATCCCCAGGTAGGTCAGTCTCTGCATGGTCATTTCTTCAGTCTCTACTGCAAACTTTGTCTCTGTAACTCTTTGCATGGGTGTTTTGTTCCCCCTTATAAAAAGGATCAAAGTCTTCCTTCTTCTTGAGTTTCATGTGGTTTCTGAACTGTNTCTTGGATATCCCAAGTTTCTGGGCTAATATCCACTTATCAGTGAGAGTGTATCATGTGTTCATTTATGACCGAGTTAACTCACTCAGGATGATATCCTCCAGATACATCCATTTGCCTAAGAATTTCCTGAAGTCATTGTTTTTAATAGCTGAGTAGTTCTCCACTGTGTGAATGTACCACATTTTCTGTATCCATTCCTCTGTTGAGGGACATCTGTCTTCTTTCTAGCTTCTGGCTATTATAAATGTCTTCTATGAACATGGTGGAGCATGTGTCCTTATTACANGTTGGAACATCTTCTGGGTATATGCTGAGGGGTGTTATTGCAGGGTCCTCAGGTAGTACTATGTCCAATATCCTGAGGAACTTCTAAACTTATTTCTAGAGTGCTTGTACCAGTTTGCAATCCAACCAGCAGCAATGGAGGAGTGTTCCTCTTTCTCTGCATCCTAACCAGCATTTCTGCTGTCACCTGAGTTTTTGATCTTAGTCATTCTGACTGGTGTGAGGTAGAATCTCAGACTTGTTTTGATTTGCATTTCACTGATGACTAAGGATGTTGAACATTTTTTTTTTTTTTTGGCTGTTTCTCAGCCATTTGGTATTCCTCAGTTAAGAATTCATTGTTTAGCTCTGTACTTCATTTTCATAGGGTTATTCGTTTCTCTGGAGTCTATCTTCTTTAGTTCTTTGTATCTATTGGATATTAGCCCTCTATCGGATGTAGGATTGGTAAATCCCAATCTGGCTGGTCCTTTGCTTTTGTATTTTACATTGGTTGGAGTGGTTCTGCCCCATTCATGCTCCCCCTGGGTTCAGTGAAAAGTTCTTTCTCAGTAGAGGAAGCCTTCTCTACTGCTGATGGCAGAGCTCATGAAGGCAAGTAAAAATCATAAAATTTTAATGGAAGTTTCATCTGGAAACTGACAAAAAATCATTTTAATCAAGCAGGACAGGAGAAGACAGACAGCCATTATGAAGCCATGTGGAAGTGACTTTGCTTGAAACTACTTTCGTCTATGCTTTTTTTCTTGCTATAAGTGCAATCTCTAAGAAGCCATTCTTTTCTTGCTCTATTTAGTATACTGATTGAATTTTCTTATTTCTGAGATACTTTCAGCTGTTTAAAAGTTCAAATTTGTGCATTGAAAAATATTATAAACTACTATTACAAAAACAAACAAACAAACAAACAAATAAATAAAGCCAGCATCCAACTTACAGGAAGGTTCCAGGTGGCAGGTGGCATTTGCATATTTTATTTTACATTTATGTTTTTATGTGAACATGTTTGATGATGCATGTGTAGAGATCACAGGATAACTCACAGGAATCAGAAACCCAGGTTGTTTCTTTTGATAGCATATCCCTATATCTGTCCTACATGTACTGATGAAAATGATTAGTTGGAAATACTACTATGTGCCCATTCAAAGCATTCATGAACCCCAAAAGACCATCAAGGATCTGATTCCAATGCAATCACACTAGGGTCTATTTAATCAAGCTGGAGTTTGGGCTAACTGCTGACTCTGACATAGAAAGATAAGAGGGTGAAGCTCCAGCCCTCAGCAGGACAAGGTTTTGTAGGAAATGGAGAGCAAATAGGGAAGGGGGAATGAAGCCTGGCAAATATCTAATTGAATGACTATTGTAAACTGGCAGGTGGGTGCTCTGAAGCAAAACCATGAACAATCACAAATGATCTAAAAGTACATCTGGAACTATCAGAGGAATCTTGATTGGCTATTGCTAGGGAGTAGTATCTAGAGAGCAACTCTGGGGTATGGGCCAGAGACAAACTATGTGGTTCTTCCTGGAACTTGGGTGCAGCTTAGGTTCAGCTATAGGTCAAGTCATCAGGTTCTTTTTCTTTTAAAATGGAGACCAGTTCCAAGATACAGGAGGTGTGGCCTATCACTAGGATGCTCTATCCTTCCAAGTTAGAGCCATGGCATTAAGTTAATCATAAGGGGATAAGTATTGCAGCCTATAAGTGCCTGTAGATGGTGGGTAATCTTAATTATCCACTTGACAGAATCCAAAATCTCTTATGAGACAATCTTCTGAGTATATTTTCAGAGATCTCCCAGACTGATTGAACTGAGGAGGAAATACCTAGTCTCAATGCTGGCAGCACAATTCCATGGTCAAGGGTCCCAGACTGATGAAGAGAGAGAAAGCTAACTAGGCATCAGCGACCATCTGTCTGTTACTTGACTGGAGATGTGAGGTGACAGGTACTCTTATGCTCTTGCCACCATGACTTCCTTGACGTGAAAGATTGTACCTTCAACATGTGAGCCAAAAATACACTCTTTACTCAGGAATCTTTTTTCCATAGCAACAAGACAAGTAGCTGATACAAATATGAGAGGCACAAGAATGTTGATTATTTTACAAGATTTTTCTTGTCCATCTCCCTTGCAAGACTTATTTTTACTAATACTACTAAAACAAACAAGATTTTCAGGGTCACACTTGTGAGATAATAGAAGATTGACATACTATTTCGTAGTTGCAGCTTGGAAACCACTTTCACTGTGCTGCACTTTCTTAGGCAGCTATTACAAAGTCATTTGGGTTATTTTTGTCATGAAGGAGAGGCCAGGAGACAGATGTGCTATAGATGTCTTCAAAATAGATTTCCAATTATTAACTGTCGATGTAGCTTTCTTAATTTTTCTTTTTTCTTAATTTATTTATTTATGTACTTGTTTATTTATTATTTACTTATAAACATTTACTAGAAACAAATAAGCATTCATTCCACAGAAGGAGGCAGAACAACATCATGAATTCTTAACAGGACTTCATTTTTTTCCTGCTGAAAATTAGAGACTGGAAATAATACTTTCACCTAAAATTTTTAAAAAGGTTAATATTTGAGTATACTTTTGAGCTCTGTTTTCCCAAATAGAACATCTGATACTTGTATCTTCTAGTTACAAAGTAAAAACAATATTTTGCGTCTGGAGGAGGAAACACCTTTCAATGACAATTGTTTTGATCTATTTTTAGGCTATAATGAACAAAAAGGTTTGGACAACTGCTGAAGAATATTGTGTACCTAAGGACCATCTGTCCTCTTTCTGTCTCAAGTGATTAATGTCCTATAAACTCATGGTTTTGGATTCAAGCCAGTGTTTTAGGAACTCATCCATAGATGGTCAACCTCACAGCTCCAACAACATTTAGGTAGTATTTGTTCATGAAGTTTTTAAGAGTTTCTTTATGATAAAGTAAACAAGAATTAAGTTAGGTATAAAAGAGAAGTACCTAAAGCTTTTCCAGAAACAATGAAATATTCTTCAGTTATCTATTCTGTTACACAACACACATGGAGAAAACCACATATTGATTTGGAAGATATTATGTCTTGGAGTTTCCTTTTATGCATTGTTATTAAGAATAGGGGGTGTCCACTGGATGGTTTTAGCTCCTTTGTCAAAGATCAAGTGACCACAGGTGTGTGGGTTCATTTCTGGGTCTTCAATTCTATTCCATTGATCTACCTGCCTGTCACTGTACCAATACCATGCAGTTTTTTTAATCATAATTGCTCTGTAGTATAGCTTGAGGTCAGGGATGGTGATTCCACCAGAAGTTCTGTTATTGTTGAGCATAGTTTTTGTTATCCTGGGCTTTTTGTTATTCCAGATGAATTTGGAAAATGCTTTTTCTAAGCATTTTCAACAAATGGTGCTAGCTTAACTGGTGGTTAGCATGTAGAAGAATGCAAATCGTTCCATTCTTATCTCCTTGTACAAAGCTCAAGTCCAAGTGGATCAAGGACCTCCACATAGAACCAGATACACTGATATTTACAGAGGTAAAAGTGGGGAAGAGCCTTGAACATATGGGCACAGGGGAAAAAATTCCTGAACAGAGCACCAATGGCTTGTGTTGTAAGATCAAGAATTGACAAATGTGACCTCATAAAATTGCAAAGCTTCTGTAAGGCAAAGGACACTATCAATAAGACAAAACAACATCCATCTGTCTGTTACTTGACTGAAGATGTGATGTGACAGGTACTGAGTGGAGCAGCCAGTCAAAACCATTACCACAGCTGTTGATAGTCATTACTGTCTATCCCAGTTATGCACAGTGTTTTTCACTATTTAAAGCATTATTTTGTCTTTATTTTTTTAACTTTTACTAGATATTTTCTTTATTTACATTTCAAATGTTATCCCTTTCCTGGTAACCCCTGAAAACCCCTATCTCATTCCTTCTCCCCTGCTTCTATGAGGATGTTCCCCCACCCACCCACCTACTCCTCCTTCAACAGAAGAATGAATATAGAAAACTTGGTACATTTACACAACAGAGTACTACTCAGCTATTAAAATCAATGAACACATGGAATTCTTAGGCAAATGGGTAGTACTAGAAAATATCATCCTGAGTGTGGTAACCCAATCACAAAAGAGCATAGATGATATGCACTTATTGATAAGTGGATATTAGCCCAAGAGCTCAGAATACCCAAGATAAAATTCACAGACCATATGAAGCTCAAGAAGACCAAAGGGTGGGTACTTCTGTTCTTCTGAAAAAGGGAAACAAAATACTCACTGGAGCAAATACAGAGACAAACTGTGGAGCAGAGACAGAAGGGAAGGCCATCCAAAGACTGCTCCACCTGTGGATTCATGCCTTATAGAGTCACCTAACCCAGACACTATTGTGGATGCTAAGAAGTTCACGCTGACAGGAGCCTGGTATAGCTGTCTTCTGAGAGGCTCTGTCAGAGCCTGACAAGTACAGAGGCAGATGATTGAAGCCAATCATTGGACTGAGCATGGGGTCCCCATTGGAGGAAATAGAGAGAGGACTGAAAGAGCTGAAGGGTTTGCAACCCCAGAGGAAGAACAACAATATGAACCAACCAAGACCCCCGCCCCCAGAGCTCCCAGGGACTAAACCACCAACCAAGGAGTACACATGGAGGGACCCATGGCTCCAGCTGCATATGTAGCAGAGGGCCTCTTGGGCATCAATGGGAGGAGAGGCCCTTGGTCCTGTGAAAGCTGGATGCTGGGTTTATATCCGTGTTAGTACCAACTAGATGCTCAACAATACTGTCTGCTAAACAAGTTCCTTGCCACATATATCCTCATGGATAACTCACAATAAGTGTAGCCAGCCATACATCCCTTTTGATTTCCTTGCAAACATAGTCTGCTCAGTGACATTCAACCAAGCAAATCACTGTTTCCTAAAGAGTGGTGTAAATGGTACTCATGTCAGGTTTAAATGTAATGATGTTAGGCAAGGATAGTAAAGATGTAAATAAACATGCTTATCAGGACAACTCACCTCATGCTGTCTGAAAAGATCCAATTCAGGATTCTATGTGTACAAAGGATGGGTGGTAAACTTTTGATTACTAACTGTAAACTTCATATGTTTTTGTGCCTCTGTGTGTGTATATATGTACACCGGTGCAGATATTTATGCAAGATAATGTGTATATGCATGGAAACCAGAAAATCTATGTTATGCCTGAGACAGGGTCTCTCACTGGGTCTTGGGATTCATTACCTAAACTAGGTAATCTGGCTAGAAAGAAGCCCCAACAGTCCATACTGTCTCTGAATACACACCATACCTGGATTTTTACATAGCCTGTAGGAATTGAACCCAGGTCATTGTGTTTATATAGCAGGCACTTTACCACTTAGGATATCGTATCAGCTCCCTGAAATCTGTACCTTAATGGCAGTTGTCCCCACAGAAAATTATTTCTATAGATAATGGCAATGTGTATCCTAGTTACTGGTGAGCCTCTGACATAGGAGTTAATTCCTTTGCCCAATCCCTTGAGGTCAGCTTTTCCAACAGAATAGGGATTGAGTCCTGCAGATGCTGTCTCTTCAACTGGTGAAATTACTCACTAAAATACCTGGACATTTGATTTTTGCAGAAATCATTTAGCTCACATCAGAGGAAGTAGTGGTTTTAACGACTCTAAGATTAACTTCAAATACTTGTTTCTTGTTCTGGCTCATTGGAGGAACTGGCAGCTGCTCATGAAAAACTGGATGGGCACAGCAGGGCCCTGTGCCCATGGCTGCCATGGCTGCAATCTGTCTGCTAGACTGACATATGCTGGGTCCCTGGTGAATCTGTTAGACAACTTAGGAAAACACTGAGAGAAAGAGAAATGACCAGTGTATTTTAGGAGGAGGAGACACAAAATTTCAATGCAATTTAATAATTTTTAAAGTAAAATACCAGTAAAACCATCTTCTTCCACTCCTTCTGGCATTCGTAGGTGTTCTTTTTAGCACCAGCTTCATTTCTTCGAGGAAATCATTGGAACTTAATTGGCCCCCAACTTCCACATATATGGTTGCCTTCATTTTCAAAATAGACTCTTAGATATTTTCATTTCATTGTTTAATAATTGTGATGGGTGGTTTTATGTCTACTTAACAAAGACTTAGATATATTTTAAAAGAGGAACTTTAACTGAGAAAATGTCTCCATCAAATTAACAGTAAGAAGGCTACAATGTTGTTTCTAGATTCACATTTGATTTAGGCTAGTATAAGAAAACAAACTTAGCAAGTCAGGAGCAAGCCAATAAGCAGCATCCGTCCATGGCCTCTGCATCAGTTCTTGCCCCAACATCCTGCCTTGAGTGCTTTCCTGCTTTCCATGACTTTCCCTAATGAAGCACTAGAAGCTACAGCCACAGGTGGGCATTGCCTCTGATCCTTCCATAGTTGCTTTTAGTCATTGGGTTTTATCACAATAGAAACCCAAATTAAGGAAATAACACTTTGCCATTTTCATGATGAGGTTCTTTTCTTCTGAACTGCAACCAGTTGTGAAGGATCTGCATCTACTAATCATGCCCTTAAATATATCTTTCTCTCATGAACATAATACAATTCCTAGCATTTCACTACTAGTTGCTTTCTGCTCTTTTATAACAAAATCTGTAATGGATACCTATCTTTTGTTGTCAACTTGACACAATCCAGAATCACCCGGATTGAGTCTCAATGACAGATTATATATTTCAGGTTGACTTAGGAACATGTCTGTGAGGACTGAGTTCATTGTTACAGGAAGATCCAGCTCACTGTGGACAGTCCCAAACCATAGGCATGGCGTCCTGAACTGTATAATGAGTGGAGATAAATGGAGGACACGCAAGGGAGAAAGTGGCCATATTCACATTATTTTCTCTTTGCTACTGACTGTGGATATGATGTGACTAGACGTTTGAAGTTCCTGAGTTGACTTCCCCACAACTTGGAATTGTAATCTGACATAGATTCTTTTCTCTCTTAAATTACTTTTGTTGTGGTGCTTTAATACTACAGCAGCAGAAATTAAAATAGAATAGTTTTCTGTGACTCTGTTTCTAATCCCTGTTTTGCATTACACTGCATCTCCTATTTTGAGACCTACTGTTCTGCCATATTCTCTTACCAGTGTTGGGAACAAAATAAAGCAGGGAGGACCCTAGGGGGCCCGGGGAGAAGTGGGTTAGGAAAAAGGGCCTAATGTCTGGTTCCCCTGTGCTCTGGGTAGGCAGACACAGGCATTGGAGGGCTGCCAGGTGCTTTCCACTCAGCCCCAGGTGGGCATTGCCTCTGATCCACTCAGCGGGGGTGAGGATGGGGGTGGAGAAGAGGCAGCCCTGGAGGGGGGGAGGCTTGCAGGAGAGAGGGAATAGGGGAAGAAGTTCCCAACACTGACCAGAGTGCGCAGCAGGCCTTGATGGAGGAGATCAGAGACTCTATGGTTTAAGAGCTTTATTATAGAAATGCAGGGAAAGGGACAGAAGGGGAGAGAGAGAGAGAGGGGGGGGAGAGAGAGAGAGAGAAGAGGACAAAGAGAAAGGAGAGAGGAGAGAAGACAAAGAGAAAGGGAAGAGGAGAGAGAACTGTGAGAAGTGAGAGGACAAAGGAGTGAGAGTAAGAGTGAGAGTAAGAGAGTGTGTGGTGTGGTAGGGCTCAACACCCCCTTTTTATGGTCTTCACTGTTGCTAGGTAACTGGGGACCAGTTTAGCCTGAAGGTCAGAAGCTTGGGCCATTGCTTACATGACTACTGACCATACTTCTCTTTTGGGAGCTGTGGGAGGTGGAAACTTGGGGAGGGGCCAGAGTTCCAGGAGCACGAGGGAACGCCTACCATGTCATGAGGGTGAATTATGACCATCGGGGTTCAGACCTCAGCACGACTGGAGACCAGCCTGCAATTCCCTATACACCAGGATTAGCAAAACTTTCCCAAATCCAGTCCTAAATCTTCCTCACACTTATGAGCACTTTCTCCAACTTACCATATTATTCTCATATAGATTGTTTTTGTTGTTCCTGCTGTTTTGACAAAATCTCATCTATTCCAAGATGGCCTGGAACTTACTATGTACCCAAGTGTAGCCTTGAACTTCTGATCTTCCTGCCTTCACATCTGAGAACTGACTTTATAGACATGTGTCACTGTTTTCCTCTAGGGGTTTTGGTTCAATCTTATTTTCTCCTACAATTAAAGAATTAAAAGCTAGAAAATAAATGACCAGAGCAAGAAAACAAGTTTTATAAAAAGCAAAGGTGCATATGTACATCCATAAAGAAGGCTCTCATAAACGAGGAAAGGACTTAGAAACCAGATTCCATTCAGGCATTTTTGGTGGCCTGGAGCATGGTGGCCTCCTCTCTCTGCATTGGCCAGTTTCAACAGAGAAACATTGGCTGATCAGCTCACAGCTCATGTAGAGTTTGTCTAGAATATGTTTGGGTAAGGCAGCTGAAAGAGGGCACATGGAAGGGCAGAGGTGGTGGTGGGGTATCAAACTTTTGTTCTGGACACTAGCATATGAAATCTTATTTATTTATAGCTTATTTTCCTATCTGTTTGCCTGTCAGGAGTTACATGATGCTTTCTTTCCCTCACAAGCACACTTGGTTTATGATATGGTGGTGGATATGGAACCCAGGGCGTTGTGAATACTAAGTAAAGGTTCTACCTAGGGAGCTGAACCTCAGATCACTAAATTTTTGTCTTAAGTCTCACTTTCATTTTCTCCTGGCTTTTCATAACCATTAAATAGAGAAGTGATCAAGTCCTGTGAATGTATTAAAGATCTCTTATAGTTAGAAATCAGATAGGGGACTAATGTCATATATATATATATATATATATATATATATATATAATATACATATATGGAATTCAGAAAATCAAATAACCCCATTAAAAATGGGGCACAGAGCTAAACAAAGAATTCTCAACTGAGGAATATCGAATGGCTGAGAAGCACCTGAAAAAAATGTTCAACATCCTTAATAACCAGGGAAATGCAAATCAAAACAACCCTGAGATCCCATCTCACACCAGTCAGAATGGCTAAAATCAAAAATTCAGGTGACAGCAGATGCTGGCGAGGATGTGGAGAAAGAGGAACACTCCCCCATTGTTGTTGGGATTGCAAGCTTGGGCAACCACTCTGGAAATCAGTCTGGCTGTTCCTCAGAAAATTGGACATAGTACTACCAGAGGGTCCAGCAATATCTCTCCAGGGCATATATCCAGAAGATGTTCCAACTGGTAATAAGAACACCTGCTCCACTATGTTCATATCAGCCTTATTTATAATAGCCAGAAGCTGGAAAGAACCCAGGTGTCCCTCAACAGAGAAATGGATACAGAAAATGTGGTACATTTACACAATGGAGTACTATTCAGCTACTAAAAACAATGAATTTATGAACTTCTTAGGCAAGTGGATGGATCTGGAGGGTATAATCCTGAGTGAGGTAACCCAATCACAAAAGAACTCGCATGATATGCACTCACTGATAAGTAGATATTAGCCCAGAAACTTATAATACCCAGATACAATTTGCAAAACACATGAAACTCAAGAAGAAGGAAGACCAAAGTATGGATACTTCCCCCCTACTTAGAATTGGAAACAAAATACCCATGAAAGGAGTTACAGAGACAAAGTTTGGAGCTGAGAGGAAAGGATGGACCATCCAGAGACTGCCCTATGTGGGGATCCATCCCATAATCAGCCACCAAATCCAGACACTATTACATAAGCCAGCAAGATTTTGCTGAAAGGACCCTGAAATAGCTGTCTTGTGAGGCTATGCCAGTCCCTGGCAAACACAGAAGTGGATGCTCACAGTCAGCTATCAGATGGAACACAGGGCCCCCAATGGAGAAGCTAGGCAACCCTATAGGTGGAAAAACAATATGAACTAACCAGTATACCCAGAGCTCGTATCTTTAGCTGCATATGTAGCAGAAGATGGCCTAGTCAGCCATTATTGGGAAGAGAGGCCTCTTGGTCTTGCAAACTTTATATGCCCCAGTACAGGGGAACACCAGGGCCAAGAAGTGGGAGTGGGTGGGTAGGGGAGCAGGGTGAGGGGGAGGGTATAGGGGACTTTCGGGATATCACTTGAAATGTAAATGAAGAAAATACCTAATAAAAATTGGAAAAAGTTAAAAAAAAATAAAAAAAATTAAATTGAAAAAAAAAAAAACAGAAATCATCTCTATGTTGATAACTCTTGCTTGATTCTTTTGTTTTTCTTTTTGTTATTGGATATTTTATTTGCATTTAATATATCTTCCCCTTTCCCGGATTCCCATTCCCCAAACCCCTATCTCTTTCCTTCTTTCCCTGCTTCTATGAGGGTTGTCTTCCACCCACCCACCCACCCACTCCTGCATTCCACTACACTGGGGCATGGTGCCTTCACAAGACCAAGGGCCTCTCCTCCTATTGATGCCTGACAAGGCCATCCCCTGCTACATATGCTGCTGGAGCTATGGTTCTCTCCATGTGTACTCTTTGGTTGGTGCTTCAGTCCCTGGGAGCTCTGGTGGGGCAGGTGGGGCTGGTTGGTTGTTCTTCCTGTGGTGTGGCAAATCCCTAAAGCTCCCTCAGTCTTTTCTCTAACTCCTCCATTGGTGACCCCATGCCTAGTCCATGGTTGACCAAGGATGGGCTGATGTTGTCCTGTTTCTTTGGGAACTGAAACTGCTTTACAGCAAGGTGGGGCAGCCTCTGGATGGTCTTTCCTTCAGTCTCTGCTCCACACTTTGTCTCCGTATTTCCTCCCATAAGTATTTTGTCCCCCCTTCTAAGAAGGACTGACATATCCACACTTTGGTCTCCTTTCTTCTTGAGCTTTGTTTGATCTGTGAATCGTATCTTGGATATTCCAAGCTTTTGGGCTAATATCCACTTATCAGTGAGTGCATACCATGTATGTTCTTTTGAGATTGGGTTACCTCACTCAGGATGATATTTTCTAGTTCCATCCATTTGCATAAGAATTTCATAAAGTCATGTTTTTAATAGCTGCGTAGNACTCCATTGTGTAAATGTATCATATTTTCTGTATCCATTCCTCTGTTGAAGGATACCTGGGTTCTTTCCAGCTTCTGGCTAGTATAAATAAGGTTGCTATGAACATAGTGGAGCATGTGTCCTTGTTATATATTGGAGCATCTTTCGGATATAGCCCAGGAGTTGTATAGGTGGTTCCTCAGGTAGTGTTATATCTAATTTTCTGAGGAACTGCCAAACTGATTTCCCAGAGTGGTTGTACCAGCTTGCAATTCCACCAACAATGGAGGAGTATTCCTCATTCTCCACTTCCTTGCCAGCATCACTTGACATTTTGATCTTAGCCATTCTGACCGGTGTGAGGTGGAATCTCAGGGTCATTTGCATTTGCATTTCCCTGTTGAATAAGGATGTTGATCATTTCATTCTTTTCCTAGATGATTTCCTCTGAATGTAGGATTACTTTTCCTTCCCAACTTACTGTTCAGTATGTTTAAGAAGACATAAAGAGTTAACACATGAAAATCAGTGCTCCTGATCATCCTAGCGAATCCTGCTATTCTTATAGATATTTAACTTTGTGTCATTCTTGACTCTTTTCTGTCCCTCTCACCTTGAATTAAATTTACTGCCATATCATGTATGCTGTATGTTCAAAATATATCCAGAGCCCATCATTTGCGCGTTGAAGCTCACTGCCAGTCTCTTCACTGGCTTGTTCTTTGTGATGTTCCTTAACAGTCACTTTGATTGCTTCATTGCTTTGTACAATCTACTCTCTGCACAGAAGGAGTTTCTAATAATCTTTAAAACCTAAGTCAGAGCCAAACAAGTACCATACAATAGCATTCCCTCACCTCCATTATGCTGTAACCATTCAGGCTATGACGATTTCATTTGCTGTGTTGCAGGCAGTCTGTTGTCTCATTGTTCCTCCGATGTGGCGTGTCCTCCTACTCTTCGCACTTCTTGCCCTTTCTTCTTCTGAATACAGGTTTCTCCAGAAAGACTCAGTGGTTTCTTGCCCCATTGAATATTCAAATACACGTTCTCTGTGAGACCCTACTCCATTAAGTCATCTAATTCCTTAATGTTTCCCCCAATTCAACTTGCTAACTCCTTTCCTACTTGCATAGAATCCTTCCCCCTCTCATGTACCATGTATTACATTTGTTTGCTGACTGACTTACAACTTTGAAGTCCTCCTACAAAGGTGTCAATTGCGTAGTGCTCAATTGTTTTTCTGTCTTGCTAATGGTAATATGTGCAGTCTCCAGAATGAATAGCTCATGTGAAACACACATTAAGTGATTAGAAATTTTATGTACAATTGGTTAGTAACTGTTGAATTAAATTCATAGGTGATGCTTAGGAATTAACTACCTAAAACACTAATACAAAGTGGGTTCTCTTTTAACATTAAATTTCGTGTGTATAAGACACTGCCTTGTAGGATTTCTGGACCTCAGCGACCTGAATGCTACATGATATGATCACAATCCATCACTAGCTCTTGCCGGGGCAATCTGGTCATTGTCTCTAAAGTTCATAGCATCTATAAATACATTTAGTAATATCCAAAACATATTACCACAATGAAATGAAAAGTATATATGAGAAGCTCCTTCTTCAGTGCCCAACACATGGTAGGCTACTTTGCTAAATGTGATTGATGTAATATCCACAAATGAGGCCAATTTAATCTTAAGAGGTTATGATTCAGGAGTTATAAAATAAATTGGGGAAGCAAATCTCAACAAATTCTCCTCTTCTTGGTGTCATCTCCTTTTGATTCAGTCTCTGGTGCCTGTGTTTTGTCAGTTATGAGCTTGCCTTTCCTTGTTCAATCAGGACCATTGATAGAGCAGCATCTCTTGACTCCTTGCTCCAACTTTCCTGTAGAAGCTGCTAATGTTTATTGTAGCTCTTAAATATTAATTATGCCAAATTAATATTAATTATTGTAGCTCTTAAATATTAATTATATTTAATATTATTAAATATTATTAAATATTTGCTTATGCCAAAATTCAACAACTGTGTCTAGCCTTCAACTAAGTTAATATAACAGTCAATTGCATGATTATTTGAGATGTACCAAAACTGTGAATCACAAAATAAAAAGCTGATATATAGAGCCAGTGAACTACAGTACTAATGAAATAATTTTGTCACTGCTGCAGTAAGAAGCTCTGTGAAACAATGTCAAACAATTTATAATCAAAATACAATAGAGATCAAATTTCCTGGAGGCTTTTATTTACTTAAAAAATGTGTCCTATTTACAGATTGTCTCAAATAGATGTTCAGAAATTGATTGCTAGAAACTTTAGTGATACTAATCTAAGCATAATTCAACAACATGTGTAAAACTTTGTTTCATGTATGGGTGTTTTACTTGCTTGTATGTATGTGTGCTACATGGATGCCTGATTTCCCCAGAGCCCAGAAGAAGGTTTCAGATAATTGTAGCTACCCAGTGTGTACTGGGAATCAAATTCTGTTCCTCTTTAAAAGCAGTGTTCATAATCACCTAGACTTCTCTTCACAAGGTAACTACTTGTATTTAATGCATTAGCTTCACTATTTTCTACATGCAGATGCTGAAGAGAAGCCAAAGCTGATGAGAAGAGTTACATGAATTCCTTGAAGTTTATTAATTAGTACTTTACTTTTGTCAACCTACAAACTGCATTTATTATAGTTTCAGGGATACTTAAAAGTAATAATCCAGGGGCTGGAGGGATTGCTCAGGGATTAAAAGCATGTATTGCTAATATAGAAACTCAATGCACATGACAGGCTCACACCTACTTGTAATTCCAGCTCCAGAGATATCTGAAAAGCTCTTTTTTTTTTTTTTTTTTACCAATATTTTATAAGATATTTTCTTTATTTACATTTCAAATGCTATCCCGAAATTTCCCTATACCCTCCCCCCACCCCTGCTCCCCTACCCACCCACTCCCACTTCTTGGCCCTGGCATTCCCCTGTGCTGGGTCATATAAAGTTTGCAAGACCAAAGGGCCTCTCTTCCCAATGATGGCCAATTAGGCCATCTTCTGCTACATATGCAGCTAGAGACACAGGCTCAGGAGGTACTTGTTAGTTCATATTGTTGTTCCACCTATAGGGTTGCAGCCCCCTTCAGCTCCTTGGGTACTTTCTCTAGCTCCTCCACTGGGAGCCCTGTGTTCCATCCAATAGCTGACTGTGAGAATCTACTTCTGTGTTTGCCAGGTAATGGCATGGCCTCACTAGAGGCCTCTATAACAGGGTCCCTTCAGCAGAATCTTGCTGGCACGTGCATTAGTATCTGGGTTTGGTGGCTGATGATGGGATTGATCCCTGGGTGGGGTAGTCTCTGGATAGTACATTCTTTCATCTTAGCTCTAAATTTTGTCTCTGTATCTATATCCTTTCAAGGGTATTTTGTTCCCTATTCTAAGGAGGAATGAATTATCCATGTGATGGTCTTCCTTCTTGGTTTTCTTGTGTTTTGCAAAATGTATCTTGGGTATTCTAAGTTTCTGGGCTAATATCCGCTTATCAGTGAGTGCATATCTAGTGACTTCTTTTGTGATTGGGTTACCTCACTAAGGATGATATCCTCCAGATACATCCATTTGCCCAAGAATTTCATAAATTCATTGTTTTTAATAGCTGATTAGAAGTCCATTGTGTAAATGTACCACAGTTTCTGTATCCATTCCTCTATTGAGGGACATCTGGGTTCTTTGCAGCTTCTGGCTATTATAAATAAGACTGCTATGAACATAGTGGAGCATATATCCTTATTACCAGTTGAAGATCTTCTGGGTATATGCCCAGAAGAGGTATTGCTGGATCCTCTGGTAGTACTATGTCCAATTTTCTGAGGAACCGCCAGACTGATTTCCAGAGTGATTGTACAAGCTTGCAATCCCAACAACAATGGGGGAGTGTTCCTCTTTCTCCACATCCTCACCAGCATCTGCTGTCACCTGAATTTTTAATTTTAGCCATTCTGACTGGAGTGAGATGGTATCTCAGGGTTGTTTTGATTTGCATTTCCCTGATGGTTAAGGATATTGAACATTTTTTCAGGTGCTGAAACGCTCTTTTAACTGTAATCACACAGGAAGATATGAACCCCTTGCCTCATATATGCACATGTGATTACAAAAATGAATCCAAACAATAAATGTTAAAAGAGTACTTTTGAAGCTCTTGATAAGACAAAAGCTGACACATGGGGATTTTCTTTTTTACAGCTGAAAACAAAAGGCAAACACCAGTACATTCAGTGTGGAGATCCACAGGAGACAGTTATTTCTGTAATTTCTCTAAGTAGCTCGCAATTCAACTAAACTTGCTGTGTGGCTCCTAGAGCTAAAACAATAGGAGTTCCCACAAGGCTTTAAATTAGTGTCCATGTCCACCAGTCTTTTGCAAGCATTAAATAAAGATTAAGAAATAGAGTAGTGTCTGTTCTTCACTTGAGCAAGAAGACTAGGAAATAGAATGTGTGCTAGTTCTGTAGGAAGACCATTAATGCTGAAGATACTCATATAGCATATGTCAACTTTTAAGTAAGGATAAGTAAGTATGTGGGGTTTAAAACAATTCTATAACCATCCCCTTAATTTCCTTTCCAATTTATTCATTAAATATTTTTACAGTTGTTATTTTATTTTTATTTTACATGTATAAATATTTTCTCTGCATGTATGTATATGTACTGTATGTATTTGTACCTGATGCATGTAGTACTCACAGAGTCTAGAAAAGGATGTCAAAACCACTGAGCTGAAGTCACAGGTAGTTGTGAACTGCCATGTGGGAGCTAGGAACTGAACCTGGGTCCTTTGCAAGGGTAGCAAATGCTCTGGAACACTGAGCCATCTCTTTAATCCCTTAAATAAATTATTAAATATCAACTTCTCATTTTGTAGGTGCTAAACATACATGAAAATGACTCACAGAATTTGCTTTCAATAGATTCATTGTTTCTTTTTTTCTTTTTTCTTTTTTTACATTCTACAGTTCAAAAATAATGCTTAGCCTAACAAATCTGAAAAATCAAAAATACCATGTCAGTAGGTTATGAATCAGGGGCTGTGAAGGTAACTCAGTTGGCAAGGTGCTTGCCCAGTCAGTATATGAGTTTGGATCCCCAGCATATATATAAATGCTGGGCATGATGCTTCATGTATATAATTCCATTGCTAGGGAGGCAGAGAGAAGAGCCTTCCTAAAGCTTGTTGGCCATCTTGCCTTGCAAAATCAATTAGCTTCAGGTTCAGTGAGAGATCCCCATCTCAAAAATAAGGTAGAAAATAATCATGGAAAATACAGGAAAACAACCTCTGGTCTCCACCTATATACTCAGATGTGTACCTGTGCACCAGCATGCACACATGCTGCAAGAATTCCTTCTGTGAGACAAAATAGACAATGTCTATGCCTTCCTTCATGCTCTAAGAACGAACTAAAGTTTTACTTCAAAGTTTATACTGAAGTGTCAACTAGTTTATTGACCATATTTACAGAGCATGGTTAAACAGTTGTTGGTAGGAGCTTTGGCAACCCAATAGCACTCACCCGACACAAATGATAGTATCTCCATACCCTCCTAGATGAACATCCCTTCAGTTAAGTCTCTCTGTCCTATATAGTCTAGAACCTCTGGAGACCTCAGCACCATGTGTAACTCGGGAAGAATTTCATTGAAATGGATAGGCATGGCAGGATTCTCTGATGAGGGTACAATGACCTCACCTTCTTCTATGACTGAATACCAAAGTCCATAAGCTTGTTCAATGGCTTCTTACAAGCAGGAACAGCTGATATTACAATAGCTGTTTTATTCATAAGATGTCATTCTACAACAACATGTGACTATGACCAGGCACAATCTTTTACACACACAAATGTAAATACACACACACACACATACACACATACACATATACACACACACACACACACACACACACACACACACACACTTCCTAATCAGTAATATATGGACCACTTCTCAGGCTGCTTTCTAAAACCAAGAAATTATTGATAGAATGTGTATTTTGTTGTATGGCACATGTTGGTTGGATGGACCATTTTTACCTATATCTTTTAGGGAAGTGCATAAGAAAGCCACAAGGTATGCCTGAGGGAACCATTCACATTTCTTGTTAGAGTAAATTGATATTAACATTTTTGTAGGAGATACCAATGAAATTCTTTTGTCAGAAAAATCCCCTTCCTATACATAGCCCAAGGCAGTGTTTCGTGAGCTGTAAATGTATATTCCCCAACAGTGTACCAACCTAGAATTGGTTAATCTACTAGAAAGGCAGTGGGAGGATGACTACAAGCAGATTGTTGCTGTGGAGATAGGTAACTAAGCAGTCTAACCATGAGTGCAGCACGTAGCTAAAATAGACACACTGTAGGTACTATATCAGGTATCACTATGCAATGTAGTCTGCTATGCAAATTGCTTGAATCTGTAAAAACAGTACCATCTAGAACAGGGAAATGCCTCTGCATATTAGAAAGATATGAACATGGAAATATTTTAAAATGTGACATACATTGGGAAATTTCCATGCAATTTCTGTACTTTTAAGAAATTTTACTAACCAATACTGCACAATCTTTAGGAAAAGAGCTATACTTAGGATGGTTACACTAGGCATATTATGGGATTAGGATACAAAATTCTATTGCCCTTGATGAGTGAACATCTTTTCCTAAGAAAACAAAATTTAATTCTCTATATGGGACATCAGTGAAAGACAAAAGAATTGATTGCATACAAATTTAGCTTGGTGAAAAACTGTGTTTTATAAGGATTGCTTCCAGGAGCATGTGTCAAGGATTATTTACAGAAACACGGGACACTTATATGTGTTTATATATTTGAGGAAAATGTCTCTTCAACAGCTTACTGTTTGTATTTCCTTAGGGAGGGGCATGCTCTGATGAGTCCTTCCCAGGTAGCAACTTTCAACAGTCTCTAAATTTTTAGAGAGGGAAAGGAACCACAGGAGACTACGGATAGGGCAAATAAATAAACAAATAAATAAATAGATTTTCTTCAGGTAATCACATATATTGAGTGTTCAAGATTACAATGGCCATGTCATGTTTAGAGGACAATATTCTACAACAATCTTGACTAAACTGTAAAGTTACTATTGATGAATCAGAGTCTAAACATTTGAAACAAAACTACTTAAATAGGATATAGGTCAATGAGAATCATTGTTCTGAGGTTAGCGAATAGGAAGACACAATTCTTTATATTGCATAACTTTTCATATAAAATCTTTCTTTTTCTTTTTTGAAAGTATTGCATAATTACATTATTTCTCCCTTTCCTTTCTTTCCTACAAGCCTTCCTATATACCCTTCCTTAACTTTGTCAGATTGATGAACTCTTTTGTCACTGTTATTACATGAACATATACATGTATAATACTAAATATAACCTGCCCAGTCTGTATAGTGTTATTTCTCAAATTAATGGGATTTAGAATCACCATGCAAAGAGACGTATAGACACACTCTGAGGAGTTTCTAGATAGATCACATTGGGAAGACCCCCATAAACCATAAAGAAGACAGATCATTATCAGTTTCATTGCTCTCTGATTCGTGACTATGGATACCATGTTACCAGCTGTTTCCTGCCTTTGCTGCCCCTGACTTCCCTACCATAAAGTCCCCTAAACTGTGAGCCAGCCAAAGAAACTTGTGCTTGATTATATTGCTTTTGTCGGGACATTTGCTGTAACAAAGAATGCATCTGTTTCTAAGCACTTTCCACTAACCCATAGTGTACAAATGTGTTTTGAAGATGTGTCAGCAAAAAACAAAAATTTATGATCAAAGTTGTTGCCTTCAGTTTAAATCATTTACATTCAAATATCTAAATACCCCTGAGCCTACAGACTTCTAGGGGTATGTTAAAAATCCTCTAGTGCAGGTAAAAGAACTTCTAGTGTCTCCGGAGTTTAAAAGTCAGGAAGTAGCCATGGAGAGCTGACTCTGTTGGCCATGTTAGGCCATTTGTAGATGGAGAAAGTAGAAAAAAAATTATTTACCAGGTGAAGCACAATATAGGCATCTTGCTCATGTCACACAAATCTTGAGTGCAGGAGTTTTCTGAACTTTTTAGGATCATAAAATATTTCTATATGTAGTCAATGAACTCTTCATTTATAACTTCCTTTATGTAGAGAGGGTTTATATTCAAAATATTTAATGAGAATTAAACACATAAAAATTGTGTGAAAATGACTTTCTTTCTCTTTATAGACGAGAACAAGGTAGGAAGTTAAATTTATTTAGGGCACACTTAGAAAACAATACACAGACTTCACTGTCATTTCTGGTCTATTAAGAAATAAGTTTTTTAAAACAATTGCTTATTTGTTTACTTATTATGTATATGAGATGGCCTTACATACTATATATATACTCGGAGGTTAGCATGAGTCCATTTTCTTCTTTACCATGTGGGTTTCAGGGATTAAATTCAAGTCATCAGTCTTCAGGGCAAGCACCTTTATCTGCAGAGCTATCTCATTTGTCTGAAATAATTCATTTTCAGTCTACGAAATTTAAAGATCTTGCAGACAGTCGTGTGGCAATTCTAGGAGAGGCCGCGTTTTCAAGGACCCCTGGGCATACATGTAGGACAAAATTAAATCTCATAAATGAAATACCAGAGAGTTTTAAATACCAATTAAAAAACTGCATCTTTATGTGCTGGGTTGTACTGTCACACATTATGATCACAGAATAGTCAGGTTTTTAAAAATGAAATACACAAAGAAACAAGGAGGAGCAAGAGAGAAAAATGACCTATTTCTTTCCCTTATGATTGAAACAAAATGACCTTCGAAGGAAAGAATGGTGGAAACCCCAGTGTGTGCACACTTACTTTGCTGTTTGGTAGCAATTACGGTGCCTTGATTTATTTTATTTATTATCATGTGTCTGTGGTGTGTACCTGATGATGGTGGGCACATACAAGCCTCAGCACATGTGTGAAATTGATTTCATCCCTTGTTCCATCTTGTGCACTCTGAGGATTTCACTTAGGTTGTCAGGGTAATGTGCCAAGTGCTTTTACCTATTTTTTTAACTCACTGGTTCATGATTGAAAATTTTCTTCATTGGCACATCAACTTTGATTGCTACTGCACTCATGTTTATAAAAATTCTTAAACAGCTGAATATTTGTCTTAATGAAAAAAATATCTCCATCCACTGTCTGACTCATGTTCTCCTGTAAACAACAGTCTAGGGGCCTATACACAAAGACCCTCACAGAAGTCTCGAAATCAAGTTCCCATTGGTTGATGCGCCACTAAAGCATGGGGCTGGAGGAAAAACTATATCATCATAATATCCCCTGTGGGGACATTCTGCATAAGTTTTTGGAAAATTGTGATGTGATTTTCCTTTCAGTTTTGCCATTATTTTTAATCTGAGATTAATGTGGGCGAGTATATTTATTTGGACTGTTTGTTGCCCAATCTTTAAATGGAAAACTTATGCATATAGCTAACTAGATGACTCCGTGATTAATAGCATGAACTGATATTCTAGAGAATCCCAGCTCAGTTCCTAGTAACCATGTTGGCTGTTTTATCGTCTCCTGTCACACCAGCTCCATGGGATTCAATGCCCTTTTCATGTCTCTGTGCTCATGCGCATGCAAGCGCACGTGCACACATACACACACACACACACACACACACACACACACACACACACACACACACACACACACACACACACACACACACACACACACACCCCACTCACACTCACATATGTAGTTTAAAAATTAAAAGTAAACATTTAAAATTCCTATTTCTAAGTTCCAAAACTTTTTCCCTTCATCTTGTAGTTTTGTCTTCTAACTTCCTAACAGGCACTCTGCTTGGTGATTTGGGACATTCCTCACTTGAGGTTGAGTGAGCAAATGATTTCCTAAGAGTTTCAACCATCTGCTTCTTTTCATCAATAACTTGATATCAAATGCCTTTCTTTATTCCTTACAACATAATTTCAAGTAGAATTTATAGAACCCACTTGCAGGTTGCTACAAACATGCACTATAAATCATAAAGCTTAGAATAACTAATCATTGACAACTTACTAGTAGAATAGAGAGCTATGAACAGGTGAATTGTCACAGTTGAAATATCACTGGACTCAGCTAGTGGTCAAAAATATAATGTCTACTTTGTCATCTAGGAAAATCTCTCCTATATAGTCAATTTAAAGTCCATCTTCAATATGAACATTACCTTGATTCCCACCACAATACACTGGCTTTGCATGTTTTAAAATAAATTACAAAGTTTGTGCCCCTTACTGCCTAGAATCTTTCACTCAGCATAATGTTGATTGATCTATGTGATACATGACAGTAACTCATTCATTTTAATGTGGAATGTTATTTCATGGAATGGATGTATAATAGTTTGTCCATTGATCTGCCAATGGTTATGTGGACTATTTCCAGCTTTCCTTTTATAGAATGCTGTTGGTATTAGGTATAGAAGGCTTTTTGTAGGAATATACTTTCTTTCCTCTTTGAAATATATGATCTTTCTATTTTCAAGAGTACACACACACACATACTCCTCCTGATGATGTGAGTTCAGTTTCCAGCACCCAACTGATATAGCTCACAACTACCTGTAACTCCAGACCCAGGGGATCCAGTACCCATTTTTGGCCCCAAAGGGCACCTGCACTCATGTGCACACCTTCCTCCCCTTGACACACATGTGCATTCATACATATAAACAAACATAATTTTAAAGTAAATCTGAGAGAGAGAGAGAGAGAGAGAGAGAGAGAGAGAGAGAGAGAGAGAGAGACCAACAAAATAAGTATTTGCTGAAGGTTTTGCTGTGTAGCAGTCACGATTCTAGGCCTAAGACCAAGTGCCTTGGCCCAGGTTCCAGGGGAAGTGGGTCCTGAGTAATGCTGAGCTTTGTATTTAGTAAAATGCTATGACATTTATATTTGGGCTTTTGATATCAGGCAAAACATTCTATAAATAAGTGATATACTTTTTAGCTAGTTTCAAGAGAGAAGGTTATGTTTACAGCCAACATTTGGGTCTTGCCTTTCATAAAAATAAATTTTGGTTCAGAGAGATGGCTTAGCAGCTAAACTTGCTGATTCTGGTTAGCAGGTATGTTCCTTTTCTCCATCTGTTAAAGATTTAAAAGGCAGGAAAATGTCTTCATGCAAAGTGAAAATTTATTGGCAAGCTTGCAGACTTCTACAGTAGAGAAGGGCCTGCAGAGCTGGGAGACCTGGGTTTTCATATAAGACTCTAAGGGAACTTGGGTTTTCATATGAGGCTAGAGTGTCTCACTGGGGATTCTATGCCTCTCATGTTTTCTATTGGCTTGAGGCATTTATGCACTTCTTCCATGGCAAGAGACAGGCCTCTGTCTCTGTAAGTTTTGAATAGCTGAGGGAACAAGGAGTAGCCTAACGCCTTCGTTCTTTGTGGTGTGATAGGTACAAAGACTCACTGCATGAGAGGGGAAGCGGGCTACACAACAAAGAAACAGAAACAAACCAAAAAGACACAAAATATGGAGATTAAAAAAATCATTTCATAGTCTCGGTCCACAGTTATCTTCAGGTACTAATGGATAACCGCTCTTCAGGTTCCTATTTGAAGCTCCTGTGAAGTCCTCTGGACCCCACAAAATGTCCTTTCTAAAAATTTAAATCAAGATTTTGTTGTGTTCATTCTTATAGATCTGTGTTCTACTTTCATTTCTGTTGCTACAATAACATACCTCGAACAAATGCAATATAGGAAATCAAATGCAATTATCTAAATATAGGTTTATTTAGATCATAGTTTCAGGCTATAGCCCATCTTTGAGGGAAGTCACAGAGGAAAGAGCTTAGGACAGGGCAGCTGGTTGGCCCATGTCCACAGTCAAGGGCAGAAAGAAATGAATATGTCCCCACTGCCAGCTTGTTCCTGCTTAGCCAACTTTCTTTCTTCATTGTTACATAGTTCACTGTCCAGCCCAGGACATGATGCCACCCATATTCAGAATGAATCTTCTCCCCTCAGTTATCAGTCAAGATATTACAATATTGGGTACAATTATCCATAGACATTCGCACGCACCAATCTAATAGAGACCAACTCACTGAGACAGACCTTCTTCCAAGATGTGTCTTTCTAAGTTGTGTCAGGTTGACACCCGAAACAAACCGCCATAATCTATTTCCATTGCTTATGAAATCTGATGGCATCTTTCTTCCAGTCGGATTGACTTGACCCTCCATGATGCCACATACTTTACCTGATATTAATGGAATTCCTACCATGTTCTACAGGAGGCAGGCTCTCTCCTGTGACCCACTAACTTAGAGAGCCTACAAGCTATAAACAGCTTTCAATTGTATGAAAATAAAAGATGGCACGAACCAAAGACATACTGCTATCTGTGCTTACAAATGGGAAAGGTAGATAACTATAATTAGGAACAAATGGAAACCATAATTAATCAATTTGATAGCAAAGAACAACACAGGGAGATTCATAGGCTTCCCTTTCCTCCTGGGGCCCAGTGGAACAAAGGAGAGGAAGCATGATAGAGGGCAGGATAAGAACACTGTAATTACAGTTGCCTCCAATTTCATCATATTAATCTAGAAACCCTGGCAACAACACTCTGCAGGAGACAGAAAATGATAAATATGGCAAATTACCGCTTCCTGCAGCAATGTGGGGGGATTTCTCCAACTGATTCTTATCAATGGTCAAAGTCAGTCCAGCACATTAGTATCACTGAAGTGAATCCTTTCCAATATAATTGTCATCTGCGAAATTGTAAAATTGAAGTCAATTATTTACAAAACACAATTTATAACTTTCAGGGCACTGGCTAGAAAGATAATTCAAGAAAACAAGTGAGATTCACACAATGGAGAAAAATCTGGTGCAGAAGATAGACATGAGTTGGCTCTCTCTGTTCTCTCTCTCTCTCTCTCTCTCTCTCTCTCTCTCTCTCTCTCACACACACACACACACA
>NC_034594.1:97289087-97292949 GCF_900095145.1 Mus pahari
ACACACACACACACACACACACACACAGAGTCACACCCATACATACACAGTAAATCTTTGGAAGAGGGCTGGGAAAGCAGTTCAGTAAGTTGGCACTGCAGTGGAAGAATCTGAATTCCATCACCAGAACTCACATCAACAATAGTAGGAGCAGGGAAGCACACATGAAAACCCAGCACAGGGGACAGAGACAAAGATACCAGCCAGCCTTGCCTACTTGGAAGTTCCAGGCTATATGGAGAGTATGTCAGTAACAAACAAAAAAACAAACAACCAAACTGAACCAAACCAAACCAAACCAAACCAAACCAAACCAAACCAAACCAAACCAAACCAAACCAAAACTACCACCACCAGTAAAACAAAACAAAAGAAAACAAAACAAACAAAACACAGGCTAGACTCTATCTGCAGAAGGATTGACAATGTTGATCCCTGTTTTCACACTGAAGTTCACAAAAGTGCATGCGCACTGGCTTATGCATACATGGACATAGACATATATGCAAACACAGATTAGCAGAAAACTATTCACAATATAATCCAATGAGTATTTTCTGAGTCAGTTATTATGTCAGCTTCTATAGTAGAAATTAAGGTCAGATTATTTCCTTTAAGTAAAGTTAGCTAGCAGCTTGTACTTACAAAATGAGTTGGTGGAAACACCACCAACGGAAAAAACAGTATGTGTGTCAGACGAGATCATGTGGCATCATTTTTACAAAAAGCTGGTGAGCCTATATTGATTGACTCCAAGTATTGAAAACTAAGCTGAGCTAGTTTGTATCACATCAAATTATTAATTATTTAATTAACCTATATATCTACCTATTGTGGTATTGAAGTTCAAACTCAGAGCTTTGAACAGAGAGAAAAATGCTCTATGGCAGAGTGACATCCTGCCCCTTTTTTGAGCAAACTTTCTGTTAGGACATTTGTATAAAAGACTGTTTACATCAGAGAAACCATCCCCACCAACAAGAAAGATTCTTCCTAAATGTCTCTTGGGAAATTATCAGTTTGTGTTAACCCACAACAGTGTGCACAACTGATGAGCAGTTACACAGATGAATAAACCTCTCCCTGCCAAGCAGTGAATTGTCTATATCTTTGGAAGGTTGAATTTTGTGAGACTATTCCCATGGTTCAGGTCTCAGTGAACCCCTATTCATTTATTGCAGTTGTTTTCAACCTATAGTTTGTAATCCCTTTTGGGGTTAGAAAGACCACTTCACAGGGATACCCATCAGAAAGCACAGATATTTACATTTCAATTCCTAACAGTAACAAAATTACAATATGAAGTAACAATGAAAATAATTTTATAGTTGTGGTTACTACAACATGAGGAAATATATTAAAGCATCATTGCATTAAGAAGGTTGAGAACCACTGCTTTAATAGATAGCTATTTATAACTACACAGGGAAGGGTTGGTTTTGTGAATCCCCTTATCTAGGCAACAGATAGCTACCTAAAATTGCTGGGGACAGCATACAATGACAGGGAGTGCCTGGAGGAGGCCGGTATGGACATCTCTGTAGCATGCTGCAACATGCTGGTGAGATTGTGGAGAAAGAGGAACACTCCTCCATTGTTGGTGGGATTGCAAGCTTGTACAACCACTCTGGAAATCAGTATGGCAGTTCCTCAGAAAATTGAACATAGTACTACCGGAAGACCCAGCAATACCACTTCTGGGCATATACCCAGAAGATCTTCCAATTGGTAATAAGGACACATGTTCCACTATGTTCATAGCAGCCTTATTTATAATAGCCAGAAGCTGCAAAGAACCCAGATGTCCCTCAATAGAGGAATGGATACAGAAAATGTGGTACATTTACACAATGGAGTACTACTCAGCTATTAAAAACAACGAATTTATGAAATTCTTGGGCAAATGGATGTATCTGGAGGATATCATCCTTAGTGAGGTAACCCAATCACAAAAGAAGTCACTAGATATGCACTCACTGATAAGCAGATATTAGCCCAGAAACTTAGAATACCCAAGATACATTTTGCAAAACACAAGAAAACCAAGAAGGATGACCATCGTGTGGATACTTCATTCCTCCTTAGAATAAGGAACGAAATACCCATGAAAGGATATATGTACAGAGACAAAATTTAGAGCTAAGATGAAAGGATGGACTATCCAGAGACTACCCCATCCAGGAATCCATCCCATCATCAGTCACCAAACCCAGATACGAATGCACATGCCAGCAAGATTCTGCTGAAGGGACCCTGATATAGTGGCCTCTTGTGAGGCTATGACAGTGCCTGGCAAACACAGAAGTGCATGCTCACAGTCAGCTCTTGGATGGAACACAGGGACCCCAATGGAGGAGCTAGAGAAAGTACCCAAGGTATTGTACGGGGCTGCAAACCTGTAGGTGCAACAAGAATATGAACTAACCAGTACCCCCTGAGCTCGAGTNTCTAGCTGCATATGTAGCAGAAGATGACCTAATTGGCCATCATTGGGAAGAAAGGCCCCTTGGTCTTGTAAACTTTATATGACCCAGCACAGGGGAAGGCCACGGCCAAGTAGTAGGAGTGGGTGGGTAGGGGAGCAGGGGTGGGGTGGGGTATAGGGAACTTTTGGGATAGCATTTGAAATGTAAATAAAGAAAATAAAAACAAACAAAAAAATTAAAAAAACAGTTGTTCCCATTTCTCCTAACCCTTAGCCCTAGACAATGGCTGTATAGATTTCATTTGTGTATGACTGCTTTTCAGTTGGCCTTGATGTGCATAGTAATTAGATTATATCTGACTTTCTTACTTCTTTCTCCTTCTACTCTGGTGAATTCTGTGAAACTAGATGTTCCTTGATGTAATGATTCTTAAACAATTAAAATTTGAGGCATAGGGGCACAGCACAGCACAGTCCTAAAGGCCTAGGTGCATGCTGTGTGCACTCATCTTGGAAACAATGTAATAACTGCACAATGGTTGTTCCAGATTAACACTTGACTTGCAAAGAAAGTTTGAAGAAATTATTAGAAAATGAAATAGATGCAACATTGGGACCCCAAGAAACAAACAAACAAAAAAAACCATTAAAGTTATGAAAGTAGTTTGCACAGCATTTAAGAGTGGTCCCTGGATAAACAAGTATAGAATGCATAAAATTACATATTAATAAAACTAAGTCAAAACACTGGGACTCTTAGAAGAGTTATTGAGTGCAATGAGCAGAAGCAGAAAGCTACTGGAACTACTGATTTAAGGGTTAACTTGCTTCTTTCTGGCCACTGCCTGGCAGCTTTGCCCATGTCATTTATCATTAGAGCTTCACAAGAAAATTGAAGTAGCAGGCCTTAGAGCTCTGAAGTATAAGAAGTTAAAAGTTAAAGTTTAAATAATGATAAATTTGCAAATATTATTACTTTGGCTACAGGCCTGGGAATAGGGAAGCTTGAAACTTTGGGGAACAATTGTAATTCTTGATTCTTTGTGGAATGTGTTTATTCTTTTGAATTTGACTTGGCAATGATTATACAAATTTTTTTTCCTACCTGCTTTTGGAGTATCAATAAAAGACTGGGGCAAAAGAAAGGCAAGAGAGCATGTGAAGATCATGTGAAGAGTGAGTGAAGAGAGAATGTGAGGTGTCTATGGAGAATGTGTGTGTCAGTGAGAGGAGAGTGCATGTGATGTGTGTGTGTGAGGTGTGTGTAAAGAGTGTGTGTGAGAGTGAATGGGGATTCGCAGAAGTGTATATGAGTGTGAGAGTTTGAGAAAAGGCAAGCATACAGGAGAAAAACAGTGCACAGGAGAATGCAGTGTGTGCAGTCTCAAGCTGCGAGCAATGAGAGAGAGAGAGAGAGAGAGAGAGAGAGAGAGAGAG
>NC_034594.1:97293081-97316228 GCF_900095145.1 Mus pahari
AGAGAGAGAGAGAGAGAGAGAGAGAGAGAGAGAGCAGAAAGTGAGAGAGAAGAGAGAAACTTTAAGCCTTGAAAATTTTCTGTCAGTTTGTACCCCAAAAGTAGTCTGTGTATGTTTATTGTGTGCCTTCCAGATCTTTCTGCTTCCAGTTGAGAACTCCGATCCTGTGTGGAGGCTGGACCCTGACAGTCAGTCACATCTGTAGGAGGTAAGCTTTAATGAGCCCTTTCTCCTAGTAAGCTTTAAAAGTTTATGAACCACTGGGGAAGGGTGTGGCCACATAAACTCAAGCCCTTGTTGTTTAATTGCCTAGAGATAATTTGGGAGGAGAAGGGCATGGCTGTGAACTTTTCTGAATCTTTTAGAAAAGGGCTTGAACTTGTGACACCCTCTCATGGTGACTGTTAACTGTCTGAATCCCTAGGGAAGAGTGTGGTTTTGTGAGCTCTCTCCCTTAACGACTGCTAATGGCCTATGTTACTTTTAGGAATGAAGTGGTGACTTGAGTTCTTTCCCTACTCCTTGATGGAAAGTGGATAGGCCCAATCTCTTTCAGATCTTCTTCACATAATTTCAGCTGCCAAATGTCCAATGGGGCCACAGCCCTGCTCTGCCCAGAGTGCTATGTTCTTCACCACCTATTTTACATTCCACCATAATGACCTGAGAGTAAGGCAGCTTCAGACTGTTCCTTCTTCCATGCCTTCACTATCAGTGATGTTCAGAAGTAATGCAATGTGGGACAAATCTTTGACACAAAATCATATTTCTCATTCTCATAGACAAGGCCAACTTAGGAAGCTAAGGTTGATACAGTCTTCATTCACATTTTTGTTAAATCGTGGAAATAAATGAATCAAAAATAAATACCTTACACACTTTCTTTATATTTATTTTTAACAGTATTCATTTGTATGTGTGTGTGAGGTGTGAGCATGCCTGTGTGAGTACCTTTATACATGGGTGGGTGTATGTGGAAGCCCAAGGTTGAGCTCAGGATTCTTCCTTGATTTCTCTTCCACTTATTTCATTGAGCCAAGGTCTGTCAATCAAACTCAATGCTCAGTGATGTGAATAGTCTCATTAGCCAGATTTAATATTTCAATATTTCTGCCTTCCTGGCTGGAAATCTGGTTGAATTACTGTGCTCTCTTGTCAAGTATGTGAGTTTGGCAATCCAGAACTCTTGCCTTTCATTTTTGCATAGCAAAAATCACTGTGTCATCTCTTCAACCCTTTTTGTTCTTTCTTCTTCTATTCCTCCTCTTCCTGACCCTCCTCCTTCCTCTTTTCCCCTTCCTCTCCCCCCTGCTTCCACTTCTGCTGCTTCTCCTCCTCCTCTACCTCTTCCTCCTTCTTCCTATTCTGAACATATTCAATGCAAACATAGTACTATGAATAGCCAATAAGTCTGAGGGAAATGTTCACATGACTGAGTATTGCAGAAACTGGTATTAATGCTATAGCATTGAATACCTCTTAATTATAGATCTCAAAAGGAATAATACATAACACATACTTATAAAGGTTTACTTATGAAGGTTCCCTTTTGCCCTAGTTTGGGGAGTATAAATTGTCACAGTCATTTCAGCAGATAGTAAAGAAGTACTTACGTAATTAAAAAATAACTATGATTTTAAAGTAGCATTCAGATTTCTGGGTTTAAATCCACAGTAAGTTAAATGTAAATATTAAAATTTTTCCATGACAATTATTCAGTCTATATCACAATAGGTGATAACCAAGATCTAGGAACAACCTAACTGGTCCCTGACAGATGAGCTGATTTAGAAAAATTATGCATATAATAAAATCTGACATGTAGAGATATTGTGTGGTACATAGTTATAATGAATCTGTAATTTACTTAGGTTTAGAGATCACAACATCAATTCTTTCAGTCCAAGAATATATGTGACATGTATCACCTGTGACCTTTTGAAATGGTATTTTACAGTTCTAAGAATCTTATTCATCTTTGCTCATGCTACTTACAGAGAAATGATCTTGTTTTCCTCACTTATTTCAATGTCTTATTTCATTTTATAGTGCTACTACTTTAGCTATTACATGTGTGGGGGTGTGTGTGGGTGTGTACATGCTCAGGTAATATATGTACTATTTACTAATACTGTCTACAATTGAGTTTTATGGAGAATATGACTGTAGAACCTGTCAAAGGAAATGATCCAGTTTTCAAATCACACCAGTGTAAAGTAGTGTCATCTGCTAAAAACTAAAACCTAGAAGTAACCAGGCCCTAAGCAGAGAGGACTGCAGTAAAGATAAGAACATCCCCAGCCCCCTGAATCTTGGAGGTTGTGATGGTTTGAATGTGCTTGGCCCAGGGAATGACACTATTAGAGGGTGTGGCCCTCCTGGAGTAGGTGTAACCTTGTTGGAGTAGGCATGTCACTGTGGGTATGGGCTTTAAGATCCTCATCCTAGCTGCCTGGAAGCCAGTGTTCTGCTATCAGCCTTCAGATGAAGATGTAGAACTCTCAGCTCCTCCTGCACTATGCTTGCCATGATGTTGCCCTGTTGCTGTCTTGAAGACAATGAACTGAACCTCTGAACCTGTAAGCCAGTCCCAGTTAAATGTTGTCCTTATAAGAGTTGCCTTGGTCATGGTGTCTGTTCACAGCGTTAAAACTCTAACTCAGACAGAGGTCAAGGTTCACTCACTGCTGTCTGTGTTCTGTGAATTAGACATTAGCCAAGCTGTACCCTTTTACCCAGAGGAAGAGTAACCTCATCTCACATAACCTGTTACATTTGTCCAGTTCCCCTGCATCAGTCATGAGACTTTGCCACATGTTAATTAATTCTGCTTCTTCATGACACAAAACTTCCCCTTCTATAACACATCTTTTTTTTTGGGGGGGGGGCGGGGGGGAGTCTGGCTGGGCTAAGATTCCACTCTAGAACCCCTGAAGTACTTGTTGCTATTAGAGACGTTAATAAACAACCAAGCTTAAGGATGATTTGGTTCAGTGTCTTTTCTGGAACTTAAGTCTCCCTGTTTAAAACACAGTGCCACATACAATAGAATTAACTTCTGGGAAATCTAGAAAGCAACACAATACTTTTTCAGATACTATGTAATTTTGCATATGCAGCACTTACCCAGGTACAATCCAGAGCTTATATTAGAACTTTTTTGAAAGAACTATGTTCCTGGAAGTTAGGAACAACACCAGTTTAGCATGGATGGAATTTGATATGAGTAGATCTTAGAGTGTGCCAGGCTCCTGTTACCCTAATCAGGACAGTGTTCTTTGCTCAAATATGGGGTTAAGTTGGACAAAGGAATTGTATCTTAGACTTGACTTCACTGGTAGTATGTTCTCATCAATAGATTTCCATATATAATTATACAATTACACCATTATCACCGTCAACATCATCATAGTCATTATCATTATTTATTATTACATATATGGTACAAGCTCACATGTGTATAACCTCAGGTGTATATGGAGACCAGGGGAAAACTTTGGGGGTCCTAATTTCTGTCCACTTTATTTCCTTGAGACAGGGTTTCTCACTAACTGTGAAGCTTGGTTGGTAGCCAGCAAGCCTCACTGACCCTTGGTCTCCATCTTCCACAGCCCTGTGGTTATAGGGACGCATGGATAGGTCCAGCTGTTTGCTCTAGTGATGTGATGGGGTTGCAAATTCAGATCCTCTTGCTTTGCAGTTCTCTTACCCAGTGAGCCATAACTCCAAATCTTCATTGTGTTTTTCAATTTAATTTTAATTTTTGTATCAGATTTTATATTTGATGTAGATCAAAATATACTTTATGTTTTGAAATATCAAATTATCCTACCATTTTGTTATTGGATATGAGAGGTATATGGGGAAGAAATCCTAAGAGAAAAATATTCCTGCAATTGCTTCTCTCAAATAAATATTAAATATAATAATGTAAAAAAAACTTCTAATATTTGTACATGTATGTGCATGCATGTGTGTGTAAGTCTCTATGTGTGCATATCTGTGTGATGTACATCAGGAAACTTTCTTATTTAAGCAGAAAATCTTGGATATTTTTGCTTTATTTAAACTTAATATAGCTGTGAATGGTCTACCATGACAGTGTTTACAGAGCCATGTCCCTGAGAATTTTTCATTTCATACATCATTTACGACTGGCCCAGGTGATCCCATAAATTCTGGACCTATATAGTTTCACTGCAGAAAGGTAAAATAAAAATATACTTATTCATGAAGAGTCCCGACCAAGCATGCATTCCCTTTCCTCTCCACTTCCCCCAATCCAATTACTGGAAAACTGTAAGAGAAAGGCCTGAGGTTCCCTCACAACATAAACTAAATTTGATGTTTCACTACTACTATTTGTTTTTATGAAGAAATTCATCTTTCTCCTGCCTTCTGACTTGCTGTCTCAAAAAACTCTAGTTGCAGGCAGAGGGCTAAGAAAGAAAAGAAGGGAAGCGGAGGTATAGAGAGACCTAGTAGCAATCACACCTAGTAGCTCAGTCAAATATTCTTGTGTTCACAGTCTCAGAGTCCGAGGAGACACAGCTGTCAGTCAGTGATTTTAGTTTTTACTTATATTTTGATCATCGTTTCCTTTATTCTTAGTTATTCCTAATTAGACACTGAAATAGGATCATATCCAACTGCATTCATCTGTTCCAACTCCTTTCATATCCCTTAACATGTCCCTCTTCCAACTTCCTGCTTTTCTTTATTGTATTGTTGAGAGGCCATTATACTGCACTCAGACTCCAGCTGTGCATACATGTGGGGATACCCACATAAGAACTATAACAATGAAACCTTCGAAAAGCCCCAGCAGCTGTCACCTGCTAGTAGAGTATCAAAGCAAGTATATCTCCTCTCTATCCTGGAATTTTGTACGGTTCAAGTCTCCATAGGTATTTCTCAGGTAAGCACAGTTACCATGAGCATCATAAGTGTGTTCACCATGTGATGTCTAGAAGACAGCTGTTACAGTGTTCCTCTCCATCCTCTGCCTCTTGTGCTCTTTCTCCCTTCTCTCCCTAGTCCATCTCTAGCCTTAAAGGTGCAGGTTTGTTAGGCATATCCCACAAGGGTTGAGTAGTCAGTTTCTCATTTTCACTTTACAGGCCAATGGCATTAAAGCCAAATGACATAAGGAGCTATGTCACTCTTGTGCTTTATAGCTCTAAAGAAATCCAAGCCCAAGGCTGAATATTGGGAATGATGTAGAATTTCATGTCAGTGTGGAACTCTAAGGAATATACCCTTCTCATTTTTTGAAGATCAAGTGGTAAAGATTATGGAAATAAAGTTATAGTTGCTTAACAGTGAGAAGCATGCAAATATATTTTCCTGCAGGAGGGCAGCATATAATAGCTAGCACCCCAAAGGCCAGAGAGAGTGAGAGACTTAAACACGAGTCTTCCTTCATCAAGGAGTTATGGGCTATGTTGTAGCATGGCTTCTTTCATTTGGGTATAACATCATCATCACCCTGTCATCTTGGAGTAAATACTTTGACAAGGTTTCATGGTAACTGACTGGGTAGAGCATTGATTGTAGAGATCTATGTAAATTATGATGGAACAAGAGACAATGGCTAATACAAGGGAGCAAAAGCAAGTCACAGGTCCCTCTGCTGTGATTCCAGCCCCTACCTCCTTCCTCTCATTCAGCAGCTGCAAGTGCTCATGGGAGATGCTAGAGGACATATAAAATAAGAGGTTGATTGAGAATGGGACTCCATGACCCAGCTGCTATGAGGTTGTCATCTACAATGGGGTGGGGCTTTGAAGTGATACAGCTGTTTTGAGCTCATTGAAGCTCTTGTAATCAACCCCTCAATCATGTTCTGCACATAAACCTAATAAACTCATTGGTTCACTGAGTTGGCAGTGCAGGATCTGAAAAAGAATTCTAGTCCCACAAGGAAATGCAAGGCTTTTTAATGTTTCCCAAAGGCAAAAGGTCTTACAGTCTAAGGAAGAAGGCTTGTGTACTATGTGACCTAACCAACTGTGACTGAGGTGATGGAACAGGGCATATGTGAGTTAGGCCAGAGAGGATACCCTTTATCTAGGTAATGGAGTGTAGTTTGATTTATATGCAACCAATGCAATGCATATGATAGTTGTCTATTACCAATGCCTCACATGTCTAGGTGGGTTCTTGTCTTGCTCATAACAATTTTTATCTGGAGGGCCTGGGTGTTCTTTTGTTTTTTTTTTAAGGTTGATTTCATGTATGTGTGTCTCTATATGCTACATGCTATATGCTATATGCTACACGTGTGTCATCTGATGCACTAGAGCTGGAATTATAGACTATGTGAGATGCCCAGTGTGGACTCTGTGAACTGAAATCAGGTCCTCTAGAAGAACAGCAAGGACTTTCAAGCACTGAGTTATCTCTATACCCAAGACCTGAGTTTTCTTGCACTTCCCTTACACAAAGTATATTGGAGCATCCAGACCACTGGAAGCAGGCATTTCTTTATTACACTGGATCGTAAATTCACAAGGAAAGGTATAACTACCATAGGGCACTTGCCCAGCATGAATGACTTTACCAAGTGTAATCCTTAGCTATGAAAACATAGACATACAAATACAAGTAAAAGTAAGAAGGTTGGCTTCTCAAAGGATATGGATGATTTGACTGAAAAGGTAGCATAGAGCTAAAGACAGTTGAGAGGCTGGGGAGACCAGTCTGATAGTGCTGAAAGGCACATGGTTCATACATCTCTATGTATATTTTTCAGTATTAACCCAGGACCTTGTGTGATATGTGACCTAACCAACTGTGACTCATACATGCTTTTGGATTTGCTTTGATTTGAACTTAGAGGCATTTGCCTCATCTCCAAAAGGAGAGTCAGTATCGCTCCAGAGGATTCCAACTGGCAGGATGGTCAAGAATTTATAATAAAGCTTATATTAAGAGATTTTGTTTTCTGTACTTACAGTATTTCTATATTTCACAAATATAATAATGGTTAATGTTGCTATAACATCTACTATTACCAAGCAGATTTAGATGACACAATGTTAATGTATCTTCAGAAAAATGTGAAGGAGTAGGTCCTCACAGACTCTGCATGTGTCTAAGAGGAATCTGAAACTCAAAGAGATCATGTTGGCCCACAAGATGGCTCAACTGATAAAGGCACTTGCTGTGAAACCTGACAGCCTGAGTTTGGTGTATAGGTTCCATATTTTAGAAGAAGAAGAAGAAAAAAAAAACAACTACCTGAGGTTGTCCTGATTTCTACATATGCACTGTAGTGTCACCCCCCACACTCTCTGTTCCTTTTCTTTCTTCTTCCATTTCTACTACTTCCATAAACACCACGTATAAGTATGTTTTTTTATAATTTTTCATATTTTTGAGATTATAATGCAGTTGCACTATTTCCACCTTGTTTTCTTCCTCTAACTCTCTCATATACTCCTTACTCTCAAATTCATGACATCTTTTAATGTTAATTTTCATATATATTCATTTTACTCTTCACATTCTTTATTTGTTTACAGAATTTTGTGTAGAATTGAGGCCTGGTGAGCTTTCCCAGTTCGCTTTGATATGTCTATGGTTATTGGCCCTGTTCAGCTCATATTTAGGCAGTCATGTTGGTGAGATTTTATTGGTGTAGTTTCTGACATTTCAGAGACATAATCCCACAGCAAACTAGCTGATCCTCTGGCTCTTCAAGTTCTTCTATCCTGTCTTCCACAACGTTCCCTGAACATTAGGTGTGGGAGTGTTTTGTAGACGTATCTAGTCTGTATTTTGATTGGCTGTGGTTTTCTATAATGGTCCCTGTTCCAAAGAGAAATTTCCTTGATGAGGGGTGAGGACTATACTTATCTCTGGGCATAAAAACAAGTGCCTAGATTGCTAGAGATTGTGCTGGTTTACTAAAGTTGTTCGTTCTTCTTTAACCCTGGGTACTTCACTAATGCTGGGTTCATGGCTCGCTTCTCATTACCGGGTGTGATTTGATTCTTGAATGAGTCTTTAGTCCCATTCGAGGGTAGTTGATATGTCTTATCACCTTACCACCAAGATATGGGAGCCACTATGGCACCATTTAAGTTATTGTGCCATGGTGCACATATGCCTGTGTGTGCACAAGTGTGTGTTTTAAAAGATTGTGTGGTTGGTCAACATTCATTACTGAAAACTTATCAATATGCTATTTAAACCAAAGGAATGATTATACTGAAGCTCATAGAAAGATTACACACCACCCTGCTCAGTTGAGCCTATTCATTTCCCCTTCAAAAATAGTCTCCTATTGCACACACACACACACACACACACACACACACACTTTGTCAATATAAATGCATACAACTCCACAGAAAGAATAATAAAGGTTTTGTTCTTGAGCCAAATATGATTAAACCAAGAACACAGATTCAGGTTACATAAGTACCATGTCCTAACATGAAAATGTTTTCATGAGGTTTCTATGTTATTAACCAAAAGAAAGTTATAAATATAGCACCTTTCAAGTATGTTGATACCCATCTGATGTACACAGGTGTCTTAGTCAGGGTTTCTATTCCTGCACAAACATCATGACCAAGAAGCAAGTTGGGGAGGAAAGGGTTTATTCGGCTTACATTTCCATACTGCTGTTGATCACTAAAGGATGCAAGACTGGAACTCAAGCAGGTCAGAAAGCAGGAGCTGATGCAGAGGGCATGGAGGGATGTTCTTTACTGGCTTGCCTCCCCTGGCTTGCTCAGCCTGCTTTCTTATAGAATCCAAGACTATCAGCCCAGAGATGGTCCCACCCACACAGGGCCTCTCCCTCTTGATCACTAATTGAGGAAATGCCCCACAGCTGTATCTCATGGAGGCATTTCCCCAACTAAAGCTCCTTTCTCTGTGATAACTCCAGCTGTGTCAAGTTGACACAAAGCTAGCCAGTACAACAGGTTATAGAAAGGTGGTAACATCTTTGCTGCAGAGTTAGGATGTTATCTAATGGCATTCCTAAGTTCTGTGATGGTAGAAGCCAGTAGACTAGGAAGTTAATACAGTCCAATGTGTTATAATTGGTAATCACAATGATATTGTATTAGACACAAAATTAAATGGTTGTTATAAGAGATGAAGAAAGCATAAGTAATTGACTCTGGACCCACAACACAAAGAGCTAATCAGTCCACGAATCTTGAATCTCTGACATAAATTGGACTTGCCTGTGAGAACTTTGGTTCACAATGCATAACATCTCCCTTAGCCTCCTAAAGCACAAGGTCCTCCCTTTACATGTTATGCTTATTGTCCCTGATATGTTTGATTTCATTGAAATGAACTTCTCCCTTTGCATTCCCACCTCTCCCAAGCAATGTGAGTACTTTCAAGTCATGGAGAGGTATTTAATGTTTGTAAATCCCTAGTTTCTACAGAAAAGATCTGAGTGACATGGGTTCTCAATCACTGTTCGTGGAATGAATAAGTCTCATATTCCAGATCTGACATAACGTATATTTTTTTACACTGCCCACAAGAAGCCAGGAGGCGTTATGAATCAAACTTGATGTTGGGCAGCTATAAACCAAAAGAGCAAACTAAGGGCTTTTGGAAACCCTCCTTCACAAAAGCAATTGGAAAACTCACCCCAAATTGTCAAAGTCAACTTTTCTTAAACTCTGGAAATTAACTGAAATCTTAAGGGGAATGTCTCAGAGGAAAGCATCAGGTAAGAATTTATTCAAGAAAATTGGCTGAATCTTGGTAACAACACTATTCTTTGGAGCCATTTAACTCACTCCATCCATCTGTCTCTCTGTCTCCCTCTCTCTTTATGTGCATTTGTATGCGTGTGGGAGAGTGTGTGTGCAGGTACACTTGTGTGGGGGTGAGTGTAGAGATAAGAGAGCAACCTTTGAGGTGGTGGTTCCTCACATGATATATATATATATATATATATATATATATATATATATATATATATATATATATTGGTGTGTGTGTGTGTGTGTGTGTGTGTGTGTGTGTGAAACAGGGCATTCCTGGACAGTATGCTAAGTTGTTGGATAAGGGAACCTTAAGATTCTTCCTTCTCTGCTTCCCCAGTGCTGGGATTACTAACCCTGGTCACTACACCTTAATTATTTATGAAGATTTTGGAGTTTGAATTTAAGTCCCTATATTTGTCCCAGCAGCACCATCCTGACAAAACCACTTTCCAAGACCATCTTTTCCCAGCTCCTAAAAGAGAGTTACTCATAATCACAATGAAAATAAGAACTCTGAAAGCCATTGATGGTGGAAGTCAACAGCAGAGTTTGAGTTCTTTCAAAATCTTACTGCAGGGGCTGGAGAATGTAGCTTATTTATAGAATGCTTGCTCAGCATGCATGAAATCCTATGTTCCATCTTCAGCATCACATAAGATTGGGGGCGGGAGGAGTGGCAAGGAAAGTGATCCAAAGTTCTACTCTAGGCCTATGAAGATATCTCAGTGGGTAATAATGAGTTTAAATCCCTAGCACTCATATAAAAAATTCAGGTGTAGCTAATGTATGCCTCAAATCCCTGCAGTAGAGGAAGAAGCAGAAACAGAACAATTCATAGAGCTTTCTTGCTGCCAGCCTAGCTGCAAGAACAAAAAGAATCTTCATTTCAAGGGAATATGATTGCAGGAGACTTGATATCCTACTTTGGCTTTCAAATGCACAAGCATGAGTGCCTGCACAAACATATGTATCACACACACACACACACACACACACACAAACAATACTGATATGTACATCAACACAGAAGTTAAAAATTAAAATTAAAAATTCAATAGTAAATTCAAGACCCAAGGAGCTGAAGGGGGCTGCAACCCTTAGGTGGAACAACAATATGAACTAACCAGTACCCCCTGAGCTCGTGTCTCTAGCTGCATATGTAGCAGAAGATGGCCTAATCGGCCATCACTGGGAAGAGAGGCCCCTTGGTCTTGCAAACTTTATGTGCCCCCGTACAGGGGAACACCAGGACCAAGAAGTGGGAGTGGGTGGGTAGGGGAGCAGGGTGAGGAGTGTATAGGGGACTTTAGGGATATCGTTTGAAATGTAAATGAAGTAAATATCTACTAAAAAATAGAAAAAAATAAGTAGATTGAAGACCAGCCTGTGCTATGTAAACCTCAGTCTCAAACATATCAAACCTACATTCCCAGAAAGTGACTTCTGTTAAACTCAAAATTCATCATTAGAAACTGCTTATTTTTCAGGCGTGGCTTAAATCTTTGAGTTGCTGTGTTGACCAAGCTGACAGCCTGACAGTGAGGTGCCCAGGAGTACTAATAAGCCTGTAGAAGAGAGGTAGCAGATTTAGAGATGGAGAAATAAGAAGACTCAAAGAAGACTGTTGACTACAATCTCAATTCATCTCTAATTCTAAATCTTACAGAAATGTGAACCCTTGCTGGGAAAGCTTTGAAGAACCCAATCACCTCCAAGAAGGGCAAGGATGCCGAAGCTGTCAGAAGAGGACAGGAGCTTACTAGGTAAGGTGCTTCCACCCGGATTTCATTGACTCCTAAATCTATTCACCCTGTAAGTCCTCTAAATCTTCTCACGTATTCTCTTGTATTGGTTGACAAATCCGATGTGCGGAGCTAATCAAGGTCTCTTACTAGAAAGCCCATAAACACTCTGACATCTACAGAGGTTCTCCTCTACTTTCTATCAAAAATGTATTAGGAAAAAAAGTGGGATGGTTAATAATTAGTGTAACCATTAAAGTTAACAAATCCAACCTACTCTTCAGCCCTCTACCTATTCCCAACCAACCTAACAGAAAAATATGATTTCATATTGGCACCGCGTTTGCTTTTATTTGAAACACTTGGTAATGAGTTCTTCTATTTGTGCACACCAAAGGCAGAATATTTGCAAGACACCATCTCACTGTGCCACTGTAGAGAGATTTTGTTTTTCAGGTTTCTTTTTATTTTTTTTCTTTTTTAATTTATTTATTCTAATTTGATGTAAGTGTGCCTGTCTTTTTAGGGGTATACATACATGAATACAGGTTCCATAGAGGGGAGAAGACATTGAATCCCCTAGGGCTAGGGTTCCTGGCAGTTTCCAGCTATCAGACATGGTTGCTGGGAACAGAGTGCTGGCCTTCTGGAAGAGCATTGTGCATCCTCAACCATTGAGCCATCTCATCAGCCCCTCGCAGATTGCTTCTTCTTCTTCTTTGGAGGTTAAATTCCATGACAATTATTTTTCTGTCCTCCTTGAAAACAAAACAAAGTAAGACTCTAAAATCACTGCTTTTTGTCAAGTTTTTACTAGATAGGGGACCCTAATGGGAACTATGAGGGGCACGAGTGATTACTAAAGTCAGTCGTTCTGGGAAAGAGCAGAAGGATCTTTCCTTCACACAAGCTAATGCAAGACCTCAAACAGCCCATCACAGGGCTAGTGAAAATACCTGATGCCAGTTTATGGAAACTCAACACAGGAAGATGGAGATGCTACAAGACCTGGTACCCAGCTTCCCTTCTCCCAGAGAGACATCAGCAATTCTCCAAACGACATTGCTAGAACAAAACATTCTACAGAGGTTTGAAGAAAATCCAAGAAATATGTCTTTTTCTATTCTGTCATTTCTGTTGGCTCTCTGAGAAATAAATGACATCCCTCTAGCCATTACCGATATCTTTGTAGGGACTGGCAGGTGGTTTACCTCTAGGGAAGGCTGTGAACAAGCCCAGAACAGCCTTTGTGAATCAGGCTGGGCCTGTGGTTGTTCTCCATCTCAGCATCTGTGCTGATTACAAGGGAAGGCTAGGTATCTCATCAGGGGCAAGTCAAGGTGAGCTGGTACATGGAAATAGGCTGGGGAGACAGAAATCTCAGCTTTCAAATAAGAAACAAAGTTCCAATTGTCCCCTGTTTATGGTAAACAGAATGTGCATTCAAGGAAAATTTTCTTCTATTCTTTCTTCTGTTTGTCCTTACTCTTTAACCATCCATGCAAGAATGAACCTGTCCCAAACAGAAACATGTCACTCTCTTTTGTTCATCTGATCAGACATATAGAAACACTCGACTCCCACCTCCGGAGAAAGGTAAATTTTCCCAGGACTCTAGTGCTGGGAGATGGAAAGTCTAGGATCTGATCATAGAGAAGATTGTTTCTAGGAAAGAGATTTAAAACTTTCAGACACATTACAGGAGAGACATATTACTGAAGATGGGATTTGTGGGACCACATTTTGACCTTGCCTGTTTAGATTAGGATTCTGAAGATGGACTGGGAGCATCACTAGACTACTTGTATGCTTTTTCCAGTGTGGTCTTATTGAATCACCTTTTCACTATTGTTTGTCTGTTCAATGGTCCTATTATGGATTAATGACAGACCTTAGGCTCTTTGGAGAGCCAGGGTACAAACACTGACCCAATATTTCCCTTCTGTCCATTCCTTTATTTAGAAGGCTCTCAGTAATCCATTCTTAAAGAGACAGGCAGCATGCATTTTTCAGGCCCCTCTCAGGTCTCAGGCACCTCCTTCTGCTTCTAGCAAGTAGGCCAGGATGCAAAGGTGCAGACAATTGAGTATGTTGGCAGCTAGTCATCTGCAGGAAGGCTTCGAGACATAGGAAACTTTTAAAAACTCATTTCCAAAAGCCAGGAGCACCTTCTCTTACACAAGGCCACAGAGTTCTTTGAATTCCACAGGAAAAGAAACCCTTATTTCAGAAATAAGCTTTGAAGTTGTTTGAAGATGAAAGAGGAGACTTGCCTCTGAGCCAGTTCCCAAGCAGTTGGGAGGGACTATGGCATCTTGAAATGTGTTTTCAGAAATCTTATTAGAATTTGAAAGAACTGTGCACACAGATTCCCCATGGCTCCATCCCTGTGAAAGTGTGTGACCGAGTTCAGGAGCATAGTTGAATCCTGGGATGATAAAAACTGCAATCAAAGTCTTGTTATTTGATTATACAAAATGATTTCTGATTCCATCAAGATGATGAAAGGCAATTACTTCAGCAGCTTACCTATGAACTGAAGTTCATTCATCCCCTCTGCTTCACTTAATACCCCAGAAAAGTATGGCTGCTGCATAGCATTTGGGAAGACCCAACACATCACAAGCTTTTCTATGATGGCATTTGACTCTGTGTCTACTAGCCAATGGAACATTCTAACTTGAAAAAAGACAAATAGAAAACTTTATTTTTGCTAATAAATTATTTTAATAATTTATTATTGAATAAATCTTTAAAAGTCATTGACATAAAATCTAAACAAGGACCATGGAAATGTCTCTGTGTTCAAGCACTTGTGCACAGCTTTGACAACTTGAGTTCAAGTCCTGTAACCCACATAAATAGCTGGGTGTGCTGGTGGGCGCCTGTAATTCCAGCCTTCTAAGGGAGAGATAGGAGGTGGCAACAGTAGAAACATCTGGAAGCCCTGGCATGTTGCCACAGAAATGACAAAAGAGACTCTGCCTCAGGACGAGGTGGGAAGAGAGAACCTAATGCCAAAAACTTGTCCTCTGACCTTAATGTGTGTACATGGCATGTACGCCCACACTCTGATCCGCACACTGCCGGTCGTTCACACAGCAAATGAATTAAATCTTTAAATATTCTAGCTGAAAACCTACTGTTTGTAATATTTCAGAATACACACACACACACACAAACACANNCACACACACACACACACACATACACACACATTAGAAAATTGCAACATAGTTGTTTGAGAGATAAAACTAGAATGGTTGACAAGATGTGGCTTGACAGACTCCAGTGGTGGGACAACAAACTATGAATTATGCCTTTGAACTAGTTTCTTAACTTTCTCTGCCTCAGTATTCTTATTTATGAAACAGATAAAAAAAAAAGATGCAATGCTCAAAACCCTTAAAACACAAGGGTTAGAGTGCGTGCTTTCTAATGTGTCACTCACACTGACACTTCAGCTCTGGGGATAAATGCTGATGCCTGCCTCCTGAGGAAAGAACACAATGCAAAGATCAATTTCATACTATCAGTGAATAAGAAAGAAATCTGTTAGATGACAGACGTATAGGGATGAGGTAATATAGTTCACATGGTTTTGCTATTAGTTTATCCGAGCTTCATAATGGCCAAATAGTTTGACAGCAATATATTAAACATTATATGAAACATTTAAGTACTACCACCTTGAGTGGTAGTGCTTCATTTTTCACTAAACACAATGTCACCATCCCACAAACAGAGGAAGGTTCTGCTGTCATCCATGGTAATATTGTTATTTCACCTTTGGATGAGCCAGTCATTTTATATGTATAAACATGATGAAGGTTTGTGACTACAGGAGGGTAAACTGTTCAGATGGTTTTCAAAATTATTGGAGTAAATTTTTTTTTTAGTTTTTAAATGTTTTAATTATGCATATATGTGCATGTGTGTGCAGTGTAGACAGAGACCAGTGCAGTGCTTACAGAGGGTGTTGGATCCCTTGGAATGGAAGTTACATTTGGTTATAACCTCCCCAATGTGGGTGCTGGGAAGCAACTTTGGATCTTCTCCAAGGGCAGCAAATGCTCTTAACTGTGTAGCCTCTTCTCCATCTCTGTGAAGTCTTTTTTATATGTGGCATTGGGAATTAAATTTAGGTCATGGGTGTGCTAAGCAAGCACTTTGCCACAGAGTTTCACACTCCACCCTAAAAGTTATTGTTGGAATGAACACAGGTGCACAAACAAGTATTCACCGTCTATGCACGGCCTATGAATACATTCTACTGGATTCTGTTCTAACATCTATAGGAGATCAGCTTTTTAAATGACATATAAAGACTCCTAACCTAGCCTTTAAACAACTTCCCCTTTGTTTTCTGCTATTCTTAGCTGACACTGCTATAAGATTCTGTATGTTTGCACACACTGAGGCTTCACTGAAACACCCCTCACCAATGATTATCTAGTTGGGTGCCAGTGACCTCTTGGGCTGGGTGCTCAGGGTGCTTTTCTAGTATACACATAGTCCTGGAATTTGACATTCAGTCTTATGACTTGCTTTTTCTATGTTTCTATTTCTACCATCAAATCATTGTTCCTTCTAAAGATAGAATGACTTACTCACTGTACTTCATGTGGCACTTACTATGCAATAGTCATACAATAGGAGTCATTAAGTGGTCATAAAATAGTTGAAGGTACTAGACTCTGTAGACATGTGAAGAAAGCAAGGCCTTCAACAAGTTGTTGCATGACCACATCTCACTGTCCCAATAGAAAGATTTCTTAAAGGTGATAGGGCAGAGGATGTGGTTCAGCATATAGATGGCTTGCCTACAATTCCAGAAGCAGAATCCAGGCAAGGTGGTACACATCTGCAACCACAGCACCCCAGAAACAGATACAGAAAGATCAGAAGTTCAAGGTCATCCTGGGCTGCATAGTGAACCTGAAATTCCTGGTCTCCATGAACTCTTACTCAGAAAACCAAGAGAAAAAAAGCCAAACAAGGCTGAGAGAAATTATAAAAGAATGCTTAGACAGGACATCTGTAGGTCGAGAAATAGTTTAACTAGGTGGATGTAGTTAAGCAAGGTGGAGAGTAAGTATGTGCATTTTATCATTTTCTACTGCTGCACAAACTTCTCTATCTTTGGGAAACTATGCTAATGCTAAATAAGCAGAAGTAATAACTGGGGTATGGGGAGAAAGAGAAACAGAACGGAAGTAAAACACAGAGTAGTCCTTTTCCCTGTATTTGTGTAATGTATAGAATCCAGGAAACCTGCAAAAGCATAATGTGTCAATTACAACTGCACAGGTGTCTCATTTCACAGGAAAAGCAGTCTCCCTATGCGTGCTGCCTGGGAAGTAGCACTCATGTGGCAGTCCACAGACTGTCTATGCCATTGTCTGTTCACACCCACAAACGGAACGTGAGCAGCATGCAGAAAGAATTGACTTGAAGAGTTCTAGTAAAGGATCCCTCACCGTGAGAGGAAAAGCAAAAGGTCTGAAAATAATAAAAGAAAAAGGAAACACCAACAACAAATAGAAAAAGAAAAAAAAAAAAAAAGAAAAACAGGAATCACGTACATCAAGTTAGGAAGACACTCAGAACAGATTTATACAAGTTAAACAAAGGGCCTTCAGAGGAGAATATTTCAAAGCAAATTGCTTCCAGAGTTTTACTGCCTAAGGGTCTGACATCTGTAGACAGCCAAATGCCTAGAGGAGACTAACGAGGGGGAAGATACACATTAACAGCACAGGAGCTAAATTTATAGTCTAGCTTGAGAGATACAGCATGATCAAAAGGAAAATGAGGCAGAAGGAAGGTGGGAATTAGTCGAACATTTGACAGCACTGTTTTTTATATTTTACTGAGGAGGAATACAAATATTTCTGTTTGTGACATTTTTCTTTTAAATATGATCATGTAATCAAGTGAAAGGTTGAGAATTCAATGGAATGGGGCTCAGTCCCTCTTCTGTTGTATTACCGACACATGGCATATCTGCTTTGAGTCACTGGTTTGTGTAATGAACATGCAGACCTTACTCTTCATTTAGAATATTGCTGTAAATATTCCCAGCATTGCAAACAAATTAAATGGAACTTGACAGAAACTAAATACATGTGAACAGCATTACTGCAAGCATTCAAGATTTTCTTGCCTTGTTTTATTCTAAGATTATGTTGATTTCTGTGTACCAGTGTGGGGCTATGCATGTGTTAGCGCAGTGTCCATAGGGACCAGAAGACAGCATCTGATTTCCTGATTGTGAAGTGACAGGCAGTAGTACAGCTGGAGGTAGGTACTGGGAACTGAACCTAGGTCCTCTGCAAGAGCGGCAAACACTCTTTTAACTACTGAGTCATCTCTCCACCCATGGGATTAGATTCGTAACAGTACACCGAAGTCCGAATCCCTAGTCTATTTATTTAGTTAGTTTTTTAAATTGCATGTATTTATTTATTTTTGGAGGGGCACATTTGTGGAGATCTAAGGAGTTATTCTTTTGCCCATATGTGATTCCTAGGATTGAACCAGGTCATCGTGTTTGGCAGCAAATGCCTTTACCTCAGAGTCATGTAAATCAATCCTAAGTCTTAAATAAAGAAACATTTTTTCTTATAGTAGAAAGTACATCTGACTTGCATAAACAGCTCATCCTTCCTTAATTACAGGGTGGAGAGAGGTTTAATTTTATGTATTTTGTTTTTTTGGTTGTTTGTTTTTGTTTTTTTTTTTCCTAGCTTATTTATACTGTGTCACCTTATTCTATGATGTCAAGGGCATGCTTACTTTACTACAGAATGAGATTTGAATGTCACCCCCAAAATCCAAGGCATTGACAACTCTAGGCTACCAGATGTGTCAAATAGGTAATAATGACTTAAAGAGGCGATTCAAGGACAGTATTGTGGCTTTGCTAGAACAGGGACTTGTTGCTAAACTGGATGACCTAATACAACTCAGAGAATCCATATAAAGGTGAAAGGAGACAACTAACTCTGCAAAGATGCTCTCTGACCTCCCCTGTGCATCCTACCACACGCTTGCACAGATATATGTATATACCCAAAAATGTCAACTGAAACCATAGGAAGGTTTCATAGGGGTCACGGTGGTTCTTCCTCAGCAATGGGATCCAGGCCCTCAGAAAAGAGGCTTCACACAGCATACTGTGGGCTCAGCTTTGCTTCTGCCATCAGGTACTCTGGCACTGCTGGGAGTCAGGCCAGGATGAAAGGTCCTGAAGCTTGTCCAGGCTGGTGGGTTCCCTGGATCACAGTCAGGTCAAGGGGGCTTCTTGGAGATGGTTTTCAGTGTCACACCTCTCTTTTAACTTTACTGGGGGAAGGTGAAAGAGATCTTCTAGATGATATTCAGTTAATCAGCTCAATTGGATGATCTTCCACAAAACAGCAGTTGTCTTTTTTGGTGGTAACAAGGGCTACATAAAACTGCAGAAGTGGATAGGGAGTGGAAGTTCTCATGGAGAGTGTCCGTTATTGGCCAGGGCTGAGGTACTAAGAGTGCTTCATGTGCATGAACAGGGATTCCAGGTGCTTAAACTGGTAATTTGGCCAAGAGGCAATATAGCTTCCCTGGGTGAGGGTTGTGGGACTATATGCCTTGGAAGCCAAGAAGTAGAGATCGATCCTTACTCAAGCAAGTCTTAAGATAAGATTTTGGTCTCAAGGTGAGACTTTGGGACTTTGCGACACTTCATGACCTCACTGTTGTTCCAGCCCTATTCTCCTTGGTCACACTTGCCAGACAGCTTTTAGTTCCTTTTTTCTTCTTCCAAAGGATTCAACAAAACATTATCTTGGATGGATGAAGCTGTCCTTAGAAACCTGCTGCACCTTTAATTGAGAGGCTACCACTGCCACGGGAAAAGTTTTTATTATTGCAGCTTAATAACATTTGTTTTCTGTATGTTAGTAATGTATGTGATGTGGTGTTTTGTGTTCCTGTGGGGTGTGTGTGTGTGTGTGTGTGTGTGTGTGTGTGTGTGTCTAAACATGTGCTTGTGGTCATTGTCATTGTTGTTTGAGACAGTACCTTTCACTGAACCTGGGCCAACAGACTCAGGTAGAGTGTACAGCCAATGAGCTGTTCATATCCTCCTCTCCCCCTGCTGACGTGCTGGGAGTGCTGGGACTACTGGGCTGATGTTTTGCAGCACTTCATCTGGCTTTTGGACTAGTTGCTGGGGACCTAAGCACTGGGCCATATGCTTGCCTGGGTATACTCCACGTTTTATGGCATTCTTTCCATTAACCTCTTCTCTTTTATCCCTTAGGTGTCTAATGAAGTTTTCCTCTCCCTTATCCATGTTTGCCCACTCTATTTATTTTTATATTAATCTATTTGTATAGTCTTCACACGGGTTTATGGCATTCACTGGACCCACAGGGAGAGAGCTATAAAATAAAGCAATCATTTGAAAACAAGCCTGCTCTCCGAATGCAGCATGTGTGTATCTCAAGTCACATTCAACAAGGTTTAGAAGCTGAGAAGTTCAGACACCATGAAGGTAAGAATATATAAAGCCAAGAATATCATTGGTTAAAAAGTCAAAACTGAAAGAACCAAGAAAAAGCAAAAGAGTTAAGTGGAAACAAGAGGAAAAATATGAGTTAGAAATCTGAGAAGTAACAAAGAAATATCATAAAAATGTGTACAGGATAATGAGCAGCCATAGAAACCCACTTAATCATAATAAAGTTAAAACACAACAATTACAGTGCAGAAGTGAAATATAAACCCAAAGTTGCAAGTGGATCAGAATAAAAAATGAAACAAGACAAACAAACACAACACATCATCAACTGTATTTTTTCCTTGTTGGAATGAACATCTGCTGCCATTTACTTTGTGTCTTTCAAAGAAGACAGAAGGTGAGAATTAGTATGGTACAGTCTATGTTCCCTCCTGAGTTAGGACAGAATGTCCTCCCTGCTTGCCAGGTATCTGCACTTGGTGCCACCTCTCCCTGGGAGTTTCCCTGTCCTCAGGCAGGTCGCTCCCTTTACTCCTTTACAGTCCTCTGTGCAGCAGTCTCTCTGCTGTGATGAGTGGCACTTCTGAACCTGGCTGCTTTTATACCAAGGGCTCACAGTTCTTGTCTGTAGAGGAGGAGTGGTAAACCTAACAGCGAATCACACATCTTAGGTGCCTTGGGTCTGTAAGTATGTGTGTATATGCGCACTTAGGTTTTTATAAATGTAATAATTTCTTTTAGTGTTAAGATGCTAGCTATTTTTCCATCTGCCATGACCCAATATGTGACCAAAACAGCAGCACAGGGAAGAAGGATTTATTTTGGCTCACAGTTTGAAGGTATATTCTATTTTGGTGACAGGAACATGAGACAACTAGTCATATTGCATCTGTAGTCAGGAAGGAGAGAGATATAAATACTAATTCTCAGCTCATCTTTCTCTTTTTTATTTAGTCCAGAACTTTAGCTCTTGAAATTTTGCCACTTGTATTTAAGGTGGTTCTTCACACTCCAGGTAACTTAATCTAGGACTTCCCTGATAGCCATGCACAGATCTCTGTTTCCATAGCAACTCTAAAATCTCACCAAGTTAATAACAAAGTTTAGTCACGATAGTCAGCTTCTGCATCCCTTTCCCCTTCCAGTGACCATCAAGGACAATGTCTGTTTGACAGTGTAGGTGCGATCCACTGAGTAAAGTCATGTCAAAGATCTGAAACTTGTTATTCTCCGTAGGAGAGAGTTTTAATAAAATCATCTCACTTACTTACTTCATTCACATGTGGGAGGAATGGAGGTATTCCAACGGCAAGTCCCTTCACAGTCCTGCTTTAGTGGTCTAGCAAGTCTCCCTTATGAAGTTTGGTTTTTGATCAGTTTGTTCCTAGAGTCCTTCTTCTCCTCTTGTATTTTCAGCCTATGGTGATGAGTGGTAATTGTCAACTCCGTATAGTTGAGAAACAGCTGGGAGGAAAGTCTCAATGGTGTATTACTTAGATCAGGTCGGGATAGATCAGGTGGTAAAGGCTGTATTGATTTGTTTAATTAATGTAGAGAAGCCCGAGTAGAGTGAGTGGCACCATTCCCTAGTTTGGGTCTATGAACTGTATAAGAGTAGATAAAGCTGGTTGACCTCTTGGCATGCATGGATTCGCTTCTGTTCTTAACAGTAGATATGACGTGAGTAGCTGCTTCAAGCTCCTGTTACTGTGCCTTCATGACAATGATGGATTATAACCTGGAATGGTATTCTAAAATAAGTCCTAAGTGGCCTCTTGTCCTGGCATTTTATCATAGAAGCAGAAATGAAACTAAGAGACTCTCTTCATTTTCTTCTATACCACTAAGCGTTCAGAGCTGGAGCCTGCAACCTTTAGTATTATTGGATTTTTGTCTATTTTCTCATTCTACTATTTATGAAACTTTCGCTTGCCTTTGTGGTTCTCACCTTTCTCTGCTGTTCAGATTTTTGGGGTGATAGAGCCTAGCATGTATCTATTTTACCATCTTTAGAACTTTCTTCCAGTACACTCTTGTACATGTTTCTTCAGCAAACATATGATCCAATACTTTGGAAGGATATTTTGTAATAGAATTACTAAGTCATAGGGTTATCATAGTTTTAAAAGAAACGATCACATTCCCCATGATAGGAATTGTGAGATAATGAAAGACATGTGGACAAGACTGTTCCAGGATAAGGGTGAGCAGAAATAATTTGATGTAGATATGAGAGAGTATACAGATAGAGGCTTCTGGAAAAGTGCAGAGCAGGGAAAGAGGTAGGCTGAAGATGACAAGCAGACAGGACTAGTCCATGAAAGAAGAAAGAGAAAGAGTAAGAGAGAAAGAAACGAGAGAGGACCAAGAAAGAGGGAGAGAACAAAAAGCCAAGAGCCAACAACCAAGAATGTAAGACCAAGAGAGAACACGGCCAAAATGGCAGGGTTTATGGGAATCAGAGCTGGCAGAAGGGAAGTCCCTGAGCTGAAGAAGTTTAGGGTAGGGGGGCATGTTAAGAAAAGTAGAGTGGAACTTCAGGTACTGAGTGAGCCAGGCAGTCAGTGTGCACTTTGGTATGCTAATAGGCACCACATTGAGTCATTTGTCCTGGGTTTCTGTGGGGCCTGACAGATGGCTCAGATTGTGTAGGAACTTGTCCCTAACCAGGACCCATATAGTGAAAGGAGGGAATCAAGTTTCTTAGGTGGTCCTCTAATTTTCATGTGTGATATAATACTCTTATTTATGCCCACAAACACATATATCACTTAGTCAAAATAACAATAAAAATAAATTTTTCCCCAAATAGGCCTAGTTGGTCAAGTCTGTAACTCTAGCTCATGGAGGCCAATATGTACAAATTACAGTGAGTGTTAGACCCACACTAAACTGAAGAGCAAACTGAATGGCTGCTAGTCCTAGAGAGTTCTACATCTGTGACTGGGTTACCTCACACAGGATGGTATTTTCTAGTTCCATCCATTTGCTTAAGAATTTCATGAATTCCATGTGGAATAATAAAAAACCTAGGATAGCAAAAACCATTCTTAACAATAAAAGAACCTCTGGTGGAATCACCATGCCTGACCTTAAGCTGTACTACAGAGCAATAGTGATAAAAACTGCATGGTACTGGTACAGCGACAG
>NC_034594.1:97318443-97323834 GCF_900095145.1 Mus pahari
GGGGTATAGGGAACTTTCTGGATAGCATTTGAAATGTAAATAAAGAAAATAATAATAAATAAATTAAAAAAAGAATTTCATGAATTCATCACTTTTAATAGCTGAGTAGTAATCCACTGTGTAAATGTACCACAGTTTCTGTATCCATTCCTCTGTTGAAGGACATCTGGGTTCTTCCCAGCTTCTGGCTATTATAAATAAGGCTGCTATGAGCATAGTAGAGCATGTGTCCTTATTACATGCTGGAGCATCTTCTGTGTATATGCTCAGGAGTGTTCCTCAGGTAGGACTAGTCCAATTTTCTGAGAAACTGCTAAACTGATTTCCAGAGTGGTTGTACCAGCAATGGAGGAGTGTTCCTCTTTTTCCACATCCTTGCCAGCATCTGCTTTCACCTGAGGTTTTGATCTTAGTCATTCTGACTGGTGTGAGGTGGAATATCANGGTTGTTTTGATTTGCATTTCCCTAATGATTAAGGATGTTGAACATTTCTTTAGGTGCTTCTCAGAGAATTCTTTGTTTAGCTCTGTACCCCATTTTTTAATAGGGTTATTTGATTTTCTGGAATCCAGCTTCTTGAGTTCTTTGTATATATTGGATATAACCTTCTATCTGATATAGGGTTGGTAAAGATCTTTTCCCAATCTGTTGGTTGACATTTTGTCCTATTTACAGTGTCCTTAGCCTTACAGAAGCTTTGTAATTTTATGAGGTCCTGTTTGTCAATTCTTGATCTTAGAGCATAAACACGTGGTATGTACTCACTGATAAGTGGATATTAGCCCAGAAGTTTGCAATACCCAAGATACAATTCACAGACCACATGAAGCTCAAAAAGAAGGAAGACCACAGTGTGGATACTTTGGTCCTTTTTAGAAGGGGAACCAAACACCCATGGGAGGAGATACAGAGACAAACTATGGAGCAGAAACTGGAGGAAAGGCCATCCTGAGACTGCCCCATCTAGGGATCTTTTCCATATACAGTTACCAATCCCAGACACTATTGTGGATGCCAACAAGTACTTGCTGAAAGCATACTGATATAGCTGTCTCCTGAGAGGCTCTGCCAGTGCCTGACAAATACAGAAGTGGATGCTCACAGTCATCAATTGCACTGAGCACATGTTCTCCATTGGAGGAGCTAGAGAAAGGAAGCAAGGAGCTAAAGGGTTTCACAGCCCCATAAGAGGAAAAAGAATATGAACCTACCAGTACCCCCAGAGCTCCCAGGGACTAAACCACCAACCAAAGAGTACACATGGAGAGACTCAAGGCTCCAGCCACATATGTAGCAGAGGATGGCCTTGTGGGACATCAGTGAAAGGAGAGGCCCTTGGTCCTGAGAAGGTTCAATGCCCCTTCGAAGGGGAATGCCAGGACAGGGAAGTGGGAATGGGTGGTTTAGCGAGCAGGGGAGGGGGGTATAGGATGGGGGGCGGTCTGAGGGGAAATGTGGAAAGGGGATAACATTTGAAATGTAAACAAAGAAAATATCTAATGATAATATCTGAAATATCTGAATATATCTGAAAATGAAAACAAAGAGTCTGAAGAAATGGCTCAGCTGCTGTTCCAAAGGACCTGAATTTATCTCCCAGAACATATACAAAACATCTCACAATTGCCTATAACTCCAGATTCTGAGAATTCAAAACCCTTTCTAGCGTCCATGTGCAGCTGTATCCATGTGGTATGCATAAACTCATAACCTGACCTATTTTGTTTGTTTATCTTAGCAATCCTCCTATCTCTGTGAAGGCATAGTTCACTGCCACCATTGTATACATAGTAAATGTAGTAGTTATTTTTCTGTTACTGTGATAAAATAAAAAGGAATTTATTTTAGCTTCTTGTGCCAGAGCAATTGGGTTAATAATGACAGGGGAATGGGAGCAGGTAAGCAGGCAGATGAGGTGGTGGAAGCAGGAAGCAGAGAAATTGAATTCTATCCACATGCAGGAAGCAGAGAGAGAAATAGAAGTAGGGACAGGCTATAAGATCTTAAATCCTGCCCCTAATGACGTACATTTTTTTTTAAGAAAGACTCCACCTTATAAAGGTTCATAACCTCTGCAAATAGCACCACCAACCTCAGTATACATATTCAAATATATGAGCCCATAGAGACCATTGCTTAGTCAAAGCACAATACAATGTACTTCATATAGCCGAGTGAGCAATAGAGAGAGAATTAGAGTACAAATATAAGTGAACTACTGTGATAAGGGAGAACTTGCACAAGTTAGTATCTAAGGGACTTTGATAACGCCTGAGACCAAAGACGAAGTCATAGAAGTATGGAATCCCTTCAATAAAGTGTGGGCTAGAAGGAATCCAACACATTTCTGCCACTCTTGGGAAAAGGCTGAATTATAAAGCCAGAAATATTTATTCTTTCAGGGAAAATAAGCAAGTGAAAGGGTACGTGAGAACAAATTACTGAGAAGTGAACATTTTTCATATTATCGGTAAGAGACCTGTATACATTTAGATACAGTATCCATGCTATTAAAATCGTAGATGTACTTTCCTGGCAAGGGAGATAATGATAAAGAACGTGGATTTTCTAGGATGAGACTTCCATTCCACTCCAAATGTGCTGACCACTTCAGTTTCCCCAGATGCAAGAAACTCAGCTGCATAATTTGTGGGAGTCAGAGACTGCCTTCCCTCTTTCCTGTGATTATGGTAATGTTTGAAAACTAGTCCATGGGACTGGAGAGATGAAGAGCACTTGCTGCTCTTCCAGAGAACTCAACTTTAGTTTCCAGGTCTTATGTCCAGCACTTTACAACCATTAAAACTATAGTTACAAGAAATCATGCCCTCTTGAGCTCCATGGGCACCTGAACATATTCACAGGCAAGCAAGCATGTGCACGTTTGTGCACGTGTACACACACACACACACACACACACACACACACACAAACACACCTTCAAAAATCTTTTTAAAAGGAAAGAAAACATCATAGCTCATCATATCATCTATGTATGTATTTATCAATGTATGTATGTATGTATGTATGTATCATCTATCTATCCATCTATACTTCTGTAAGCCTAGGTGTTTTATTTTTGACTTGATTACAATACATTCTTGTGCTACCTACTCAATTGTTCACAGCACACCCATACCAAATGCCATTTTGACAATTTCTGATTTTAAAAAATGTATGTTGGAGTTCTGTTTCTTTTACAAATCCAGATTGCACCTTATGCAAGTAAGTTTTGAGAACACAGATGGCCAAGGAATAATTTTGTCCAAGTAAAAATGGAATGTTCACTATGCAGGGAGAGTGTATGTGTGTGACTGTGTGCACGTGTGTGTTCCTCAGGTATCAATCATCCACTTCTTTTGATACAGATTCTCTCATTGGCCTAGAAATGACAACTTAGCTAAATTGGCTGGAGAGTGATTACCTGTATCCTCCCTGTTTCTGCCTTCCCAGTGCTGGGATACAAGATTATGCCACCACACCTAGGATTTTTACATGAGTTCTGGGGAATGGAGTTCAGGACCTTATAATAATAACAGAGCAATTATGAGCAAGTATAATTGAAATATTGAAAATATCAGAGACCTCTTATTTTTCTCTAAGAAAGCATTACACAATGATTTCCCCCATCAAACAACAATTGTATGTACAAGTAAAGAAAATATACTTGAAATATTGAAATAATGCTATTTAAGATTCATGGGGATAGTCGAGAAAAGAAAGATGGGTTTAAGAGGCCAAACAAACAAACTAAACAAAAAAAAACAAAACAAAAATAAAACAATAGCAAAAACAAAGAAACAGGCAAACTAGGCAAAGTTGTTCCACTTGCTAGTAAGTAGCCAATTTGACTTATCTTTTCTTAAGATGATAAATATGAAATGACTGTTTTGATCAGGTAGAGATGGTTCAGCAAACTCTGATAAACAGAGTTTGATGCCCTGTGCCCACATAGTAGAAAGGAATTCTCTTTGCCAGCAAATTATCATTCATCTATCTACCATCTACTCTGTACCTACCTTTGATCTATGTATGAATTATCTATCAATCATCTATCTACACCTTCTTCCCCTCTATAATTAGTACAAATTTAACTTCTTTTTTAATTTTTTTAGAGAGCTTTACATGAAATCTAACAGCCAATAGCTTATGTATAAAATGAATTTAAACACAGAGTGAGTTCCAGGACAGCCAGGGCTACGCAGAGAAACCCTGTCTCGAAAAACCAAAAAAAAAAAAAAAAAAAATATTGACTTTTAATTTACCTTAGCAAACTTTTCCACATTTTTGTTATTCTGAACTATTGGCAAACATTGATTTAAAAAATGATAAGACATGCACACACTGTTATTTTCTGTTAAAGGAATCAAAATTCATTAATTTTTTAGCATGTCTTCTTAGCGTTCTGCTTGAGTCAGGGGTCCTACACAGAGATTCTGTAGGAACATTTCTTAGTTACAGTTTCCATTGCTGCAACAAAAAAGACTGTGACAAAAAAAAAATCAAGTTGGGTAGGAAAGGGTTTATTTGTCTAAAGCTTGCAATATTGGATTGCTCTTGATCAACAAAGCAAGTCAGGACAGGAGCTCAAATAGAGCAGGATTCTAGAGGCAGAGGACATGGGGGAGCACTGTTTACTGGCTCGCTTCTCATGGCTTGCTCAACCTGATTTCTTACAGAACATAGGACCACCAGCCCAGGCACAGCATGATGTATAATGTGCTGGGCCCTGCCTCACTGATCACTAATTGAGAAAGTGTGTTATAACTGAGAAAGCAATTTGTCAACTGAGGCTCCTTTTTCTGTGATGACTGTAGCTTGTGTCAAGTTGACACAAAACTAGCCAGTACAGTAGAACTCATTCTGAAATTATGTACACTGAAATACAGAGTTAGTGTGTCTTCTAAAACGTAAGTAAATGCTGGTTTTATATATAACATCAAACACTACAATTTAGCCTAATCTCCATAGATTAGAACAACAACAAAAAACAAGCAAGTGAACAAAAAAACAAAAGACAGATGGATATCAGGTGGTCTACTTATACGGAGGAATCAGGTAGGCTTGGGTGGTTGCTCAGTGGGAAAATGTAAGCATAAGCACATGAGTTCAAATCCTCGTTATTGGCCTCCCCCCTCCCACAAAACAAACAAACCAACAAAGCAAAGCAAACAACCGGAAAACTTGACACTGGGGTTATGTTTGTGTCTGTACTCCCAGTGCTGGGAGGTGGATATAAGAGGATCTCATTTCTTTTCTGTACAGCAGTTTATTGGTAAAGTTAAATGGGCTGGAGTGTTTGATGGTGAGTATTGGTCAGGCACATAAGTTTAATTTTTCATTCCATGTGGAGCGCCGCCTCACATAGCCGGCCTCACATAGCCGTTACA
>NC_034594.1:97323845-97338553 GCF_900095145.1 Mus pahari
AGGATCCTGTTTGTGTGCCGCGTCGTTCTTGCTGGCGAGATGGTTGGCGCGGGACAATTCCACACATAAAAAACTGGATACTTAGGGATATGTACTTGTCTAATGTTGGGGAGGCAGAGAGAAGAGAATCCCAGCTTCTTGCCTAGTCAGCCATCCTGGATGAGTGGGTGAGCTGCATACTTAGTTGAAGACTCCCCCTCCCCCCCAAAACACACACACACACACACACACACACACACACACACAAACGAAAAAAAACAAAACAAAACAAAACAAGTGGAGAATAGATGAAAGAAACTACCGGATATCCAATTTGGACCTCCACATATTCAAGCATTGGTATGTACACTCACATACACACACAAGAAGTTCATACCACATGATCCGAACATGAAGTCAGGACCAGGCAAGGTGAGCAGGGCATATGTCTTGGAATCATCTCTTGAGTGGGCTGTTGAAGGTGAAGCAGTGCAAGGTTTTACTCTGGAATAGCGTAGTCATTTTGCAGCATGTGATTCTTTAGTTGTTTAGTTAACTAGGTGCTTAAGATTTAAAAACTCAATGAAGTTGATTATTTTATACCTGTTAAAATCCAGGATGCTCCTCAGGCTGCCCTCACTAAGATACTGACAGGCACCCTACTGAGGACACTGCCTATGAACTGCTAGCTAGAAGATATCTGGGCTTTCTACCTTGGACACATCAAAGGGCCACGTGTGGCTGCGTATCTCCTTCCCTGAACCTTCCCTAGAGCCTTCTGTGAAATCAGAGAGCCCTGCTGTTTATAGACAGTTGCTTTGAAGCCCCCTCATTCAGAGACCTATAACAAGGAACCCCAACACTGCCTCACGGGTCTAATTTTTCTTCAGTGTTCCCACCATGCCCTTGTATGAACTTTTCTGTTTTTCACTCCAATCAATGGAACTTAGTAGTGCCCTACACCCTACACTTTTCATATACCCACTTAAATTTTTATTTTCGTAATTATAAATGTGATCAGCTAAACACACTCAAATAATTTAATGAAGAAAATTCATAGTGGATGGATTAGTGTAGAAGAACACTTGCTGTCTAAGCAGGAAGACCTGAGTTTGATTCTCCAGTACCATTTTAAAGGGCAAGCCTGGCTGCTCACATTTATAACACTACAGTCACATGTGGACAGAGGTAAGAGCCAATAGCAAAACAAGGAACAATTGTACCAAAGTTCTCTCTGGGGGACCAATGAGTTTAACAGGATTACTTACAGAGCATGGTTGGGGTGAAAGACAGAGCTGTGGGAAGCTGAAAGTATCCACACTTGAAGGTCTGTAACCAGCATGAATGATGACTTACCATGGCTGTGTAGGTGGAGTGTCCCCACCCCACACAAAAGCCTTCTTTCTCTACCTACATGCTTTAACCCTTCCTAGGTGAACTTAGGGAAGAATTGCCTATAATTGGATAGGAAGGTTGGCTGGATCCTCAAATGAGAAGCTCATGACTCTCCCCACCTTTTCCATCTGAGTGTGAACATCAATCAGAAAGCCAGGTGAGATGACTTTTGCCAAGCATGGTTTTGCCAAACTGTTTGTTTCTTTTTCTTTTATTAGATATTTACTTTATTTACATTTAAAATGCTGTTCCCTTTCCTGGTTTCCCCTCCAAAAACCTCCTGTCCCCTCCACCTTTCCCGAGCTCACCAACCCACCCACTCCTGCTTCCTGGCCCTGGCATTCCCCTATACTGGGGCATAGAGCCTTCACAGCACCAAGGGCCTCTCTTCCCATTGATGACCGACTAGGCCATTCTCTGCTGCATATGCAACTGGAGCCATGAGTCCCACCATATGTACTCTTTGGTTGGTTTAGTCCCTGGGAGCTCTGGGTGTACTGGTTAGTTCATATTATTGTTCCTCCTATAGGGCTGCAAATCCCTTCAGCTCCATGGGTCCTTTCTCTAGCTCCTTCACTGGGGACCCTGTGCTCAGTTCAATGGTTGTCTGAGAGCATCCAACTCTGTATGTCAAGCACTGGTGGATCCTCTCCTGTGACAGCTATAATAGTCTTCTGACAGCAAGCACTTGTTGGCATCCACAAAAGTGTCTGGATTTGGTGATTGTATGTGGGATGGATCCCTATGCGGGGCAGTCTCTGGTTGGTCTTTGCTTCAGTCTCTGCTCCACACTTTGTCTCTTAAAGATGGCAACACTTTGGTTCAGTGGATTGTCCTGTACAACACTGGGAGTCCACCATAGAAGGTGAAACTAAAGCTCAGACAATGATAGGCCAATGGTAGGCAGGACCATACCTCGACTGGCACTGCTTGCATGTATATATCCTTGGGCTTCTAAGTAAGCTTTAACCTCACCTTAGGACCCTAACAATGGACCTCTTCCCAGTGTGGCTATATTTAAAGGATTCTTCTTTTTCTGCCTTCCACAATTAATTTGCCTCTTTTAATTGTCTTATCGGCAGTGAGTGGTAGAACCTGACTAGGGTACAGGTGGTGACATGCAAGAGTGATAACTGTTACCTTGTTCAGTTAGTTATGGTTCTCATTACTATGACTGAATACCTGATAAAGGCAACTTAAAGCAGCAAGAGGTATTTTGCTTCACAATTTGGGGCACAGTCCATTACAGAGGGGAGTTAGTGGCAGAAGGAACCTGAGGCAGGGAGTCACACTGTACCTGCAGTCAGCAAGCAGAGAGAGGGATGCTGTGCTCAGCTCACTTTCTATATTTTCTTCAGTCCAGGCCCCTAGCTCACACTGATGGAGGGTCTTTCCACCTCAATCAACCCAATGAAGAATCTAACCTGCAGACACACCCAGAGGACCTGTCTCCTTGTTGACGCTAGATTCTGCCAATCTGGCAATCAATATTAACCATTCCAGGTGCCCATAAAAGATTACTTCATCTCCATGATAATACATTTTTAATCTCAGCTCAAGAAGCTAAGAAAGGATATAATTCATCTCAGAAATGTTTTCATTAAAATGAAGGCTAGCTGGAGAGGTTGGCTTCAGGGTCTTGGGGCTTTGCTTAATTTGCATTCCTTCTATTCTAGGGGAATAAAGTTTCCATAAAGTTATCTTCAACTCAAAAAGTCCTGTTGCTTGGAGACATAGACACCATCATTGATTCCTCCCGATTGAGACCAGGCTTTTCTAAACCTGGGATGAACAAGGGGTATGGAGTAGTTGGCTCCCCGACCATTTGGAGGGCTTCAGGCAACCTTTGTATTTCATTGTTACATTGTGTTTGGTCTACTCAGCCGGAAAATAACTGGGAGAGAGATTTTAAAGAAAATTAAAAAAAAAAAAGATCTAAAAGTATAAAACCAGCTTTTCCCATCTACAAAAGCCCTCACAGAGCAGAGATGGATCCCCCCTGACACAGGTTTTCAAAACTTAAAATCTTTCAGGGAATCTAGGCCTGATAGCATTCATAGAAAAAAAAAAAAATCCTTTCCTGACCTTTCTTTAGCCACCAGAGGCAGGGGCATTATTGCCAGAGAAAGAATGAGGGCTAAGATGCTGTAAGATCACTGAGAGCAGAGGGAAGACAGTGGAGTCCAGGGACAGCGGCTCCTCCCTGGAGGCCGAGTGGTTGATATCCCACAGCTGCCAGAAGCAGCCTTGACAATTGATTTCTGAGAATCTGGGGGCACTTGCCCCGAGCTTGGGTGTCAGTCTTCAGCATGGCGCTATGCATACTAGTTAGGGGCTCTTGTTCTTTGAGTGATAGTTATTGATTAGAGGATGTCTGACTCTGACAGCCTAGTGTCAGGATCAGTAAAGGTTAGCGAAACACTGAAGTTGAAAAATACCTTTCCCTCAATTTACCACCATCTACTCTTTGCAATGGCTGCCAGCAGAGTCTGCTGCTGTTGACCTTAAATGGAAGCAAATCCACACACTCCAACCCCTGGATGAGTACACCTGATTCAAAGCAGCAACAGGCTGCAGAATCATAGACACGGCTGACGATACCTTTCCATTGTGACACTCTTGAGTAACTATAAGAATGCAGGAGTTTTGGGGAGGGCAATTCACTTGTATTGATAGAATATTTGCCCAGTATGCATGAAATCTTAGGTTCAGCAGAGTGTGAGTGGCCAAGCCCCATCCCTGAGGTCCTCCAACTACCAGGTTCCACTCACAGAACACTCTAACTGCCCTAATGGCCAAACCCAGCCTCCACCGACAAAGTAAATAAAACCCAAGCTCAGGACTTAAAATCCCAGTAACCGTCTTGTGTGAGGTTTGCTGTGCAGTATGACTTTGTTGTGTGCCTTGGCTCCTGATTACCATGAGGCTTTTCCTCTCAGAGCTGTAATACTCCCAGGTCTAATCACCAGGACCTTAAACCTGCCCTTGTGGTGCAAGCCTGTAATCCCAGGATTTAGGAGGTAGAGGAAGAGGATCAGAAGTTCAGGGTCATCCTTGGTTACTAATGTAAAGTGTTATAGCACAGAGGGAAAAGGTCTGTCCAGGGAAAGCGTTACAATTGTGCTCCAGGAGGTATCCTGCCAATCAGGGGACAGAGATGCTACAAAGTTACGCACAACGGTAAGCCTCACACAAGAAACTTATTGGGAGGGAAAAATTCAGGAGAGGAACTGCTTCTGTTGCATGAGAAACAGCAGGGAAATAGGCAGAAGCCAGGGTTTATATAGGATTTCATGTGTGTGTGTGTGTGTGTGTGTGTGTGTGTGTGTGTGTGTGTGTGTGTGTGTGTGTGTGTAAGGGGGCAGGGCAGCTTTCCAGGGTGGCCTAGGATTGGTTAAGATTTTTGTGCCCTGATCCCGAAGCAAGATTAGGGATTGCTGGGATTCCTTTTCTTGGCTTTGGTCCTGGCCTTGGTGCCAAGTCAGGATCAGGGTATTTTTCCTTTGTCCTTTTACCCTAGACCTATCAAGTTCAAACTAGAATGGTCCTTTCTCAAAAAATCAAAACAATAAAAACCAAAACAAAAATGAAAAAAAGGGCAAGTATTATATGAACAAGTAATGAATAGTGTTCAACATGCTGCCTACATTTTCTGAGCCTTAAGATGAAAATATTTGAATCTACAAATGTTTTAGCAAGTATCTCCTATGCCCTCATCATCTTACTGAATGTGAAGTGTTGTTTGTAAAGGAATAAGCATAGAGTGTAAACTGGAAAATGACTCTCTATCATACAGTGCTACACAACGTGGATAGGTAACAGGAAGACAGAATAACTGTAGCACATGAAGATGAATGCTGTCCTGTTATCATCATTGTCAAGGTCAAAACCTGATGCTGGCAGGCCTAACAAGCTAGGCTTGATCAGCCATCCATATAAGTCCAATTAAACAAGCAGATGATGCTGAGAAGCAGAGGAGCTTTATCCAATGTAGCCACCTTGGAAAAGGAACAAAGAGGTCCAGTGACGCCCTCCAAGTTCATCTTGGGGGGTCCTGACATGAGAATTGAGATTAAATGACAAAAAGATTGTACATCTGAACAGTCCTAATCAAGGGGTGAGCCATCTAGTCCGCCATTGACCATAAGAGTCTGGGATCCTCTCTCCTCAGGGTGTCCTGACAAGTTAGTTGTCAGTTTCCTTCTGGCTGAAACTAGGCTTCAGATGTAAGCTTTAGATCCCTGGGAAATTCCACCTCATTGGGGGCCTTTGTTTCAATACTCTGCTAGCTAAAGGGAGAGGCATAGGTGTCTCATTAGACCTTCTTTATTCCTCTCAGGACAGGCACTCTCTGTTTTTTCACTAAGATTCCCTGCTCTTCTGTGAAGGCTCTGGTTGATGTCTCTGTTTTTTTTACTCAGAAGCTGATAGCCACCTGCTGTGAGCATAGCACACCAGGATCACTGACCCTACAACCTCTTTGTTATATTTCATTATAATCATTGATGCCCTGTAACAGCCCTTAAATGTTTGCCCTTGGGGCAGTTTATACTTGTGACAGAAATTATATCCTTCACGACGTATTTTGTATCTTGAAATAGCATGACACTTTTATATACTCTTTTGAAAGTTCTAAAAATTATCGTGTTGCCTGTTTACATTTATTCAGTATTATATTCTTGTGTGAGCATTAGCCGTGTTTTTACACTCATTTTCATAGGTATGTATGTATACGCACACAGGATATTTATTTACCCTTCTATTGATGAATATTTAAATTTTATAGGTGTTTTAATTTTGTTTTCAGTGTTAGTAGTTGAACCTAGGTCTTGTCTATGCATGCTCAGTGGTCTACCACTGAGAAATATTCCAAATTCCCTTTTGAAATTTTAATTTTGAGGGAGGGTCTCACTAAGTTGGAAACAATTGCCACAAACTTGCACTCCTTTCTGTCTCAGTTTCTTAGAAGCTAAAATGATAGCCATACACTTTGAGATATGGCTAATTGTTGTTTGAGGATATGTGATCAAAGCGTAAACCTCAAGACTGTGTTGTTTACTGGGAAGATAAACTGTTTCTAGTTATGGTGTAGCACATACAAGCCCTTAATACAGACTTCGTTGTTAATCCCAAACAATAAAGGTAAAGTTTAGTTTGTAGAAAGAAGTATACACATTTGAAAGTGATATGTAATCGAGTGACAGGCAAAGTGACAAATTAGAGAAAAAATTGGCAGACTAGGATATGCCTATCACAAGAACATAGAGAAAAAAGAGATGACTGAAGAGAGAACCGTTCTCTCCACAAAGGAGGCAGTTCTACCATGAGAGCTTTACAGACACAGGTCGAATAGAGAACAACCTAAAAACAGGTGAAGACAGAACTAGTCAGAGAAGGAGAAGGAGCCAGCAGATTAGAATAGATTTCCAGAATTTGTTTGAGGCCATGCATAGCAAAAAGTCAGAGACAGAGAGAAAAGCCAGATGGAATAAGTAACCTTGGAGAGGAGTTTGAGCCAGAACAGTCGAGTTGAAGCAGCCAACCAGAGTTAAAAAAAAAAAAACCAAAACAAACAAACAAACAAACAAAACTAGGAAAGCGTGAGCTTATTTAGTTACAAGTCTCAGAGGATGAAAGCATTCTAGCTCTAGATAAGATTAAATGTAGTCTAAAAGCTTCCACACCTAAGCCTAGGTTAGCAGACAGAGGCAGTAAGCCTCAGAGATGACAATTATGTCAGGAGGATAAAATTTACATTTACACATGTGCTATATTAAACCAATAATCTGAGGTTCATGTAGGAGAGAATTGTCAAAACATAAATTCAAAATAAGAGTCCTAGATATCAAGGTTTAAGTATTTTAACTCTTTGAAATTAATACTATATTTTACTGAACTTTTTGCTTTCTTCGGTGTCTTTATTTATGTATGTGCTTTCTACCAATACCTGAGTATTCTTAATTGTATCTACCACACATTATCAATTGACTTAATTTTTGCTAACCTGTTGGTAGGAAATACTATTTCCTTTTGATTTTAACTTTCAAATATCCTGATCATTACAAATTTTTTTTTAAAAAATTAAGATTTTTTTTTAAAAAGATTTGGCTTGTGTGTGTATGTGTGCATGTGTGTGCTTGCTTGTGTGCTCACATGTATATGCAAGTATGTGCACATGAATGCAGGCGCTAACAGTGTCTAGAGGGCAGGTGAGATTCACATGTGGTTGCAGTTAGACACAGTTTAACTCTTCTTCTTGGAGACAGGGTGGAGGAGGAATGGGATGAGAAACTTTGGGAGGGCAGACCAGGAGTGGGTACTGACTGTAAAAAAATTAAAAGCAATAAAAAATACTTTTTAAATAGATGTTAACTCAAGAGTACTGGAAGGGAGTGTTTGCTAGCTTCAGGGAGGTTTAGAAGTGCCCAACCATTGAGCTAGTCTAGGCATATTGGAATTAGCTGGCACACTTGTGTAGGCATGCATCCGTGTGTGTGTGTGTGTGTGTGTGTGTGTGTGTGTGTGTGTGTGTGTTGGTAACTGACAACTGGGACTCTGACACCCTCTTTTAACCTCAACAAGCACCCCCATTCACATGCACAAAGTCACACAGGCATATAAAATGAATACTATTTTCAAAAATAAATTCTCATTTATCTACTATTATAATTGCCTTATCTTTTTTTCATTCAGACACACATATTTCTCATATTTTGGTGGCACTTATAGCTTAATAAATTCTAGAGATGTTTCTTTAGTTTTCCTTAAATGACTAATCCTATAAGGACCGCTGTGATTTCGACTGAGGGGGGGGGATAGGAACTAGCAAACAGAGCAAACCGCTACCTGGTAATGTTCCCAGGACTGTCCATGTCAGAAGTGGATTTTCTGGGAAGTGCCCCAGTGTGCAGCTCTAAACGAAAGCTTTCTTGCACCTTGACAAGTCTCTACTTCTGCTTAGCAATGGTTTCTTCTAGGCTACTGCTACCAATGGACACTATACACTTTGAGACATGGGAGCAAGGCTAAAGAGAATGAAACAGTGAAATTAGCCACATGCCTCCACTTGTCATTGACTGACGTTGCTTTGCTGTCATCTCATAGATAAGACAGAGGAGTCCATGATTTAACCAGAATAATTACTGTTCCATCATAACTGTGGTATGTGGTATTAAGACACTTTACACTGCATTTTTCTTTACACATTACAGTACTCAAGACTTATAATGCAGATACAAGGTTGTGTGCTTGCCTAATTGAACAAATACTAGTTATATCACTAGAACCATACAACAGTCATCCTCTTTGTCATCATAATCATCATAATCATCATCATCATCTTCATCATCATCATCATCATCATCATCATCAGGATCCCCACCTGCATTACTTATTTGTCTTGTTGCTTTGAGAAACTAGCTGACAAAAACAATTTAAGAATGAAAGTTTGATTTGGTTTACCATTTGGGAATATACTTTAACATGGTGAGAAAGGCATGGTGGCAAGATCCTGAGGCAGATGCTTATATTACATTCATAAATGCTCAGGACAAAGGGTTTTTTTTTTTTTTTTAAAGAATCTGTGATGCTTTCCAGAGTCACTAGGGTTTCTGTGACTTCCTCAGGTTTGTTTATAGGGAAGGCTCTAGCAACCTGTGCTCATACTTCTGGCTTCTCATCAAGACACTTGCCACATTGATGCATGCTACCATGTAGGATTACATTTTTTTTTTCAACTTGACCATCTGTGCCACTCTTCTAAGGCCCATGTCTTCCAAATGTCTGTTTTTAGTTATATATTGGGATTTGGGCACAAAATTAGCCTTGATATGCTCTTTCAGAGACCAAGAAGAATGAAGCCCAAAGAAGATAAATGACTAGTTTCTCTAGGGGCAGAACCTGGACTAGAGTAAAATCATCATAAGCTCTGTCTTGCTCCCCTTTGTCGTACGCTGTGCTTTACTGCTTCATGTCCTTTTCATCCATCTACCTCAGCCACTGAGGCAATGTCAACTATTATCAGATATGAAGTGAGATATTGTTATGTATGTATATTGGGGCTGGGGTTGATGCTTATGGGAGCATGTGTTAGATGCAGTGTCCTCTGTTATTCTGTTGTTTTTTGAGACACGGTCTCTCACTAAACTTGGAACTCATCCTTTTGGCTATATTGAAAAATGACATCGAAGTTCAGAACCCACAGATTGTCACATGGCATTTGCCTAGTCCAGAATTTCTCTGTTGAGAAATGCCTCCTTGGGTAACATAGCTCCTTTATTTCCCTTTTATTTTAAGACTATAATCATATTTTAAAATGTGTGTGTGTGTGTGTGTGTGTGTGTGTGTTTGTGTGTACGTGTGTGTGTGTGTGTGTGTCTGCCAGCCTGCCTGCCTCTCTGTTGCTCTGTATGTATTATCTCCTTGGGCATATGTATAAGTTTTGATAAATGAAAGTAGGGTCCTTTTAGTACATATATTCCTATCACAGTCTTAACACACACACCTCCCACTATAATTAGAGATTCTAATAAGTATCAGGTTGGTGCTCTGGCCAAATTTTTAAAAATATGCTTTATGAAATGACTTGAAGCTTTTCTTTTTGTAGTGTAATTTCATTTCTTCCATATGTTTGAGAATCATTAAATACACACTATTTAGAGAGCGTCTTTCTGAAAGACATTTTTTTTTTTTCCTGAAGAGTGATAAGTAATGTCTTACACGGAACTGGACTGTCACTATTACAAAAATTACGAGTGGTTATTACTTCTGATTAAAATTAAATTAAATAGCACTTGAGAAATAAGGAGAGCTTTAATTATACCATAAAAATGTCAGTCTTTCACCTTTTACATCTGTTAGACACGCATGCCAGGAGCAAATGTACAGGAGTGTTTGCCAAACACCTATTCAACAAACGCCAGTGAGTCATCTCAGAGCTGTCATGATATGGTCTTGAACATGTAGCTTTCAGGCTCTGACAGGGAGTCCAAGTTCAATGCATAGAAAAGCAAGGTTGTTCTACTTACTCTCCATTTTGTGGGGACAAATGAAAGTGTTTCCAGGGTCCCTTCCCCATTCTTCATTATGACATCTGGCATATCACGTCTATCGGTTCTATAGGATGGAGCTGGAATTTCTCAGAGAAGCAACTTGTTTCCCTGAAAGATTGTAAAAAGAAATTGTCCCTGTGTGATGTTAAGGTTGTTTTTAGATCTGATTCTTAAAAGGCAAACATGACTGGAACTCTCAGCCCTGAAAATGCTTTTGGCCTAAACAGGCTTGGGTCGATGCTAGCTAATTAGCAGACAGGCAGGAGGGACACAGGCAGTGGCTGGCGCTGCATTTTGGATCAATGGAATCAACCCTGGTTTTGTTTTTTCCAGTCATCAATACATAGACTACTTGCCTGGAATGTAATTTTGCGAAGGTGATAGGTTGCCTTAATATTTTATGTTATAACAGACCAGGGGACTAGGGAGATATTCAATCACTAAAGGGCTTAGTGTTTAGGCATGGTGGTGCCTGCTTGTAACCTTAGCACTGTGCAATCTTAACATTCAGATCCCTTCATTTCACTGGCTAGCCTGCCTAGACTCATTGCTGAGTCCTAGATGCCAATCTCGGTATGTAGCTCATGAGGGATGACAAGGGAGGCTGTTCTCAGACCTCCACATACATTTCTGTATATGTGAAAGTATGCAGGTTCTCTTTCTCTCTCTGTCTCTCTCTGTCTCTGTATGTGTATGTGTATGCATGTGTGTGTGTGTGTGTGAAAGAGAGAGAGAGAGAGAGAGAGAGAGAGAGAGAGAGAGAGAGAGAGAGATTCATTCCAAATTGTAGCTAGCTCCTTCCCTGAAGGTACTGATGCTGAAGTAGCAATTTAGTGCTTTCTCAGAGTCCAAGGAATCCTATAACCATCTTGGCTCACCCAAGAGACAAACGTTCAGTCATATCCATTAGAAATATACTTGAATCTCTTGTCTCCTTTGCCCTCATGAGTTTTGGAATCAATTTCAGACAAACTCCAACCCAAGCAGATAATTTATTTAGCATGCATTTGGTGGGTGTCTTTGTGCTAAACATTGTGCTCAGTTCTCCCATGGACCAGTTCTCAGTGACAAGTCCCGTAAAGAGATTGTGTTATAATCATGAAGTGATTTGGGGACTCCTCTGTCACATTCTTTCTGAACCCTGCTTTGAAAATAGCTGTGGGGGAAACAAACGAAAACTATGATCTTCTGCAAATGTATATAAAAGTAATGCCAGTGCTGCCTACTTATGAAATAACATACACAGCCATAGACCAGGGCACCTTCTGGCTCCTACCTGTGCCTGCTGGGAGCAGAGACCCAGCGCTGGACCCAATCCCTCACAGCACACACCCCAGCTGCAGCTCTACCCCCCAAGTATTCAAAGACATCCTGCTTCACAAGTGAGAGCTTAAACTCCTCCCAGAGACCAGGCATACTGGGACCACTGGAATCCTGGCAAATAGATTTCCTCCCAGCCGGATACCAGGGCACCTTCCAGCTCCCAGCTCTGTCTGTCTGGAGCAGAGACCTGATCCCACACAGCACACACACCAGTAGCAGCTCAACCCCACAGCTTGACTCCCCAGGATCACAGGATCTCAGGAAGGACAGGCTCCAGTCAGAGACAGGGAGCCAGATAACACCAGAGATAACCAGATATAGAGGGGCGAGCTTAAGAACCTCAGCAACAGAAACCAATTTGACTTGGCAGCATCAGAACCTTGTTCTCCCAACAACAGCAAGTCCTGGCTACCCAAACACACCCTTAAAACAAGATTCAGATCTAATCTCTCATTTCATGAAGGTGATAGAGAACTTTAAGAAGGACATAAATAATGCCCTTAAAGAAATGCAGAAGAACACAAGAAAACAAGTAGAAGCCATTAAAGAGGAAACTCATAAGTCACTTAAAGAAATATGGGAGAACTCAATCAAACAGGTGAAGGAATTGAATAAAACCATCCAGGATCTAAAAATGGAAGTAGAATCATTAAAGAAAACTCAAAGGGCGACAACCCTGGAGATGTAAAACCTAGAGGAGAGATAAGGAGTCACAGATAAAAGCATCACTAACAGAATCAAGAGTTAGACACAACATTAAAGCAAAATACAAAAAGCTAAAAGCTCCTATCTCAAAATATTCAAGAAGTTCAGGACACAAGGAAAAGACCCAACCTGAGAATAACAGATATAGAAGAAGGTGAAAATTCCCAACTCAAAGGGCCAGCAAATATCTTCAACAAAATTATAGAAGAAAATTTTTCTAACCTAAAGAAAGAAATGGATCTTTGCTCCGGTGCACTGCCAGGGAGAGGGCAGTCTGTAGGAGCGACACAGCTGCTGGGACAGACTCCATTTCTGGCTCTAGACATCTGGCACCTTTCCCGCCAGAGGAGAGGTGTCTGACCAGGAGGGTTCTTGAGGCCTGAGCTGGTAAGAGAGCCATCTTTGCTCCAGTGCATTGCCGGGGAAAGGACGACCTGCAGAAGTGACACAACGGCTGGGACCGTCTCCTTTTCTGGCTCCATACATCCAGCACCTTTCCCTCCAGAGGAGAGGTATCTGCCTGGCAGGGTTTTCACTGCCTGAGCTGGTAAGAGAGTCATCTTTGCCATCTTTGTTCTGGTGAGTTGCTGGGAGAGGGTGGCCTGCAGAAGCAACATAGCTTCTGGGAAAGATCCTGCCTGTTTTTGTCTCTAGACATAGGAGAAACTTCCCTGCCAGAGGAGAGGTGTCTGCCCTGGAGGGCTCTCACTGCCTGAGCTGGTTGGGGAGCCATCTTTGCTCCGGATCGCGTAGGCTCCAGTCTGCACTGGTGAGAGTGTGGACCTCAGAAGCTACACAGCTTTGAGACAGACAGAAGCAACCTAGCTTCTGGGACAGACCCTGTTTCAGGCTAAAGAAATTTGGGCACCTTCCTCGCCAGAGGAAAGGTGGCCACCTGTGAAGTGCTGTCTGCCAGAGCAGGTGAGAGAGTCCTATTGTGTCTAGGGTCCCTCAGGGGCTAGTCTGTGCAGGTAAGTGAATAAACTGCGGAGGCAACACAGCTTCTGGGACAGGCCTCGTTTTGGGCATACATCTTCAGCCAGGAGGCAGATCTGAACACCAGGCCTCTGTGCACCTTACCTGCTAGAGGAGAGCTTCCCTGCAGAGAGTAATCTCACCACTGAGACTCAGGAGAGAGCTGGACTCCCAGGACTGCTGACAGAGGATAACCGAATCACAGGAGGAACAAGCTCCAACAAAAGACAAGTATAACTACTAACTCCAGAGATCACCACATGGCTTTGGAATCTTACTAACAGAAACTAAGACCACTTACCACCATCAGAACCTAGAACTCCCACCTCAGTCAGTCCTGAATAACCCAACATACCTGAAACACAAGAATCAGATTTAAAAGCATACCTCATGATGATGGTAGAGGACTTTAAGAANGGCATTATTAAAGAAATACAGGAGAACGCTGCTAAAGAGGTACAAGTCCTTAAAGAAAAACAGGAGAATACTTCAAAAGAGGTAGAAGTCCTTAAAGAAAGAGAGGAGAACAGAAACAAGCAGGTGATGGAATTGAACAAAACCATCCAAGACCTAAAAATGGAAATAGAAGCAATAAAGAGAATCCAAAATATGACAACTCTGGAGATAGAAACTAGGAAAGAAATCAGGAACTATAGATGTGAGCATCAGCAATAGAATACAGGAGATAGAGGAGAGAATCACAGCTGCAGAAGATTCCATATAGAACATGGCCACAACAATCAAAGAAAATGCAAAATGCAAAAAGATCTTAACTCAAAACATCCAGGATATCCAGGACACAATGAGAAGACCAAACCTTCAGATAATAGGAGTAGATGAGAATGAAGATTTTCAACTTAAAGGGCCAGCAAATATCTTCAACAAAATTATAGAAGAAAACTTCCCGAACCTAAAGAAAGAGATGCCCATGAACCTAAAGGAAGACTACAGAACTCTAAATAGACTGGACCAGAAAAGAAATTCCTCCCAACACATAATAATCAGAACAACAAATGTACTACATAAAGATAGAATATTAATAACAGCAAGGGAAAAGGGTCAAGTAACATATAAAGGCAGGCCTATTAGAATTACACCAGACTTCTCACCAGAGACTCTGAAAGCCAGAAGATCTTGGACAGATGTTATACAGACCCTAAGAGAACACAAATGCCAGCCCAGGTTACTATACCCAGCAAAACTCTCAATTACCATAGATGGAGAAACCAAAGTATTCCATGACAAAACCAAATTCACACAATATCTATCCATGAATCCAGC
>NC_034594.1:97338564-97366347 GCF_900095145.1 Mus pahari
TCCTCCTTAGAATAAGGAACAAAATACTCATGAAAGGATATAGGTACAGAGACAAAATTTAGAGCTAAGATGAAAGGATGGACTATCCAGAGACTACCCGGTCCGGGAATCCATCCCATCATCAGCCACCAAACCCAGATACTAATGCACATGCCAGCAAGATTCTGCTGAAAAGACCCTGATATAGTGGCCTCTTATGAGGCTATGCCAGTGCCTGGCAAACACAAAAGTGGATGCTCACAGTCAGCTATTGGATGGAACAAAGGGCCTCCAATGTAGGAGCTAGAGAAAGTACCCAAGTACCTGAAGTGGGGTACAACCCTATAGGTGGAACAATAGTATGAACTAACCAGTAATCCCTGAGCTCGTGTCTCTAGCTGCATATGTAGCAGAAGATGGCCTAATCGGCCATCATTGGGAAGAGAAGCCCCTTGGTCTTGCAAACTTTATATGACCCAGCACAGGGGAATGCCAGGGCCAAGTATTGGGAGTGTGTGGGTAGGGGAGTATGGACAGGGGGAGCATATAGGGAACTTTCGGTATAGCATTTGAAATGTAAATAAAGAAAATATATAATAATAAATTAATATAAAATAAAGAAAGAAATGCCCATAAACATACAAGAATCCCTACAGTACACCTAACAGATGGAACCAGAAAATAAATTTCTCTCATCATATAATAATTAAAACTCCAAATGTACAAAACAAAGAAAGAATATTGAAAAATGTCAAGTAACATATAAAGGCGGTCCTATCAGAATTACACCAGACATCTCACAAGATAATATAAAAGCCAGAAGAGCCTGAGCAGATGTCATATAGACACTGATAGATAAAAAAATGCCAGCACAGGCTACTATACCCAGCAAAACTCTCAGTTGCCATAGATGGAGAAACCAAAGTTTTCTAAGACAAAACCCAATTTAAATATCTTTCTACTAATCCAGCCCTATAGAGGATAATAGAAGGAAAAGTCTAACACAAGTAGGGATACAAAACCCAAGAAAAAGCAAGAAATTAATCTTTCACAACAAACCCAAAATAAGAGAAACACACAAATGAAATTCTAACTCTAAGAACACAAATTATCAGGAAGCAATGATCATTGATCCCTAATATCTCTCAACATCAATGGACTCAATTCCCCAATAAGAAGGCATAGGCTAGCAGACTGTATACATAAACAGGATCCAGAATTTTGTTGCATACAGGAAACATACCTCAATGTCAAAGACATTCATACCCTCAAAGTAAAAGGATGAAAAAATTTTCCAAGCAAATGATCCCAAGAAACAAGCTGGAGTAGCCATCCTAATATCCAACAAAATAAACTTTCAACCAAAAGTTATCAAAAAAGATGGGGAAGGTCACTACGTACTTATCAAAGGAAAAATCCACCAGGATGAACTCTCAATTCTGAACATCTATGCCCCACATTCAAGGCCCCCCCATTTGTAAAAGAAGCACTACTAAAGCTCAAAACACATATTGAACCTCACACAATAATAGTAGGAGATTTCAACAGCCTTCTCTCACCAATGGACAGATCATGGAAACAGAAACTAAACAGAGACACAGGGAATCTAAAAGAAGTTATGAACCAAATAGATTTAACAGATATCTAGAGAACATTTCACCCTAAAACAAAAGAATAATCCTTCTTCTCAGCACCTCATGATACCCTCTAAAAACATCAACCATATACTTGGACACAAAGCAAACCTCAACATAGATAAGAACATTGAATTAATCCCATGTATTCTATTGGACCATCACATACTAAGGCTTGTCTTCAATAACAACAAAACCAACAGATAGGCCACATAGATGTGGACGCTCAACAACTATCTACTCAATGAAATAACATACACTATTAACAGGTGAGCTGCTTGAATGTGCACGGTTAGAAAAGCAAATGATCTCATCCTCAAAATTATGAAGCATAGCAGTCGCTGTGCTTAGAACAGTCCCACTGAAGCATAGCTGTCCTTGTGCTTTAAGAGTTTAGAACTGTCCCACAGAAGAAGAGGCAAAGCTAAGAAAACCATACCAGCTCTCTCACATTTTTCTTCTCAAATGTTCACCACTGACTGGCTCAGGCTGTCCCTTGCTTCAGAGCCTTGCTCTTACATTCAGGCCTCACTCTAGCTGGAATAAACAGCTGGCTGAATTCTGCAGTTGGGGAAAGTCAGCAAAACCTGCTACAAAGTGGTTTCTATTCATCTGAATAATCTTGCAGCTGTCTGCTTGCTGTTCACAAAATGAATAGATTGAGCCATTTCTCCTTGAGAAGGAATATTGAATATAACCATTACTACGTACTAACACTCTGCTGAGGACTTAGCATGATATATATTGCTACATATAGTAAAAGAGAATGTTGTCTTTGAGGTCAAACATCTGGCTCCTACTTCTCAATTGGCTTATGTGTGGATGATACATAAACACATTTTCTGAGAAAACAACTTCAATTTGGTGCTTGTTATATGAACATTATAGAGTACCAGATTGTTAAAATTTCACAGGGTTTGAGACTATTTGCAACTCTCCTCTCTCTCTCTCTCTCTCTCTCTCTCTCTCTCTCTCTCTGTGTGTGTGTGTGTGTAGACCAAATTTCGACTGGTTAGCAATGTCTAGAAACCCATCCATCTGTGCATCACCAGACTTGTGTTTGTAGACATGTCCAGATACACATAGATTCTGAAAATTCAACCTCAGATCCTCATTCTTGCATGGCAAACATTTTGCAGATTGAACCATCTCCTCAGCCCTAAATTATTTTATTTTTATAAGTAAATAATTGGCTTGCAATATTTCATTGATAAATACTAGTGGAAAACCCACAATCCTCATTTCTAAAAGAGATGTCTTTATCACACAAGTACCAGAAAGCAACATTTATTTCAGAATATTTGGCATGCCCTACCCTACTCTTTAGTTCCATGTGGACCCTGAAGGAAGAAGGAAAGAAATTCAGAACACATAATCAGTTGTCCTAGAAGAAAGTTTGATATTAATGAGGACAGTAACCCTAGCTTTCATGATTCTTTATCATAAGGAAAAAACAAACAAACAAACAAACAAACAAACAAACAAAAAGATTGCTCAGTGTTAAGAGCACTAGCTCCTCTTGTAAAAGACCCAAGTTCTGTTTCCAGCCCTCACATCCCTCACAGATATCTCTAATTACAGATCCAGGGTATTAGACATCTTCTGGTCCTCTCTATTGCTGCATGCATGTGGTACATAGATATACATGCTGGCAAAACACCCACACAAATAAAAATGAAAATAAATCAATATTAGCTGAACTGAGCAGTATTGGTACACACCTTTATCCCAGGTCTCAGGAGGCAGAGGCAGGTGGATCTCTGAGTTTGAGGCCAGGTTGATGTAGAGAGTTCTAGGATAAAAAGGATTATACAGATGAACCCTGTTTAAAACCAAAACCAAAATCAAAACAACAAAAATTTACTCTGAAGAAAAGACAATGTCTATTCTTGAAAAAGTTGTGAAAATATGAGCTAACATCCCTATGTGTGTGGAACAATCAAGCCCCACCTTCAAGGAATTAAACCATCTCAGACAGAGCTGGCTGGGGAAACCACATGCTCAGATGTGAACCCGCTTTTTTCACACTAATATGTACCAGTATGTGTGGCATCCACTTTTTTTTTCTGTTCTGAGATTCTCAGTTAATTTATTTGCTTTCTAAAACTTGCATGCATTTTTCTTGGGTGTTTGTAAAGATTTTAAAAAGAATCAATTAACCATACAGATGTGATTTACATCCTTAATATATGGAATAAGGAAGGCAGCAGATTGGTTCAAACTTAAGGCCAGCCTGGTCTACTGAGTGACTATAAGGCTAGCTAAAGTTATCTAGCAATACCCTCATTAAAATAAGTAAACAAATATGCAAGCAAACAAATATGCTAAATGAAATGAAATACTCCTCTTAAGTTATTAATTGCCATGTAATGCCCCTCTCCAATATTTACTTTGTGAAAAAAATGGAGAGATAACGTGGGGCACTTATTATTCTTGCAGAGGACCCACATTTGTTTACTGGCACCAACAAGAGGAGGCTCAAAACTACCTGCAAATCCAGCTTTGAAGGATTAGACACCCTGCTCTTAGAACACCAAGATTCACATGCATTTTCCCTAACACACACACACACACACACACACACACACACACACACACACCATATGTACATAGTAAAAAATAAAATCTTAAAAACTTAAATGAGTCTTACATGTCTATGAGTGGGTAGGACTGATTTATTTTTCTTGTTCTTCTGTGTTTGTTATATATTACTTTATTAAACTAAATTTAAACTAGATTAAACTAGATTTATTAAGACTGGCTGGACCCTGACCCACTTACACTCTCAACTTGGGTGGCTACTACTGGCCTTCTTTCTCCATAATGTGACTTCTGACCCTCCTGTAAGCTTTGGATGACTGTGTCCTTAGAAAGTGTCTCTTTTGCACACTCAATGCTACTTCCGTCATTTTCTGTTGCTAACATCCAACCTATAAGACAGACAAGAACCAGGGAGATGAAAAAACACAGTTCATCTTTGCATGGAAGGCACTAGAAATAAATTATGGTCATAAATATTCTCTCGTGAGTAGAACTCTAATGAATAAACTTTTCTTTGCTATGACTCTGTAAATCACATTGTCTCCTTGAAATTTGGTTTCTCTATCAATAAGATCCAGTATAAATTTAAAAGACAGGCAAGGTCTCTGTCAGACCTCGATGCCTGTGTTTCTAACAGACTTTCTAAAGCACCATTATGTTCTTGTTTTTACAATTGCCTGTCCATAACATAACATACACTAGTATTCAAAGTTTTCTGCTGGTGTTGCTGAGGTAACACTCAAGCGGCAATTGTGTGACAGGCTTGTGACATTATGACCTTTATAGCTCTCCCCTCTTACAAATGGGAGTTTATGTCTAGTCACTCATAAATCTCTTGAAGAGATACTGTAAAAAGAAATATCAAATAATCTTTAAAAAGCTTAAAATTTCATGATAGAATGAGAAATAAAACTTTTATGAGCATTACCAATTCTTCTATTACTCGACCTAGTGGGAGACAGACAGACCTTTTACTAATTAATGTTAGTCACCTACCAAGCTTCTCTAGTCCCTCTTATTCTTCATTTCAGGATGCAGTTTCAGGAGAAATATGTTCTGGTAAAACATTTTTATCACACATATTTCAAACTAACTACTAAAGAGTGTTCTGAGTGTTCTCACTAGAAATAAATTATTTCTATTTGAGATAGTAGCTAAGATAATTGTTATTACACAAAGCATACATGTGTGGAAACACTCCTCAGTACCATATAGTAAATGCACTAATAACCTGGATCCTATTTCTAGAATCAGAGTCAAACCCACCATTGTCTACTGAGAAAGCCCCTTTTCCATTGTTCAAAAAAATATATATCAGTTTGGTTTTGCTACTTATATTTTTCTGTTTTTATGTAATTAAAATACCAGGACATTATCCCACTTTTCCCCACTTCCCTCTCATCCCTACCATATCCTATCTCTCAAATTTATGACTCTCTTTTCTTCAATTATTATTGTTATACATAGATGCAAATAAATTTAAAAATAAAATCTGCTAACTCTTTTTATCATTGTTTGAATGTGTGTGCATTAGTGTTTGATAACTGTTTCTGTTGCTTTTTCTTGAGGAAGACTAATTTTCTCTTTCATTATTCCTTAGTTGACTATAGCTCTTAATTTAGGGTTGGTGTCCTATGACATCCCCATAATCAGCATTGGCATGTGAGCTGGGGTTGTCTTTGTTCTGGTTTTATTTATATATCTACAATGCAAATCTTACACCAAAGGCTCAGAGAACTTTGAATAAAAGGGGTAGAAATATTATAAGAATCAGAGGACTAGAGTGTCTGCTTTGAGGTTGTGTCTCCAAGAAATGTCAACAAGCTACAACAATGAAATATAAACATTACAGCTGGTTCAACAAGATTGTTTATATTTTAATTTCAGTATCTCAAAATATAAATCATATAAATTTATAAAATATACAACTTATTACATAAATATGTATATTTATCAAATCTATAGCATAACATGAACTCTATAAATATATAATAAAATTATTATAAATATATAACTTTATATAAAGTTAAAGAATTTCTTGTAAAACTTCATATGTAATTTTGCATAAAATTCCATACTATATCCATTTTTATAATTAGATTATGCTTGATTGTGTTAGGTCTGTGTACAGGTCAGATAGACTTTACGTGGCAGGACTGATGCCACCACTACCTATCTGTCTTTGTTTGTTAAGTTGCAAGTGTGAACATGATGGAAAATGTGGTTTTCTCTGGAGTGTCTTGAAATCTCTGTACTATTCTTCCTCTCTGATCACTTAATGGATAGGTGGCCCATCTAGTAAACCCATATACTTTTGTGCCTGTCCATGCTGATCAGCTCTAGAATGCTTAAACAACCTGTTCCAGGTTAGATCTTGGTCAACCAAACACAAGCTGGAGTCATTAGAGAAAAGGATATCGGAAATGAAAAAACACCTTCATAAGATCTGACTATAGGCGAATCTGTATTGGATTTTTTTGATTACTGGAGGATATAGGTGTTCCCACCTCATTGTGAATGCTTTTATCCCAAGGCAGGTTATTTTTTGTTCTGTAAGAAAACAGGCTGAGTCAACTGTCAGGAGCAAGCCAGTAAGTAGTGTTGCTTCATGGTTGCTGCTTTAGTTCCTGCTCCATGTTTTTGCTCTGTGTTTTCTTAGTGATGGAATGTGACCTAAGGTGGAATCAACCCTTTTCTCCCCAAGTGTCTTTTGGTCACAGTCTTTATCACAGCAAAATCTGTTGCTAAGACAGGACCTTTGGTGTGATGACAGATAGTGATAGCACGAAAATAACAAAGGGAGTGGAGCTACGTTTTGTTCTTTAAAATGCTTCCTATTCTTTCACAGGAAAAGACCTCAATTCCTAGAACCGATGTGGGATGTCTCACAAGTGGCTGTCTCAAGTGTCGCAAAAGTGTCCTACTCTGGGGGACTCGGTGTTCTTTTCTGACCTATGTGGACACTTCCTGCCCATACATGTGTGCAGGCATTCTTAACAATATGTTCAAATAATAAAATACAACAATCTGTTTTCAAGTGAAGATCATTGATCAGTTTAAGGAATACACAGTTCTTTACTCCCTCTGCCTCCAATATTGCAATGAGGAAGATTTCGCTCAGCTAAAGGCTTAGAATTCTGTGTTATATTAAATGTATGCTGATTTCCTTTTGATTAGTCTTTTGAAAACTCTGTGTTGATTTCTCTCTCTCTCTCTCTCTCTCTCTCTCTCTCTCTCTCTCTCTCTCTCTCTTACCTGCTCTGTCTTTAAGACTCTTGAAAGACTGGGTCATGATCATGCTCTTTCAGTATTATGTAATGTGGGCTGAGAAGGGAGTCCAGTGTTACAAATTTCAGGTCAGTGAAAGACCCTGTCTCAGTGAACAAGAAGCACAGTTCCCATGAAAAGACCTGAGGTTGACATTAGATATCTACAGTCATACACAAAAATGTACACCTACAAATACAGGTGCCCTCTCATAGGTACCTACACACATATGTGCATACACACATAACTAGTGTGCCTCTCAAAATTCATACCTAACTTCTGAGAAAATGCTGTCTTTTGACAGATAGTTTGAGATTAGTTCAGATCACTTCTGGTCCCCCAAATGCAAATGAAGGCATAGGATATCTGGTGTCTGAGTAGAAAATATTTTACCCCTATTCCTGTGATCACTGATGTTCCTACTTTATCAGCTCTGTTTTTCACTGCCTACTTACTAATATTGCTGGTATAAGTTCCTTTATTTATATTCAGATCCTTCAAATGATTATCAAACACGTGCTGGGCCAGCAAACAGACTCAGGACACTGAAGCACTTTGATGTGCAAACCTGATGACCTGAGTTCAGACCTCAAAACTTGTTCATATTGGAAGAAGAGCACTTACTTCTGTGCTCATATGTGCCCTGTCATATACCTACCTGTATTGTCGCATTCACCTCAAACACATATCCGCAACAATAATAAAACCAGGTCATTTAAATTTCCTCCAGAATGTCCTGTGTTTATCAGAACTCTGCTTAGATATGTATTAGATATTTCTAACAGTAAAGTGCAAATTTCTGGTTTCTTTGGAGATTCATTATGCCAGGTGATCCTTTTCTGGATGCTGTCTTATGAGAGGATGTTTTGCTGATGCAGACATTTAAGAGGACACATGATATTTACAAAAAGTCTAAGTAGCACCCAACAATGAATAAAGATGTTGCATTGGTTTATCTTGCAACATTTCATTGGCCTTTGTTGACAGCGCTCTTGCATTGGTTCACCTTGCAACATTTCATTGGTCTTTGTTGACAGCACTCTTGCATTGGTTCACCTTGCAACATTTCATTGGTCTTTGTTGACAGCGCTCTTGCATTGGTTCACCTTGCAACATTTCATTGGTCTTTGTTGACAGTGCTCTTGCATTGATTCACCTTGCAACACTTTGCTGATTTTCACTTGTGACTTCAGAGAAGGAAAAGCACCAAAAAAACTTCTCATGGTATTCTGGCTGCCTCTTGCCCCACCACAGACTTGTGCCAGCTAGGCAGAATCTCACAGTCTTCCTGATCAAACCACTTCTACTGATTCATATTTTGTTAAAATATTCACATTTTAAATGTGATTAAAATTATTCACATTTATTGATTGGACTGGACTGCTGCTACTGATTCATGTCTGGAATCACCCCAAAGATCTACTTCTAAACAGGTCTACATCTCCCACTTCCAACTAACCATTCTACTCCTGTTCCATTGGTCGGTGGGCTAGAAGGGGCATTGAAGCATTAATTAAAGTAAATTAATTAAATTTTGAAAAATTTAAGCCTACATAATAGTGTCTTTTAAATGTGTAAGTTTTATATTTGTTCAGCTATATTTTTGAGAGGAAGAAAAGTTATGCCTGCTGAACACATAACTCCTTTTCTTCCCCTTTCTTTTATGTTGCTTTGGCATCTTCCTCTTCCTGTTTTCATATATTGCATGCATCACTCTGCACAGGGCAAAACAAGTGAATGGATTTTAAACACTCTTTCCTATATGGGTGAATATAGGTTTTCAACTCTATGGGAGATTTTATCATTCATATTCATAATTAAAATGAAGATTATCATGATTATTCATTTATTATATCTTATGTTATAAAATGGAAAGCACCATTCATATTCTTCTAAAAAACCATCATTATCAGATTTCAGAGATAGTTTAATGGATAGATCTCTTGTCCTACAAGCATGAGTACCTGCATTTAGACCCACACGACCCAGACAAAAAGGTAAGCAGAGTGTAATCTAGGGAGGTAGGGACAGGAGTATCACTGGATCTTGCTTGTCACCCAGTATGACTGATTTAGTAAGCTCTAAATTCAGTTAGAAGTTTTGTCTTAAAGGTCTCAATCCTACTTAATGAATTTGGGCACTCTGGGGAGAGTTGTTTCATTCAGGGACATGAGTGCTAGCAGCTCATGGTACACTAGTCAATTCTACATTCAAGTATTTACCAGCAATATAAATTGATTCAATAATTCTATATTTTAGAAATAGTGGAAGAAACATGCATTTGAGAGGGCAGTGGACCTGGGGGAGGAGTTTATTGGCAGCGAGCAAGGGGTGAATATGACTAAAATGCATTGTACTGAAATTCTCAAAGAATTTTTAAAAAATGTAGAGAGTGATTGAAGTTCTCCAGCAGTAGGAACCGAGCACAATCTCTTGTTCTCTTGTTTTGAACAGACACAGCTTTGATAAAAGAATCAAATAGCTTTAGTTGTGCAAAGGGGAAGTCTGGGATCAGGGAAATGTTACACTTGTTTAAATGCAGCTGATGGACCAAATGCCATAAGTAGCCGCTTGTCTTCCTTAGGCCAGGTTGTTCTCTGGAGAGTTTCGATCTAAATTGAGATGGCTGGTGAGCTTAACTAATACAAATTATCTAGCTAAACATGTTGGTACAAGGAATGGGTGGGTAGGACTAGGGAAGAATGAGATGAGAGAACATGGAGACTATCTCATCAGGGAGAAGACTTGGTAATTTCTTATTTCTGACACTTGTTACTTTCTTGAACACAAAGTGGTTGAACCTATGTGAATGTGTGTTTTCTTATGTGATTTGTAACATGGACAGCCTCATTTTGAGGGTGGGTACTCATCTATTTCTGGGTCACTTAGTAATCAGAGCAGGGCATGGGGACCCCTGAGAATGAAGGTCTATGCATAACAGCATTGCTTGAGTATAGCATAGTCTATGTTTGATCTTTTGCTCATGAGATTTTTATCTTTTGCTCTATTACTATTCAGAATTCAAGTGTCAACACCTTCTCAATTATTGTAGACATAGATGTGCTCAGTACCTCTGAGTTCCCTCGAAGTATATTTGTCAGTGGGAGTGATTTTGATCCCCAGAGCACATTAGGTTTGATTGGAGACATCTTTTGGTATTCACTACTGGAATCAAGATACTAGTGGTATCTAGAAGGTAGGAGTATAAGATAGGGTATCCTGAAAGGTGCATGAGGCTTCTCACCATGCATTTTCCAGTGGGCTGGAGAGATGCCTCAGTGGTTGAGAATTTCCTGCTCTTCTATGTGAGGCAAGTTTGGCTTTCAGCACTCATATAAGGCAGTTTCCAATGTTAAAGGGGCTTATTGTTCCCCAACAAGAAACATTCAGTGACACTGTAAGAAAATAATTTTAACATACATAGTAAAACCTCATACTTGTATTTCATTATGCCACAATGAATATAACTGAAGCCTCTACATGGATCATTGTTTTTCTTTAACTGTGGAGTTGTTATTAGTAAGCATGAACTTATGCATATTTGAGGGATATTCCTTTCAATCTAGAGCCAGCCATTAGTTCATATGGTACACAAACACACACACAGACACACACACACACACACACACACACACACACACACATATACACACATGGGTAAATATTGCCATTTTTGAAAATGGCTGCATCAGTATAGACCATCACCAAATGTGTAGAAAACTTCTGATGTATTTTTGTATTCATCAACTCTTGGAGTTGTCAATATGACATACTAAAGCCAACTTGGTGAGAACAGAATATGGTCTGGTATTAGATTTAATTTGGGTTGAAATCTATAAATATCAGATGATTAATCAAACCTATTACTTCTTATCTAATAGAGTTTTGATGATTGAACCCAGTATAATATAGACAACTAGTGATAAAATCCTATCTACTTGCTTTTTATACTGATACCCACTTTAGCAGATACACATCATAGATAATTTCATATCTGTTTTCTATAGCCAGCTCAGATTATTTATAAGTATCAGACTAGATACATATAGACTGGATCACTAGGCCTTAGCTTTCTAATAATTGGCAGCCTTATCAGGCAGTTGTCATTGTATTCTGAAGTATGTTTGCTAAAATAAAATTCATATTTTAACAATGTAATAGAATCACATAGTTATGTTGATTTAAATAAGTCAAAATATCACAGATCATTTTGTCATATCCTGTCATCATAGTAATATATCAGACTTGGAGATTTACGAAATGAACAACTCCTAAAATCAGATAAAATAGTAAGACTAAAAAAACCTACAGTTTCTGCTATACATGTCTCTGTGACATTTCAAGGGAATATGTGAGCAAATGTTTCTTCACTCCAGAGAGGACAACAAAGACAGACCAAAGAAATGTTTCTATCCAACTGTGGCTTAATGATCCAGTAAATTTATTGGGATTACTCACAAGAATATGTATAACTCAATAGTAACATTATTACTAAAATGCCCACTCAGAATGGAGTTAGAAACTAACAGAAGCTACATTCTTGGAGCTTTTTGCTGGACTCTCAGTTAACCAGCTGGTCTGGCAGGAAAGTCTCCTTTTGCCAAAAATTATTACTGTTTACCTAACTTGGGGAGGAGATTTATGAATCCTATAGTTTCAGGAGTTTCCAGTGACTTGTAAGTTTATTAATTTCCTGAGCTTTGTGAGTTCTATTTATTTCCTTAGTTTTAATGAACCTTCCTCCTGAAGAAAATATTTCAATTTTTGGGAGATAGCTATACAACCTATAATAGTCTGGTATTGGGTTAAAAGATTCCTAATACTTTGTGATCTTGTCTGTGTGTTGAGTACCTACTGATAAACATTGGGGCAGACATGATGTTTCAAGCATCTCTTTGTGCTACATGGCCTTCAAGATGCTGATTCAACATATCTGAGAATATTGCTTTGGGAAGGCATTATTTCTGGAATTATAGTCAGCATGGCCCAGCTTGCTGAGTCAGCAAACTAGTGATGAACAGTGGAGGGGGATGTCAGGATTTATTGCTGCTTTTAAGATGAGGGCCAAATCTTTGGGATGAGGTAAGGTTGAAAATTTGTTTTCTATTAGTGCATTTGTATAGGGTCCTGGGGATGTTGGGTATGATGGCTAAGATAGATGTGAGTGCATGCTTTAAGAGAAACTACCTGGAGGATAAGATTCTAATTCATAAGAGTGAAACATATTTCATGGCTTTGCTCTTCGTTGTTTTCATTTCAGTTTTCAAATAAATTGGAAGCCATGTTCTGCTTCTTAGAAATGTTCACATTTCATAGTCAACAGTTTGTGGTACTAAGTAGCTACCATGCATTTTATGACTATGAGATTTTAATTTTACCAATACCAGTTTCCCAGCTTAGCTGTATCTATAATTGTAAATTATTATACATTTAAGGATATCCTTAAAAATATGTTTTGGGGTTTTTTGTGAATAGTCTGTGGGGGCTAAGATACACGGCAGGGTGATGGTTTAGTCTGTTCCTGTTGCTGTGACTAAACACTGTAACCAAAAATCACATGGTAAGGAAAATGCCTGTTCCATGTTACACTTCCAGGTAAAGTTTATCCCTGAGAGAAGCTAAGGTGGATGCTCAAGGGAGAACCTGGAGCAGAAATCACTGAAGAATGTTGCTTACTTTGTTCAGCTATTTTTCTTATTCAGCTCAGGCTCACTTAACAGGAGAAGATATTGGCCACAGTGGGCTGGATCCTTCTATATGAATTAGCAATCAACAAAATGCTTCACAGACATGCCCTGCATGTCAATCTAGGGAGGCAATTTTTCACGAAACTACTTCTTTTGGTGAGTCAATTTGACAGCCACAGTTAGCCAGCAGAGTGTGACTGTGAGGTCAGAAACATTTGATTTGGGCTTTGTGTGTTATTTCTTCTACGTATTATATAATGAATACGAATTTTAAAATTGAATTTAGAAAATAAAAAATTTAATAAATACACTATACATTATTAATCATTAATTAAAGAGCAAATATGATAATGTTTGTCTGTGACCCCAGGAGAGTGAATGCTGAGACAGTAGACTTCCTGTTGGTTCAAGGTCAGTTTATCTCATTTGACTCCCAGTCAGTCATGGCTAAAAGCAAATTAAATTAAATGGAAATGAACATGGCACATAACTATAAATAATCCAAAACCGGGTAATATAGCCCAGAACTGGGAATGTGGGTGTTGCTCATTCATATTTGAGCACCATATTTGAGCACTGGTTCTCTTTAGCCTAAACTGAAAACAACAAAGTATATCTTAAAAGTAAAGCATAAGGAACTGGAGAGATGGGTCAGTTGTTAAGAATACTTATTGTCCCCCTAGCAATAGGCAAAGAGACACCTAAAGAGGTGTTTTTTTTTATCAGTCAGGGGCAAAGCAAATGACAGTCCTTTGTTCATCCTAACTGGATGCCTGGCTTGGTGACCAAAGCTTTATTATGCCTAGGACAGAGAAATGCAGGGACAAAAATGGAGCAGAGACTGAAGGAATGGCTTATCTAGTGACTGGCCCAATTTGGGATCCATCCCATGGGAAAGCACCAAATGCTGACACTATTATTAATGCTATGTTTTGGTTGCAGACAGGAGCCCAGTGTGACTGTCTTCTGAGAGGCTCTACCAGCAGCTGATTAAGACAGATGCAGATGCAGATACTTACAGTCAACCATTGCACTGAAGTCAGGGACCCCTATGGAAAAGTTAGGGGATATTTGAAGGAGCTGAATGGGATGGCAACCCCATAGGATAACTAAGAGTATCAACTGACCCAGACCCTAGGGGGCTCCCAGAGACTAAGCCACCAACCAAAGAGCACAAACAGGGTGGTTTGGGGCCCCCAGCAGAGGACTGCCTTGTAGCAAAGGACTGTCTTATCTGGCCTCAGTGGGAGAGGATGTGCCTGATCCTGTAGAGACTTGATGCTACAGGAAAGGGAGATGCTAGGAGGAAGGGGTGGCAAGGGGAGCAGCCTTTTAGAGGTGAAGGGGAGAGAGGATGGGGTGAGGAACTCTGGGAGAGGAACAGGAAAAGGGCAGCATTAGTGATGTAAATAAATGAAATAATTAATTTTTAAAAATTAATCAAAAATCAAAGAAAAAAGATCCAATCTGATCTAATCCAAGCAACACAGATCAGCAAGAGGAATACCAACAGAGACCTGTGGATGCCATGCCATTCACTGACCTGCGTCCAGAGCAACTCATAGACAGGCCATAGATACCTGCTGGCACTAGGATGTCCCACAGTGACCACCAGCCTTGAGCGTGCTACCTGGAGCCATGGTGAGGTCCTAGTCCAAGCTGCTGCTGAGGATCATATCTGGGTATGTGGCTACACAGCAGCAAGGGTCAGTGTTCTTATTACCACTAGAGAACATGGGGACATCCGTGGTTGGGGCAGCTGTTTGAGACTACATGGATGTTCAGGGATTGCACAGAACTGGCCCCAAACCTAGCTGGCTATGGCACTCTCGAGAGCTGGCCCCACCTCTCACACCACTTGAGAGAGTAAGCCGTGTGTCTCAACCACGCAAAGCAGTGTAGCTGGCCCTGGTGGGAGGCTTGTGGGGAGTTGACACCTAGGGCATGAGTGAGGGAGAGTTGGCCTTGCCACTAGTCTGATATGATGTGGAGCAGGTTAGGGGTGATGTCCTCTTTCCCTTGCCCCTCGCCATCAGAGGTACTTGGGGGGACTGTCTCTGCATCTCACCCAGATAAAACAGAAGAGATAGCACTGGTGGCCGGGCATAGGTGAGGTGCCCTAGGGCATGAGCAAGGGATAGTTGGCCTTTCCATTCCTCTGCCATAAGGTAGACTAGGCTTGGAGGTAGGGATGGAGAAGCCCTATGTCCCCTCACCCCTGGCCATCTGAAGCAGTTGGGAGAACTGGTCTCAGTATCATGAAAGCAAGAGAGAGGGCTACGCACCTCACTTGGGTAACACCGTAGTGCTGACCCTGGTGGAAGGGGCACAGAAGTCAGCCAGCCCTGAAGGCAAGTGCACTGAAGAGCTGTCCCTCTAGTCTGTCATGAGGTGGTTGGGGTGATGTTCTTTTATCCCTCACCTTTCACCACCTGCTACAGTCAGGAGAGCTGGCCCTGGGATCACGAGAGTGGATGAGTTAGACAGGTCTCTCAAAGGCTGTGGCACTGAGAACAGGCCCTGTACACAGCCTGGAAAGCACAGTCGAACAGGCCCTGATGGAGGGGGGACAGGGGAGCTGACCCCCAGGGAGAGAGTGGAGAAGAGATTGCGAGCCACTTGTCTACTATTTGGCGGCATGGATTCAATGGGTATGATGGGCGATGCCTTTCCACTCTCTACTCTTGGTACCTGTGGTAGTTGGAAGAGTTGGCCCCACAGGCATGAAAGCAGGAAAGCTATCCCTGCCCCTTCACTGGCTGTAGCATTTGGGTGAGCAGGCACTGTACCTTGCCTGGACAACATGATAGTAGCTGGTCCTCATGGTAAAGGCAGTGATGGGCCAGCCCAAGGGTGTAAGAGTGGGAGAACTGGTTCAGCTCCTCAAAGGCTGAAGTACTTGGGAGAATGACTCTGTGAAGCACACTGAAGCTAGATCTGGAAGTGTGGTGGTGGGTGAGATGACACAAGGGTATGAAAGCAGGAGAGCCTACCCTGCCTCCTAAAGATGACAGCATTCCGTGGCCTAGCTGGAGCAGAGCCAGGGAGCTCACCCTCGTGGGTGGAGGGGTATGCAAGAGAACTGGCAGGCTCACCATCTCAGGTACCAAACAGGCCTAGATCCAGGGCCTTGGGTTGCCCTACACCAGAATCTTCTCCATCTATGAATGACTGGAGCATGTGAAGGGACCAGTCCTGCAGATCCAAGGCTACAAGTTCACCATGACACGAAACAGTAACCTGGAGGAGACCCGATGTGGATGCAATCTTTAAGGTGTCCCAGAAGCCAGAGTGATGATTTTCAATGATTCTCAAACCAAATCATTGAGTCATTGCAGTGAGCACTTGCAAATTAAGATGTAAGGACAGAGGGATGTTTTGTGGGACACACTGACATACTACAGATTCCACAGTGGAAAGTTTTCAATGCTTAGTTTCTGTTTGTGTGCTTTTTATCTGGAGGTAGCAAGGACAAAAGATGCATATGAGGGGGCAAGGGGACAGGGTGATGAGCAGGACTGCCATGCAATGAGAAGCTCTTAAAGAATCAATAAAAAGTGGGTTTTTTTTTTTAATGCTTATGGTTCTTCCAGAAAACACAAAGTCAGTTTCTAGTGCCTACATGGGAGATGTACAACCATTTAATTCAAGCTCTAAGGAACACACCTCCCTATTACAGACTTCAAAGGCAACTGCATACAGATGCATGTAGACATGTATACGTATACACAATGAATAAAAGTAAAATTAATCTTTTGCAAAAAGAATGATCAGAAGCCACCAAAATCCACCAGATTCTGCTTCTTAGAGATATGAAGAGCTCTTAGAAGCACTAGCTAGCTGATGAGATGGGTGATTGAGGAGAAATGATGAGAAGTTAAATATGACACGTTTTCTGGAACGTTTTCATAATGCAAGGTCAATCATCTCAAATATGAAGAGCCTTTTGAATGGTTTTAATTTTTTTTTTTTACACTCAGAGACTAAATAGAGAGTGGGATGTCAGCTGGTTCGAAGATATGCTGTAAAAATGAATGCTTGAAAAGGATTGGAATTTTGAGTGCTAGACAGGATGATTACTTAAAAATCCAGTCTCGCAAATGACATTCAATAGTTGTGAGGAATGGACAAAGAAATAATATAGAAATACTGACAACATGACAAATTGACGTGTGTTTTAGAGAATGGCTATTACTAGAGAAGCTATTTTTATCCAAAGCATTTGATCAATACCTGTATATTATTCTTCTGTCATATATATAAGTAATTTTAAAACACTGACACCCATGTTTTCAGCAGAGAAGTAGATATAAATACCATCTTTCTTCCTGCTTCTCAACTGCTTAAGGAGTCATCAATATAAATACTCTATATGTTTGGCTATAATTATTGTCTGGTTAGTGCAGCCTTTAATTACATGGGTGGGATCACATCTGTCCTTCTTTTTGAAAGCATTGTTGTTTTCATATTTATTTATTTGTGTGCAGAGGGAGGTGCTCACACCTTGGCATGAATGAGGTCAGAGGACAATTTGTCTCTTGGGAATTAATTCTTTCCTTCTACCATGTGGGGCCTGGGGATCTGGCTTTGAAGCCTTTATCCACTGAACTCTCTCACCAGCCCACATCTGCTTTTTAAAGGTGAATTCAAAACTAAAATGCTCGTCACAGCACCCAGAGATGATCCTGTGTCACAGTGCTCCATACCCAAATCCTACCAGGAGATAGCTGGTCTCCCAGGAGTGATGACAAGCCTGTGAGCACGTGTAAGACCACCGCTTCTGTTCCTAGGACCAGCCTGGAGCACTCAGGACACAGGCACTGAGTAGCAGCCTGGGACACGATCCTTCCGGTTTCTGTCTGCATCAGGAGCAGATCCTGTGCCACAGTGCTCCATACCCAAATACAAGAGCAGGTCTCCCAGGAGTGCTGGCACACCTGTGAGCACAGGTAAGACCAACACTTCTGCTCAAATTCCTAGACAAAGAGGGACCCACCCAGAGTCATCAGGTCACAGGGACACAATCATTTTGGTTTCTGTCTTCACCCTGGAGTTGACCCTGTGCCACAGCTCTCCATACCCAAATTCCACCTGGAAAGAACTGGTCTTTCTGGAATACTGACACACAGGCTTGAAGGAGGGACAAGCCACAGTCAAAGGCAGCTAACACCAGAGATAACCAGATGGTGAGAGGCAAGGGCAAGAGCATAAGTAAAAGAAACCAAGGCTACTTGGCATCATCAAAACCCAGTTCTCCCACCACAACGAGCCCTGGATAACCCAACATTCCAGAAAAGCAAGACTCTGATTTAAGGTCACATCTCATGATGATGATAGAGGACTTTAAGAAGGACATAAGTAACTCCCTTAAAGAAATACAGGAAAACACAGGTAACCAGGTAGAAGCCCTTAAAAAGGAAACACCAAAATCCCTTAAAGTATTACAAGAAAACATAACAAAACAAGTAAAGGAATGGAACAAAACCATCTAGGATCTACAAATGGAAGTAGAAACAATAAAGAAATTACAAAGGGAGACATCACTGGAGATAGAAAACCTAGGAAAGAGATCAGGAGTCAGAGATGCAAGCATCACGAAAAGAATACAAAAAATAGAAGAGAGAATCTTGGGTGCAGATGATACCATAGAAAACATTGACAGAACAGTCAAAGAAAGTGCAAAATGCAAAAAGCTCCTAACTCAAAATATCCAGGAAATCCCGGTCACAAGGAGAAGACCAAACCTAAGAATATTAGGTATAGAAGAGAGTAATGATTCCCAACTTAAAGGGCCAGTAAATATCTTCAACAAAACTATAGAAGAAAACTTCCCTAACCGAAAGAAAAAGATACCCATAAATATACAAGAGGCTTACAGAACTCCAAATAGAATGAACCAGGAAAGAAATTCCTCTTGTCAAATAATAGTCAAAACACCAAATGCACAAAACAAACAAAGAATATTAAAACTAGAAAGGGAAAAATGTCAAATAACATATAATGGCAGACCTAACAGAATTATACCAGAATTCTCACCAGAAACTATCAAAGCTAGAAGATCCTGGGCAGATGTCACACAGACCCTAAGAAAACAAAAATGCCAGCCCAGGCTACTATACCCAGAAAACTTCTCAATTACCATAGATGGAGAAACCAAGATATTCCATGACAAATCCAAATTTACACAATATATTTCCACAAATACAGCCCTACAAAGGATAATAGATGGAAAATGCTAACACGAGGAGGGAAACTACACCCTAGAAAAAAGCAGAAAACTCAAAAGAAGAAACCCACGCAAACATAAAAATAAAATAAAAAAAATAACAGAAAGCATTAATCACTATTCTTTAATATCTTTTAACATCAAAATACTCAATTCCCCCAACAAAAAGACATAGAATAACAGACTGGATATGTAAACAGGACCCAGCATTTTGCTGCATACGGGAAATGCACCCAGTGTCAAAGATAGACACTACCTCAAAGTAAAAGGATGGAGAAAAATTTTCCAAGCAAATGGTCCCAAGAACTAAGCTGGAGTATCCATTTTAATATTGAATAAAATCAACAAAATAGACTTTTAAACAAAAGTTATCAAAAAGGATAAGGAAGGACACTTCGTACTTCTCAAAGGAAAAATCTACCAAGAAGAACTCTCATTTCTGAACATCTATGTTCCAATTGCTAGGATACCCACATTCATAAAAGAAACTTTACTAAAGCAGAAATCACACATTGCACCTCAATCAATAATAGTGGGAGACTTCAACATGCCACTGCCAATGGACAGATCCTGGAAACAGAAACTAAAGAGGGACACAGTGAAACTAACAGATGTTATGAAACAAATGGATTTAACAGGTATCTATAGAACATTTTATCCTAAAACAAAACAATATACCTTCTTATCAGCAACTTATGGTCCCTTCTCCAAAATTGACCATGTAATTGGTCACAAAACAGGCCTCAACAGAAACAAGAAGATTGAAATAATCCCATGCNTNCTATCAGATCACCATGAACTAAGGCTGGTCTTCAATAGCAACAAAAACAACAGAAAACACACATACACATGGAAGCTGAGCAACACTCTACTTAATGATAACTTGATCAAGGAATAAAGAAAGAAAGAAATTAAAGACTTTTTAGAATTTAATGAAAATGAAGGCACAACATAACCAAATTTATGGGATACATGAAAACAGTGCTAACAGGAAAACTCATAGCTTTGAGTGCCTCCAAAAAGGAACTGGAGAGAGCATACATTAGCAGCTTAACAACACTCCTGAAAGCTCTAGTACAAAAAGAAGCAAATGCACCCAAGAGGAGTAGAATGCAGGAAATAATCAAACTTGGGGCTGAAATCAACCAAGTAGAAACAAAAAGAACTATACAAAGAACCAACAAAACCAGGAGCTGGTTCTTTGAGAAAATCAACAAGATAGATAAACCCTTAGCCAGACTAACCAGAGAGCACAGAAACAGTATCTAAACTAACAAAATCAGAAGTAAAAAGGAAGATATAACAATGGAAACAGGAAATTTTAAAAAAAATCATCAGATTCTACTAGAAAAGCTTATATTCAACAAAAGTGGAAAATCTCTATGAAATGGACAAGTTTCTAGACAGATACCAAATACCAAAGTTAAGTCAGGATCAGATAAACCATCTAAAAAGTCCCATAACCCCTAAAGAAATAGTAGTGCTCATGAACAGTCTCCAAAAAGAAGAAAAAAAGAAAAAAACAAAAAACAAAAGAAGCCCAGGACCAGCCATGGTTAGTACAGAATTCTACCTGTCCTTCAGAGAAGACCTAATACCAATACTCTTCAAACTATTTCCCAAAATAAAAACAGAAGGAACACTACCCAATTCATTCTATGAAGCCATGGTTAAGCTATGCATTCTGCCTCGGACATGGAATGGTTTCTGTCTAATCAGGAATTTTTCACAATTTCCTTTCATAGAGGAATTCATAAGAGATTTTTTTCTACTTCTATCATGTTTAATGTTCCAAATAGATTTTAAAGACTGCTTGAGTGTATAGTAGTTTTAGCTTCAGAAGGTATCGTGTATATTTAAGAGGCATTTAACTACTATAAATTATTTTGATGACTTAAAAAATGTCAATACTGAGTTGTATACTTTAAAATAAATGTTATTAGTTTAATTAAGAAAGTAAAATGCTGAAAATCTCCATTTATAATGTTCCCAGACTTTTTCCTTTGTTTCAAGTGTGTCTGTGATTTGTTTTCCTGTTACGCTAAATATGTTACCACACTCAACAGATCATGACTTCCCCTCCTCCTGGATTTCACAGCATAGGAATCAGTGGGAATGATCTTTGGCCCCTGTCATTCATCTGCTCCACTGGGTTAGGACATAGCACCTAAATTCTCTGACTTTCATGTAGCAGATTGGGTAATATGAATCATTAGCATGGACTAACATCATGACTAAGGCAAGTGGGAAGAAAACCTCATTCTTGCTTGAAATATGCACTTGTGTGTTATGTTAATTATTGGCTGAAATGCTTTAGGGTGTTGAATTTGTTAACAGTCTTCCCCCCCCTCTGGAAATGTGGTTTTTCAGGAGTATTACCCATTTTAGTTATAGAATGGAGAATTTCTTCCTCTCCTCTCTCTCTCTCTCTCTCTCTCTCTCTCTCTCTCTCTCTCTCTGAGGGTTATAGGATCAAGAAATCAAACTGTCATCACGTGATTTTGATTCACATGACTCTATGGTTCCCTCTTTCCTTCTCTCCTTGCTGCCTTCCCTTGTGACTTTAATTTCTTCTTTCTTTCTTCCTTTCCTATTATCAGTTTATCTATCTGCCTGTCTACAATGTATCTGCTCTGAAGAGGAGAAAACCTTCCTCTACCTTCTGAGAATTAATTAGTTGATTGAGTCTATGGGGGAAAAAAAGAATAGGCACAAAAATCAAGAAAAAGCTAATGCTTTATGAATAGGCATCACACTGATCAAATGAGGCACGTGGTCTAGAATCTCATATGACTTTTAGATGGGAGTGTGTAAGGTCATATTTTCATAATTCCTTTCTGTTTATCACTAGATTTCTCTGATCAGTTTTTCAATATAAAATATCTATTATCTATATTACTTATACATCAAGGTCCAGAATCACAAAAAGTAAGTCACAGAAGAATGGCTGAGGTTTGAAATTTACGAAAGGATTTTTTTTCCCTTTGAGGCTGTCATTTATCACCAAACCAAAAATCTGTTTCCCAAGGCTGTGTGTGTAGATTCTGTTTGACCCACCAGCCAGCTGAATAAGATATATAACATTCATTATTTTTGTGATGTGGGTGTCAAATTATGTGCCTGTTAGTAGAAGTTACAATTTCATGGTTGTCAAGTGAGATGTGATTTCAATTGGACATAAATAATTGCTTTTATGTGTTACTAAGGAAGAAAACAAAATTGGAAAACATCTGCAGATTTAATGTGCTTGACCAACTTACAAAGATCCTGTAATATTTTCTGATGTCCTTAAAAATATTTGGAATGAGAAATAGGGTCAACACGGGGATGGGACAACAAACGGCAATGGTGAATATGATCAAAATACATTATACGCATCTGTGAAATTATCATGATTTAACCTTTTATCGTGTGTATTAATTACTTTTTTTGTTATAAAGCGCTCAGATCCAAGGCAAATGGGGAGGAGGGTTTATTTGACTTATATTTCTATGTTGTAATTCATCATTAAGGAAAGTCAGGGCATGAATTCAAATGCAGAAACTGGAGTGAAGTTGGTTACTGGGTCACATTTGGGTTCATGCTTGGCTAACTTTCATATATAAACCAAGACTGCCTTCCTAAGGAATAATGTCACTTAGTGGACTGCACCCTCCTATGACAATTAATTATCAAGGCAGTGCCTCACAGATTGGTACAGGCCAATCTGATTGAGTCAATCCCTCTCAGATAGCCATGGCAAGTTGTCAATTAAGGTTAATCAGGGTATTATGTATAATTAATACATTAGTAAAAACATTTTTAAAACTGTGCTTTTAAAATACAGGATTTAATTATTTCTATTTCTGGACTTCTCTTTCTTCAAATTGAGGAACCTGCTTGAGATACCTCAGGACATTTACTGACATATTCTCAGAATGTACTTCCCTTTGAGGTAATAGCTAGGGGAAACAATGGCAGAAGATGACACATGCAGAGGTTCCTGAATTTGAAAACAGAAGCATGGGGTGACTTTGACATCTCCAATTACCTTATGAAAATGATTACTGATGAACAAAACCTAATAGTTCACACCTGGGGTTCACTCATCAAGCATTTCCAGAAAAGTCATTTCTTAGCCATTTTCAACAGCAGCAGCAAGACATTAACTGAAAACTGAAGGACAATCTCACAACAGATGTGCCATAATGGTCCTGTTAGACAAAATTTCTAAATGGCTTCATTTACACATTGGCTACAGACAGCAGGGTGTTCCTTCCACTGATGTGCAAATATCTAGCTATTCTTCCACATCCAGAGCAGTGGTAATTTGTTGGTTTTGTTCATTGTGTAGTTTGATTCCAGATTAAGCAAAAAATACAGCATTATCCCAATTCTCTGTAATTTGGGGGAAAACAAAACAGATGTATTTTAGCATTAGCTAAGAGGACCAAAAAAGGAGCTTTCGAAACTGAAAGGCAATTCAAGGGGCACGTGGGTGGTGAGTGGGATTCCATAGGAATGGAAGAAGCAGGGCTGCAAAAATGGCTCAACTGTTAAGAGCACATGCTGTTACATCAGAAGACTTAACCCAGGTTCCAAGTACCCATGTCAGGTGGCTCAGAAGCCTGTAACTGCAGCTACAGGGGATCCAGTGTCCTTTTCTGGTCACTGGACGTACCTCTACACACAAGAACACCCCACCATCTCTCACACATACATACATAAAATATTTTTTTTCTTAGAAAAAAAACGAAATTGAAGGTAAACCTAACTTTCCTTTGTAAGTATGTACCCATCCAATTGATTCAATATGTTATTTGCTTGGATTATGCCGGGCGTGGTGGCGCATGCCTTTAATCCCAGCACTCGGGAGGCAGAGGCAGGTGAATTTCTGAGTTCGAGGCCAGCCTGGTCTACAGAGTGAGTTCCAGGACAGCCAGGGCTACACAGAGAAATCCTGTCTCGAAAAAAACGAAACAAAACAAAACAAAAAAAACAAAAAAAAGAAAAAAAAAACATATTACATATCAGATGAAATTATACAAGCAAGTCAGTAGAGTATTAGATATTCCTTGATTTATGAAATATAATGTAAAGATTGCTATAATTTTTTAAACTGATAGTTTTATTTTATGTGTGTATTGGATACATACACATACACCGTAACTGATGTGTAATATGTTCTCAGTAAGTGCTCCTTGAATCTACAGCAGAATCTTTTCACACTCTGCTCTGTTTATTATTATAATTGGCCTTTGTAGAAGTTTCTATTACCATTCTTTTTGTCACTCAGATGCATTAAAAAAAAAAAAAACCTGGATGAGATGAAGGGCGTGGCTCAAGGTTATTTACCTAGTAAAGGGCAAGGTAGACCTTGATTGTGATGTGGGCTCCAGCCTCAAAAGCCTGATCTTTTCAACATGCTTCACCTTCTCTCTGCAGAGGTATGAAGGCTTGACCTGTAACACACGGAGGACCTATGTGACCAAAATCCATGCACAGCAGCCTCACTGGTCTTCTGCAGAATCAGTGTGTGATACAACTTCCAGGTATCCTTAACTGTCTTGTTTCACAGTGACTGCCTCAAAAAAAGTTTAAGTTGTCTATTTACATGTGTGATATGGGTGCTGGGATCTAAACTCAAGTTTTCTGAAAGAGCAGCAAGTACTTTTAACGAGTGAGCCATCTCTCCAGTCTCTGACTCATGTGTGAGACAGACTCCCAATATTGTTTTGACTTCCTCTACATAAATATACGTGGTTTGTATATATGTATGTAATATTGGTATTATATACAGTGGCGTACACGTTTTATGCATGTGGTATGGTATTTATGTATGTGCTGTATGGGTGGATTTGATAACTGACTGATGTGAGCTCTTTGCAACCTGCAAACTCTTGTATCTTCAGATCTCTCATTATGATAGGAAAAAAATGCACTACCACCTAAATTAAGTCATTATTACCTTACTTTATGCTGTGGCCAATTTAGTTTCTAACTGGTACATCTGTGCCTTGTGCACTGTGCACTCCCACAGTGGAAGGCTAGCCAAAACATGCAACTGAACCTTAACACAATTGGGTATCAGGTGACATCTCTTTTTTCTCCTCTAACTTAATAGTTTATAATACACGTTTATTTAAAAGTTTTTTTCTGATTACTCCAAGAATTAAAATTTTAAAACATGATTTATGCTTTTAAAACACAGCACTTTAACATTTGTGTTTGAAAAATACAATCCTCTTAGGATACCTGGTTTATGTATTAATTTGCAGATGCATGCCATTGGTCACTGTTAGGATTTCAGTTTTATTTACTAACTTTTAGAGGTTCTTTGTAAATTATAACTTTTAATCTTTTATTAAAGATGTAATTTTTCAAAGACCCAAGAATTTAAACATTTCTTAAAGCAAAAGTGTGCTTTATTGTTTATGAAACTAAATATCTATTAATTAGAAAAATCAGTGAAAGCAATTTTCAGTGAAAATACAGGGGAAAGTGTAATTAAATATATAAATGAGTTCTTTCAAAAGCACTAACTGGTGTGGAATTCATAGTGCTATAGTCAGGAAAAAATATACTTTATTAAATTTTTTTCAAAAGGTCATATTGATAGATAAGCCCTTGGGTTTCACAGGTTTGTAATCTTCAGACAAATCAACAATATCCTAATTGTTTTTAAATAAATGACATTTGTGTGAATTATGGAAATGTCTTCTTGCCAGGATTCCCCTGTGCTATAGAGCAGTGTATGTATACCAGTTTATTTAGGTGTTATTACTTGGTTATTAGTGAGCTCCAGTTCATGGGCGGGTTGGCACACACTGCATGTGTAAACTGTATCATTAAAGATTTTATTATATCTGTCTATGTCTATCCTATGTATTTTTTATAATGTACACAGAGAGCAAGGAACACATGAGGAGGTCAGGCAAGGCTTTGCAGGCCCTGAGTCTCTTCTCTGCTTCTCCTCTGTGGGTTTTGCATATGGAACTCAGGTGGTCAACTAAGGGCCTATTATCAGGAGCCATCTCCCTTACCCTGGAAGTGCCATATCATTTTATCAAAGGGCTTGAATATCTGTAGATTCTGGCATCCAGACAGGTTCTGAAGTCAATCTCCCTTGGATACTGAAGGTCAATAGCATACATATAGAATATTCCTACTAGATCTTTTCCAGATAATGTGGAAACCTAGTTGGGTATTTTTGTTTTTTAAAAAAACAAGCAAAAAATTTTATGTCAGGAAATAACATCTCAAAGACATATTAATTCTTAAATACAGTAAGCAGGAGCCATGTAGTGTATATTGAATAAGCTCATATTTCTTTCAGTCAAGGCACATGTATAATTTATTCAACTGTCTAAATGTTCCTGAAAATTTTGAGGCACTTGCTAAATTAGACCTAAATGGATGTAGGGAAGTGTTTTTCTTTGGCTCACCATAAGCATTTGCACAGAAAGAAGAAATCCTATATGATCACGAAACACTTTATCTGGAGTTCCTCTAATGGAAGCTTATGGTGAAAGCTCTGGTTGCTTGCTGCACTGCTATGCAGGTTCTGTAGCCTGCGAGCCACTAGTCTTTCTGAACCTTCCACAGACTGGTTGCCTGTACTTGATCTCCCCACAAGGAACTGTGCCTCAGGAGGCCCCATTGATGTCCAAGAGAGAACTCTGCAGCATGACCTTGTCTTCCTGTACCAGAGAGTTGGGTATGCCTGAAGCAAGCAGTCAGGATTGAATCCTGACAGCCCTACAGGTTTCCATTTGCTGCTTGTTGACACCTCAGCTGAAGGCATCCTGGTCCCTAGAATAACCCTACAGGTGTCAGCCAACCTTATTCTGATCAGCAGCCCCATGGCTACTGTCTCCAGTCACTCCTCCTTTGCAAAGCCCTTTCAATACCCAAACAAACAGGACAGCATAGGCCCACCCTTGGGACTCCTCTGGTTAGGCAGCGCTGGTGACTATTGATGTGATCTAAGTCATGACACCTTTGTCTTGCTCTCCAGTCTCTCTCTCTCTCTCTCTCTCTCTCTCTCTCTCTCTCTCTCTCTCTCTCTTCCTTCCCCTACTGGACACAGCTGTTCTGAATAAAGATCACCTGGTCTGTGATTCAGATTTATGGTCCCTAAGAAGTATGTGTTAGCAAATTCTTGAAGCTAGGTGTGGCTGTGCAGATGTGTAATCCCAGCATTCATGCTGCTGAAGTAGTAAGGTCCTAAGTCTGGAGCCAGTCTGAGCTGCATAGTGAGGCTATGTCTCAAGAAACAAAAAAGGTGAGAGAAAAGGCGTGAGGGGGAGTATGGAAAAGTCACCTGCTAGGTAAATACGTCTGAGGGAAAATAGTAACTTAATTAAAATATGGTCTGTGTTGGATGCTAGTTTTATGACTCCGTTTGTAAAATTTTGGAAACAAAAAATATCTTTCCTTCCCTCCTCCCTCCCTCCCTCCCTCCCTCCCT
>NC_034594.1:97366528-97392159 GCF_900095145.1 Mus pahari
CTCCCTTCCTTCCTTCCTTCCTTCCTTCCTTCCTTCCTTCCTTCCTTCCTTCCTTCCTAACATTGATTCAGAAGAGACTGTGGCAAGCTTTTGGAGATCATTTGAGACTGAGAACATAGAAAGGAGTTGTTTCTATATTCTCAACAAATTACAGTGCAAACAGCCCAGTGTCCTTTCAGCTGTGTTCCAGGTCTGTGTTCCCCAGGACACCTCCAGCATGATGGTTCTGCTCAGGACACAAGTTGCCTAAGCTGTGTCTGATTCTGTCTTGACTTTGAATACTGAGCTAGAGCTGGTGTGTAAATCCTGACATCATCTGAATGGTGATAGTTCTTGAAATACTCAGAGGTACTGTTCCAGAAGCCTCCTCACCTCAATAATGATTTATTGACTTTTATGACTTACATCTAGACAGCATTTTCTTTAAGGAAAAAATATATATTTGGACCTTGAGACTGCCAAATCAATTTTAAAAAATATTTCAAGTGGCCTTTGCTCTTTGTTTTTATGACCGTCTACTTGCATCATTATACTTCTTTATTTAATATGATTGCTGTGTGTGTGTGTGTGTGTGTGTGTGTGTGTGTGTGTGTGTGATTATATGCATGCCACAGAACACATGTTATGGTCTGAGAACAACATTCAGAAGTCATGAGTTTGTTCTCCCATTTCATATGGGTTCCAGGGATCTAACTGAGTCAGATCATCAACCCTTATTTATACTTTTTAAAAACATTATTAATCACACATGTGGAAGAGCATATGAGGTCAACACATTTTATTTGTTCCTATAATTAAAACCTCTCCATATCTTAACTATATGAAGAAAGTAAGAGCATCTGTTTGCCTGCTGAAACATAGTAAGTACACTCCCCAAACCTTGTGTATTTCCTAACTCATGGGGACCACCTGCAAATAAGACATATACAAGAACACCTCCTTAGATAGTACTGTTGGTGAAAAGAGAGGGGTTTGGTGAATTTCTATTTTCTCTGGAGAAAAATACTGTCAAAGCATTTATTTTTTTTTTTTTTTGAAATCATATTGTGTTTCTCCCTTCTTTCTCTCTCCAAACCCTCCCATATAGCCCTTCTCACTCTCCTGGCCTGTGTTTTCATTAACTGTTATTTCACATATATGTGCATATCTATCTATCTATCTATCTATCTATCTATCTATCTATCTATCTATCTACATATCTATCTATTATCTATATTTCTTCTATCTATCATTTATTTATCTATCTCTCTATCATCTATTATTTATCTATCATCTATGTATTATTTATCTATATATCATCTATCTATTATCTATCTATCTATCATCTATCTATCTATCTCCAGATATCAAATATAGCCAACCTACTGAATCCATATAACATTACTAGTATGTATGTTTTCAGGGCTTACTGCTTAGCACTGCCAAAGATTCGCTTCAGCTTGGAGAGGAGTTCTGAGAGAATGGGTGTTTGGGAGCTGTGAAAACAAATGGCAATGGCGTGAAGTCAAATAGTGGTTCCAAGCTGGCAGCCTATGTGCTGCTGAGCCCTGTGTTCTGTTCTGCTCTAGACAGCCTTTTCTTGCTATTCTAAAACTCTTTACGTTTACACAGCTACTTTTCTGCTTGAGATAGTTCTCTATCCTAGTAAAAATTCTAAACTTTCTCTGGATAGCTCATGGGTTTTCTGATTTTAAAAAAATGGTATAAAAAAAGTCTTGGATCTTTCAACCAAGTCAGAGATTCTGTTAGAAAAAATTCTAAATGTAATTCTCTGTCTTCAGAACAAAGCAATTCTAAAAAAGCTGTGTTTGTTCTTCAGACAGCCTTCTCTGGATGGTTTCTAGTAAACAGTCTAAAAGGACAGTGTTACCGAAGTAATTCTTGGGCTTTCTGACCAAAAGATCCTATTAGAAAAAATTCATAAAGAGCTGTAAAAATTTCTAAAAGGTATGTGTTCAGTCTCCATGCATTTCCCTACTAAAATGAGAAACTGTATTAGAAAAACTTCTTGAAGAACTGCTTTTACTCTCCAGAGATCTCCAGACAGCCCAGCTTTCTCTAGATACAAATCCTAAAGAACTGTTATCACTTTCTGCCTGCTTATCTCATACTGACTAAAACTCTAGATTTTTATTTGCATATTAATTCAGTTATTTATTCCAGGTTCTTTTTTGATTATCCTATGAATCAGCATCCATGGCCCAACCTTTTGATTCTCAGGTGACATCAAGCACATTTTAAGAATTCAGAGAGATGCCAGACGGTGGTGGCACACGCCTTTAATCCCAGCAACACTTGGGAGGCAGAGGCAGGTGGATTTCTGAGTTCGAGGCCAGCCTGGTCTACAAAGTGAGTTCCAGGACAGCCAGAGCTACACAGAGAAACCCCGTCTCTAAAATATCAAACAAATAAACAACAACAACAACAACAAAAAATTCAGAGTTCTGCCTGCCTCCATTAAGGACAGATAATAAGCTAATTGGGTTGGGAGCTGCCCTGGAATTATCATTCTGACAATTTCTGGACCTAAATTCTCTATCTCATGCTGACCTTGAATTCAGGAATCTGCATGCATTTGTATTTGCCTGCCTTTGTATCTTTCTGACAAGCTGTCGCATAGTGAAGCTGCCTCTGTTCCTTTAGATCTGTGAAACCTCTTGTACAATTCATGTTGCATCTTTATATTTTTGTATATTTTCAAACTCAAATTTTAGGGTTTCTTTCTACAACCTTAAGGGTTGTCCTGAAGGTCCCAACATTTATTATTTTGCTGTGACATTAGCCACACCTTTGTCTTCCAGACTCATGGTATCTCTGATTATCATGGAGTCATTAATGTTAGCATGGAGGACATTCCTTGGATGAATATGTGTAAATAAGTACATTATTATACAAACAAGCCATCTACAATCATAGAGGCCCTCACATGCTGACCCTCTCCCAGGGCAGGAATTATGTCCTTCTGTCCTTACCAAGGCCATGCCAGGATGGGCAGGCAATTGATGTGCATTTCTTTGGGAAAGACCACATCTGTGGTTACAAGCTTTCTCCATTTGCCCATAGTTCTTTGTATAAGTTTGAGGCAGAGAAGCAGGACATTTGTTGTGAGATTGTATCTCCAAGTAATGTCAGAATATGCACGATATAGTCTCACCAACATGACTGCCAAAATGTAAGCTGAATTATGAGCATACCAATGGACATACCAAAGTGGACGGAGATAATCCCAAGGGGCCTCAACCCTACAAGAAAGCTTCTTCTCAACTCAGTTATGCCTTAAAATTCAAGTTTAGAAAGGAAATAAAAATGACCAGAGAGGCCTGGTTAATACCCAGAAGAGTTTGGAAAAAAAAAAAAAAGGTATTATGTTCTTAAGGAGGAAAAACATGGTGTACAAAATATGCTCATATGTATATTACTGCACATGCACAGTTTTTAGTTTACTATGACTTGTGTGTAAGGAATATATATTCCTGTGTGCGGAGCTATGGGTATAGGGGAAAAGGGGGGAGGGAGAGAGCCCGCATCTGGCCAGAGTTCTGATACTCTGAGTGGGTGGATGCGGAGGGCTGCCAGAGATTTCCACATGGCCCCAGGTGGGCATCTGGCTGTGTGAAGCCACTGACCCCACATGGCAGGGGGGCGATGAACAAGGGGCAGCCTTCTGTACCAGGTTCTCAGTCTCCAGCATACCATGCTGGATACAGCAGAGAAGCTGAGAATATAATAGGGGCCCTGGAGCAGCACTAGACCCCAGAGATAAGGGAAGAGGGCAGGGAGAGAGGAGGGCCCTGGGTGGTTTCCACGCAGGTGAGTGTCTTTAGTCCAGCCTTGATGAGCAGAGACAGTCTATGTTTTAGAGCTTTATTGTAGAAAGGCAGGGGGAAAGAGAGAAGATAAAAAGAGAGAGGCTAGCCATGGCCAAGAGGAGAGAAGGGGGAAGGAAAAGAGAGAAAAGGAGCCAGAGAGTAAGAATGGTGAAGGCTTAGAGAGAGAGAGGTAAAAGTTTAGAGAGAGAGTAAGGAAAGTAAAACCTTAAGAGAGCAAGGAGGGGCCAAGTAGCCCCCTCTTATCATTGGCTGTATTATCTTGCTGTTGCTAGGCAACTGTGAGGAGGAGTCTAGCCAGAAGACCAGAGGCTTGGGACATTGTCTCCATGACTGCTAGCCATGAGCCTCTCCTGTGGGAGGCTGTGGGGCTGGTAATTTCAACAGGAGCCAGGGGTCCAGGAGACATGAGGGAATGCCTTCTGTCCCATGTAGGTGGGAATTACCACTCATTGGGTCCCACTGGGGTTCAAGACCTCAGCTCTACTGGAGACCAGGTTGTCTGTGCACAGCCCATTGCCCCACACCTGTGTATGTAACATATACATATACTCATATGTATTAATACAAATGTGTACATTTTAAAGCCAACTATGACTCTTCTGTACCCTTGTGTATAATATGCATTGTGTGCATGCATGTATATTCGAGTACATACACAGCTGCTATGAAATTAGCATAAGATTATTCAAAAGTCTCTCACACTTAATGTCATATATGAATATCTGTTACTTTTGTCCTACTAAGATAGAAGGATAATCAAAGGTTCCCTATCTTTTTTTATTAGTCAGATTTAAAGGAATGTCTACTAGCACAACACTCGCTGACTTTACTCTTTGGTTGGAGTATGTGTATATGTGTGTTGGGGGTATTTGTGTTGCGGTTGTATATGTCAAGGTATGATGTAACTTTGTGCACATAGGCATCCATAAACTTGGATGCAGATGATAGAGATAGGTCTCAGATATCTTTCTCCATCATTCCCTGCCATTACTACCCTAAAGAAGTCTTTTACTGAACCTGAAGCTTCCGATTTTGGCTAAGTTAGTTGGCCAGTGAGCTCTTAGAATATACCTGTCTCCAGTGGCCAATACTGACATTATAGGCATAGGCAGTCATGGCTGTCTTTTTAGGTGGGTGCTGGTGATTCAAACTCAGGTCCTCATGCTTGCAGAAAAAGGGTTCTTACCCACGGAATCATCTCCCAGTCCCATAATTTTAATTTCAAAATTAGTTTTCATTGCTCTTAGATTTTGTTTATCTATGTGTTTATGTATGGGGGGGGAGGTGGAACTATGTCACCAGATAAAGAGAGAATTCAGAAACCCTGGTTATTCTCATATCAGAGACTAATAGGCATTTCATCTACTCCTGACCTGGTTCCTCTCTTGGCCATGACACCCCACATGAGGATCATGACAACTGGTCACATAGCATAGAGCACAAAATTCTCCATGGTAATGAGGTATCTAGATGGGCCGGCCTAGGGTTTAGCCAATAAACGTCTCTTCCCCAACATTGTTTCCTGTAAATGGTATTTAATCTCTGGTCTACCGTGAAAATGTTTGCATCAATTTTTCATGATGAATAAACAGTTTGGACAAATAAGGACTGTCTCTCTCATAAAGGACAGCCATGGGAGGGGATGCCTTTGTTATACAGAGACAAGCATCCCAAGTCTCCTGCAGAAGGCCCCTCTGTGCTCCAGACACTTCCCCAGGAGTTAAACCAGATTCTTCGTCCCCTCCCCCACAGCCCATGTTTCAGACACCTTGTGGTTCCCAGCAGTGTCTGGGTGTCTGGGAATTTGGGAAACACAGATTTGGCCTTAGCCTTCATTATTTCTTACTCAGGTGGGCCCCACATCTTAGTCTATGTTCTGCCATTCCCAAGCATGTGTCAGCATTCCTCAAGGATGGAATGTAGACAAGCATCTCCCCATTTTGTCTACCCAAGTGCAGGAGGAATAAGGACCCACATATATGAGTGTATGTGCCAGGAAAGGGCATAGGACACCTTGGAGGTGTGGTTGCATACTTGGCTTGTGATGTGGGTGCTGAGATGCACAGTCCTGTCCTCATGACTGCTCAGCAAGTATTTCTTATCAGAAGAGCTCTCTCCAGCCCTGTCTAGCTCTCATTTTCTGGTTAAATTGCATCTCATCTATTGTCAATCACTCTTCAGTTACTCATCTAGTTCAGAGGACCCTCTAACAACTGGATACATAAGAATAATACCAAGAGTATATTCAGGAGTTTAATCTGGTGACGTGTATTCATCAAGGTGTTTATATCTTTGCAAAGCAAATTTTTCTAGACATTCCTTCCACTTTAGGTGAATTTATGCCAACATCCTGAAGATTAGAGGAAAAATTCAGATTAACTATTAATCCTGCCATAGGAGTATAGCAAGGAAACTAAAACAAATTCCCTGTGACTGTACACCCAGGTTTCATCTTCCAAAACCTTGTGAATAATCTATCTGCCTTCTTTGCTCCATAATCTTAGTGTGTCCTGAACATGGATTTTTTTTTTCTGTCCTTTTGATAAGAGTCTTGTATGCTCTTACCCTGCCATATATGAATAGAAAACTATACCAGGACTTTGGGTACATTCATATTATAAAGATTTTATTTTATTTTTTAAATTATGTATATGTGTTCATGTGTGTGTGATAGTGTGTGTCCTTGTGAGTGTAGGTAAAGGCTAGAGGGTGTTAGATCTTATGAAACTGGACTTACTGGTGTTTGTGAGTGGTTTTAACATGCAGGCTGGAAAGCAAAAAGCAAGAACATCAAGTGAGCTGTCAATTTCTAGTTCAAACCACAGACAGTTTAAGTCATTGGGGGGAAAATCTGAAATAAATAATATTTTGTAAGCACATGAATTGATTTTAAAAGGAAAGATTCTGAAAGCATTTATACTGTTTTCAGCTGTCTACCAAAAGTGATTCTGAAGTGACTTTATGGGAATAACTTGCTTGATGTGAAAGCTATTTCTGTAGATTGGAATCACATAGGAAATAAACACTTCATAACTAGTGCATGTGAAAATGTGGCTTTCTATAAAAGTTCACTGATTGGTGAATAAAGTACACATGCATAAGTAAAAAATTCAGAATGTTGATATTCAAATATATATTTTTGAAAAACTATACATAATAAAAATTTAAAAAGTTTTTATGTATTCACTTTATATCCTTGACCTCTGTCCCTTCTTGAGGTTTCCCCTTCAGACAGTCTTTCCCCTTCCCCTTCTCCTTGAGAGTGTGGAAGCCCCACCTGGGTACCCCCCTACCCTGGTACATCAAGTGTTTGTAGGGCTAGGCATATACTCTCTCATTGAAGCCAGATAAGGCAGCCCAATTAAGGGAATGTATTCCATAGACAAACAACAGCTTTAACAATAGCCCCTGATCCAGTTTTGGGGGAACTTACATGAAGACTGAGCTGCACATCTACTACATATGTGCAGGGAGCCTAGGTCTGTGTATGTTCTTTGATTGGTAGTTCATTCTCTGAGATCCCCCAAGGGTCCAGGTTAATTGACTATGTTGGTCTTCTTGTGGAGTTCCTAACCCTTTCAGGGCTCCCAATTCTTCCCCCAACTCTTCCATACGAGTCTACACATTCATACAAAGTTTGACTGGGGGGTGGTGGGGGGTGGTCTCTGCCTCTGTTTCAGTCATCTACTTGGTAGAGTCTCATATAGGACAGATATGCTAGGCTCCTGTCTACAAGAATAGCAAAGTATCATTAATAGTGTCATGAATTGGTCATTAGCATTATCTTTTACTAATTCAAGAAGTATGATTGGCCAAACACTTTCTTTAAACACTGATTGTTAAATCACCTTTAAGAGACAGGCTAGAAAGATGGCTCAGGGTCTAAGAGTGAGTACTGCTTTTTCAGAGCATCTGAGTTTGGTTCTTAACAGCAGTATTAGTGGCTCAGAATCTCCTGTCACTCCAGCTACACAAGGTTGCTAGACTGTGTGAGCAATTAACATTCATTCATAACACACACACACACACACAGACACAGACACAGACACACACACACACACACACACACACACACAGACACACACACTGTGCATGTGTGTGTGTGTATCTGTGTGTATGTGTGTGTGTGTGTGTATCTGTGTGTATGTGTGTGTGTGTGTGAGTGAGACTGTTAAATAAAGTGAATGAATAAATAAACAAACAAACAAACAAATAGTTTTTTTAAAAAGAACATTTCAGGTCTCAAGGGACAACGTTGTCTCATTAGTGGAGAGGTTTCAACATGAACCAGCTAGTGAAATCTGCAATGTCTATGATGCTGATAAACTGCAAAAGAATTAGACCAGTGCCTCCCTACTGACAGTCCATATTTTTGTAACCCCGTGAATTAAATGAATTAGCCAAAAATGACCTTTAGCATTTGTTTGTAGTCACAGCACCCCATTGATTGGCTTTCTTTTGTGATTTCTGCTGGTTGGTTTGTGGCCTCAAAGCCCTGCAGCTAGACTTCAATACTTTCTCTTTCTGCCTGTGAACTGCCTGGGAATGGGATGAAAGAAAAATGCTCTGACAATTTACACCCTGCGTTTAAATACTGGTGTTGAGGAATTGCTGGCTTTACCCTTAACATGCTTGTTTCCGGATCAAACACTTAGTCTTCAAGGATGGTTTCTTAACTGCCACGATGCAGAGCATCTTTCCTTTGAGGGAGATCGTTAAAGTCATGCTATCATTATATAAAACAAGGAGCTGGCTAAAAGTGTGGAGCCTTTCTTTGTAATCTGACGAGGTGTCATGAACTAGAGACCTCCAAAGCTTGTCTCAAAATAGGCTTCCCTATCTCAAGTGGCATTACTCTAGAGACTTAATTCATCTGACTAATAATTTTTGATGTCACAGTTCAGGCATAGGCTGCCACATGAGGGTGCAGTGTCAGGTGGAGGAAAGGGATAATGGTAAGAAAAGAAGTGAACAGTGTTGTAATCCACAGCTAGCCTGATGCTTAGAACCAGCTACAGTGGGAAGTTTGGTGACCATCCAGGTCAAGCCCACTCACAGCAACCTCTTACATCTGCTGAAGAGGAAATGGCAAAGCCCCTGCCAAGAGCCTGTTTGGGAACCTCTAACCTGCTACTAGACTCCTCAAGTGTCCTGCAGAATGACATATGCTAGTCTCACTTGCTCAAGGAAGCAAGGAGATCTCAGATTGCCGGACTGGAACTTAGAGGACTTCTTATGGGGTGGCAGCACATCCTCTCATTGCAACATCAGGGATGCTAATGTGCCATAAATGATGCTAATGCTTAACTAGATGCATCCTCCTCTCAATTCCCTGCATCCTTGGGTCACATTATTTCTTGGAAGGGTTGGTACTCCCCACTCCTGCCATCCACCCTGAAATTAGACTAACTGACTACATGAAGCTTTCTCCTGCCACTGAGACCTAAAAGAAGGACTGTTACCATGTCAGAAAGGACTGATTATTTCAAAGAGCCCCTGCTATGGCACTGTCTGTCTGCCTGTCTGTCTGTCTCTGTCTGTCTGTCTGTCTGTCTGTCTGTCTGTCTGTCTGTCTGTCATCAATAACTCCTTTAAACAAATCTCTTACCTGGAAGGACACTGAATCTCAGTGTCTTCCTAAAACCCCCAAATCTTTCAATGACTATGCAAGATTGTAGATGATTCTAGAACTCTTGCTATTAGAAAAGTTCACCCTGATGTCTTGCAGAAATGAGACCCAGTGTATTATTGGCTTACTTTTGAAAAGTTGTTTTCTGGCCAATTGCTCAAGGGCATATTGTGTTTAGTCAGGTAACTTTGCAAGGGATTTTTCGTATGTATGGCCACTGTACCCAGATTAGAGAGAGACATATTTCGGTAACTCAGACTGTAAATTGAAATGTCAGAAATGTGCTAAGAGCAGTCTGACATATTTAATCAGAGACCTGTCTTCTGTTTCTTAGTCATTGTCTTAGTTGTGCCTTTTCATTCTTGCTAATAAGCTAACAATGGGGCTTTACATCTGTTGACCCTCTAAATGGAAAAAGTCCCAACTCCTGCCCAAAACAGTACAAAGAAGGCACCATCTTTCATTTTGACTGGGAAGACCCGGTCTATTTTCCTTGAGCAGTGGAGATCTGACTTCAAATGACCTAAGTCTTCATGCATATCTTTTAGAAAATGTGGTGGTTTTACTCCCAAGCTCAAAGCAGTTATGAAAGTATTTATAATTGATGGATGATTTATACGTTTTCTAGAACAAAAGTATTAGCCTTTAAAATACAATTGAAATAGAATAGGTGTAGATGGAAATGACTTATTACTATAAATAGAATCAATTAGTATAAGCCACTGTTCATAACTGTAGTCATCCAAATAAAGCAACTGAACACTGCCAGAAGAAAGAGGCGCTGGTCATGTGTGAAGAGTTCATGACCTGCAGGCCTAAGGAACAACTGTCTGATAAGAAGACCCACGTAGCAAAGCCAAGGGTGCCTACTACTTCCAGGCTGCAGGGGAACTCTTCCACCCCTAAAGTTCTCTCTTTTCCATCCTACAAAACTGGAAGACCCCTATTAGGAACACAGTCTCCCTTCTTCACAAAGACTGTGGCCCTTCATCTGTTCTGAATAAATATCTGAAGAGACTTCTCTTCCCTTTATTTCCACTTTACCGGCATCAATCCTGATCAAACAGTTAGACTCTAACCAAAACTTTCTATTGTGTTCCTCTTTTCTGACAGTCTTTGGCTTCTTTTGAATTTTACGTAGAGTAGAATTCAACAGAACACTCTCTGTCGGATGCATATTTTGCTCTTTTTTAAAAAAATTAAACTATTAAGAGCAAATAGTTTTCTTGATTTTTTTTGTTTATTATTGTTTGCTTTTCTATGAGTTCTTTATTTCAGTTTTAGAATATAGAGTTTATTTGTATGTGTTTGAGTGTGTGTATGGTGTGTGTGTATGTGTGACATATGATAAGTATCTGTGTACTGGCATCTGTGTAGCATGTGCCCATGTGCATGGATGTGTGAAAGTCAGAGGTATCTTCCTCTGTCATTCTCCATGTTATTATATTTTTTTGAGATGAAATTTCTCATAGAACTTGAACTCACTGATTCAACCAGACTGGCTGAGCAGCTCCTGAGGCCCTCCTGTCTCTGAACTTCCACCACTGGGCTTACAGATGTACACATCCACACCCAGCTTTTATCATAAATATTTTAACTCAAGTACTCATGCATGCTTGGCAAACACTTTATTTGCTAAGCCATATCCTTAGTGCCCCAAACACAGTCCTTTTTAAACACCCTTTCAAATAAAGGAATATGAAAGACTAAATAAGAATACTATTTAGAGTAGACTATAAACATCCTCATAAAAAAGACTTTTGGACTTCTTGGGCTTAAAGCTACTTTCAACATTTTGAATTATTTTTTTATTAGCTAACTGGCCTTTGGTGGCCTTGGATTTAGCAAATGATTATTCCAGGGTTTTTTTTTTTTTTTTTTTTTCCATACAATCTCACAGTGGGGAACAAATCTGAATATCTGTTCCTTTTGTTCTGTGGAAGAATATGTAAAACAAAATTTAGAGGTTCCTAACCATAAAATTCCTGTTATTGTGATCTTCTGTTAATCTGATTCTAATGGAATGGCTATGAGCTGAAATTCCTGTAGATTTTACTATTTGACTTCATTTGTGTGAGTGTATACATCTGCCCATGCATATATGGATCCTAGAGCAGGATGAGTTGGTTGAATCTCTTCCTCTATCATTATTTATCCTCCTGCCTTGGGACAGGGGCTCTCAGTGAACCAGATGATTGCCATTTTGCTAGGCTGTCTGACCAGCTCTTAGGCACACAAAGTTGGGCATTGACACGGGCAACCGTGTTAGACATTTTACATGAGTGCTGAGGTTTTAAAGTCAGGTCTCCATGCTGGCAGAGGGTGTGCTTGTAGCCACTGAGCCATCTCCCTCATCTATTTGCTTGTTTTTTTACTTACATGTAGTTTTTAAATCCAACTCTAAATTTAATATATATATATATATATATATATATATATATATATATATATATGTGTGTGTGTGTATTTAAATTTTAAAGATATAAATATAAATCATGCTAGAAGGATCACTCAGTGGTTAAGAATATATATTGTTGTTACGAAGGATCTGAATTTTTTTCCTGGCACCTACATTTGGTAACTTACAACTATTTATTTCTCCAACTCTAGGGGATCCTCTTACACTCCTTGTCTGGTCACCATGGGCCCCCTAACTGGCATGCCATAGCCCCTATCCACATGTAAATAAAAAATTAAAATATAAATCTATAGAACATATGCAAATGCTATATATGTATGTTATCAATATATATTTTCATTCTCATATATGTATATGTATATACATATGCACATATATGTATATATGCATATGTGTATATACCATATAAGCTATATATATACATATATGCATATATGCATACACACACATATATACATATATACAGTGGTTACTTTAGAATATACACTGAAGTATATAAAGAACAACATTCAAGGCTCTACAAGTATGTGGTCACCCTGCCATAAAAATCAACTTTTAAAAAGTACAATGTATAATTTAAAACATTATGTCATTACAGTATGATCACCAATAATTTTTAATGCACCAAAGTGATAAGATACCTGTCTAAAGAAATAATATCACCAAAAAGAAAAATCTAGGAAAAATTGATTATATATGCTGGATAGATGACACACATTTTGTTGAGGTATACAAGGGATGAAACTAAGAATACTGTGCTTGCTAGATGAGCACTTTGCCACTGAGCTACATCCCCACCTCTGTGTAGACAGAGTAAAAGAGGCATTGTACTTATCTGTGAAACTGTTGCATTTAACCTGATGGATAGGTGAAAACTATTAAGGTTTTTCAAAATGGCGATATTCCAACTGTCTTTATGAGCTAGTGTATAATTTATATACAGAATAAATTTTTAAAATTTATATTGAATATATTTAATATTGTCAAACTAGTGAATTTAGTGATGAGAAAAATAATGAAAATAAAATCAGAACAAGTCATGGGTTAGTATAGAGTTCAGTGCTCACTCCCTACCTGAGTGTTGAAGGACCAGAAATGCAGGGTTCTTGGCAAATGTTTCATTCTGTGAAAAAGAGAAGAGGCGCTGGGAATGGAGCTCTGTGGTGGGTTGAATGATGGTCTAGCAGGCACAGGCACAAAGCCTGTTCTATCCAGTATTTCCTGAATTGAGCATAGTGGTACACACAGGCAACTTTAGCAACCAGGAGCGAGAAACAGGAGTCTCAGAAGTTCAATGTCACTTTTGGTAAGTTTGCTGCTAGACTGAGAGACATAATAGTTTGGGGCAAAAACAAGAAGTGAAGTTAAATTGAAAGCAAGAAGGTTTTGGAAAAGGTAGAGTCAGTTAAGGTCTGCTTCCTTGATCCTTCTATTAGACAGACTATAGTGGGATGCCACAGAAAGGCCATTAAAGTCACCAAATGCCTTTTAACTGCCCACTTCTTGAAAGCACAGAGGGAAAATAGAACTAATTCTCAATAAAAATTGAAGCTTAACTTTAGCATGCTTTGGATTTAGAACTTGTCAAAGTTGCGGAAAAGGCATTCCACACAAAACATATTGAAAGACATAATGGGAAAAAAGGCAAATTGGCAATATCTGTGAGTGATTTGTCCTGGACTTTAAAAGGTTCATGTTAGCCCAGGCTGTCACTGGGACAAGGGACCCGCTTGAGAGCCTGTCATTGTGTCAGTGTTCCTGAACAAGTTTATACTCTGAAAACATGCGTCTCATTTCTGTTTTGTTGGAGTTAGAAATTATATCTTCCAGCCCAGTGAACCTGGGCGTCCACTTGGTCACATGCATTATGCAATGTATGCCTTGTGTGTGACATTTCTGTGACAAGAAATATTACTATTACTAAAAAGTATTTTCTAGCAATCATATTGCCATGTGTGGTAATGCCATTTTTAACAGTTTGTATTATTTCTACATCATATATATAAAACCATTGCGGAGAATGTTGGAAGGACAGGAAGGACAATAACTGCATGGTGACAATATAGTAGTCAAGGAAAAGAGTGCACATTTATTGTTTGGTATGTATGATAATGTTTTTCAAGATACTTAATTCTCTTATAATCCTAAAATGGGAGAAAGAAAATAGACCAGTTATTAATCAGTTCTTTAATGCATGCCTTCATGGTTATATAATATACACAGACATGCAGAGAGAAACAGACCACACACACACACATACACACACACACACACACGTGCACAGTATCTGTGAAATAAAATTAATTAGAGCCTGCTATGTAAATATAAAAGTAAAATTTAACTTTCTGATATCAGGAAAAAAAGCTTGGCAGAACTGAGCCAGAGGGAACTGCAGAGGAAGGAAGGAAAAGGAACATGGATAACAGATAATCTGTTCAGCTTTTCTTGCTCAACTGTTCTGTTTTTACTAAGGGTGTGAATGGATTCTTCCCAGAACTGCCAATAAGCATTGTTAAAGAATGAGGACTCAGGGATGAGATCTGGAGTTTTTCCCACTTCCCTCCCTCCCTTCCACTTATTTCTCTTCCTTGAATACTTCTCCTCTTATAGCCTGAGGTAATCTGGGATACTCCCTCTATGAGTAATCTCCATACTTCCCTCTCAGTCCCTTGTGTGCTGGAGTTCAGACATGGGTCACTATGCCTGACGTTGGCTCACATTGTTTTAAAGTCAGGGATCTTTTAGACCTATATCCTTTCTGTAGTCTTCTGCTTCCTAGCTCAAATATAGTGAGTCAGCCTTTGACCATCATTTCTTGGCTTCTTAGAACCAACATGATCATGTTGGGTTCCTTCCTTTAGCTCTAGACCCATGCTGAGCAATGGGATCCCTAGTCCTGTCTCCAGCTACCAGCCTTGCCTGGGATCCACTTGCTGCTCTTAGCATGATACAATCATACAAGCTCTGCATCTGGGACTTTCATGTAGAAATAAATGAGCAGTAAGCAGAGATAAAAAATCTGAATTCCTTAGAATGATTGGACTGTTCTTATTATAATGGTCTCTGTTTTGATCCTGAATCTATAAATTCATTTGTATAGCTAAATGGATTTCTTGATAATCCTGGCTAAAAAAAAAAATATGAATGCTTATTTCTTTGCCTCTGCTTCTTAGAGTCAGTTCTAAAACAAATAAAATTATAAATATAACTACTTCTAATCTGGATTAGACACTTTTTGGTCATTTTTTAAGAATATACATGTTTCTTATAATTAAGTTGTTTTTAATTTAATTAAGAAATTTAACATCTAAGTATTCTTTGTGTGTGTGTGTGTGTGTGTGTGTGTGTGTGTGTGTGTGTGTGTCTGCCATGTGGATGCAGGTAGTCTCATTGGTAAAGAGGGCATTGGATACCTCGGAGCTAGAATTCTAGACAGTCCTGAGCTACCTGATAAGGATTCTGGGAGCTAAAATCTGGTCCTCTGGAAGAGTAACGAACACTTTTGACGGTTGAGCCATCTCTCCAGCCTCCACGTTTCTGTTTTGGTTTTGGTTTTGGTTTTGGAATTTTTTTTTTGCATAAATAAATTTAAAGTAAAGAAATATAATGAGACTCTTCTGTTCATTTTTTTACTGGTTATTTTATTTATTTACATTTCAAATGTTATCCCCCTTCCTGATTTCCCTTCCACAAACCTCCTATCCTATCCCCTCTCCCCTGCCTCTATGAGGGTTCTCCCCCATCTGACCACCCACTCCTGCTTCAAAGCCCTAACATTCCCCTACCCTGAATCACCGAACCTCCACAGGACCAAAAGGAGTCCCATCTCAATGATGCCCATTTTGGCAGTTCTCTGCTACATACCCAGCTGGAGCCATGGTTCCCTCATGTGTACTCTTCGGGTGTTGGTTTAGTCCCTGGGAGACTTGGTCGGGGGAGGTCTGGTTGGTTGATATTGTTGTTCTCCCTGTGGGGTTGCAAACCCCTTCAGCTCCTTTAGTCCTTGCCCTTCTCCATTTGACTTCCCCCCGTGCTCAGTCCAATGTTTGCAGTGTGCATCCATGTCTGTATTGGTTGGGCTTTGGCAGAGCCCCTCAGGGGACAACCATACCAGGCTCCTGTCAGCAAACACTTCTTAGAATACACTATAGTGTCTGGAGTTGAGTCTGCATATAGGATGGATCCCTAGGTAGGGCAGTTTCTGGATGGCCTTTCCTCGTCTCTGCTCTACTCTTTGTCCCTGCATTTCCTTTTGACAGAACAAATTCTGGCTTAATACGTTTGGGGTGGGTGAGTGGCCTGATCCCTCAACCGGGGGCCCATGCCTATCTGCTCTATAAGGTCTCTACAGGTTCTATCTCCCCTTTGTTGAGTATTTCGGCTAATATTCTCCCTGTTGGATTCTGGAAAAATCTTGGGTCCCTTGCATCTGGGACTTTCTAGTGGCTACCCTTAGTATCCCGTCCCCCACTGCTACATACCTCCTTTCAAATTCCTGACCCTCTGTACTTCTCCCCTATCTCCTCCACGATCTGAACCTATCCACCTTTTTTCCTTCTCTCTCGTTTCTCCCTCCCAGATCCCTCTATCCCTCCACTTCCCGATTATTTTCTTCCCCCTTCTGAGTAGGACTATAACATCCACATTTTGGTGTGGTCTTCTTTCTTCTTTGGTTTCATATGGTCTGTGAGTTGTCTTGTGGGTATTCTGATCTTCGTTTTGCCTAATATCCACTTATAAAAACCAGACAATTATTGTGAAACATGTCGGTTTTCTCCTGTATCAATCTCTCCTTCTTCCTTTCCCCCTCTCCTGTCTCTCTTCTCGTAACTTATTATACATCAATGGCACCTTCAGTTGGGTACAGCATGCTGAAGGATTAAGTTCCCGTTCAAGCAGACTAACACTGTCTATTCATAAAAACATCCAGAGGAAGATTCCACTGCAGATTGTAACATAATAAAACAAAATTAGTTTTTAAAATTAGATTTGTGACCAAAGGGCACAATAGTAACACCCTCATTCGTATCTATTATAATCTCCACCAAATATTTTAAAATGTGTTTAATTTGTAGATTTCACTGAGGCTCTCTCTCTCTCTCTCTCTCTCTCTCTCTCTCTCTCTCTCTTTCTCTCTCTCTCTCTGTATGTGTGTGTATGTGTACTTGTAGGCATATAGATACATTAATGTATGAATGTGCATGTACATTGTTCCAGTCCATGTGGAGTCCAAAAGGCAATTTTATGTCTTTCCTTAAGTGTTGTTCGTCATGTTTTCTGAGACAGGGTCACTCACTCGCTTGGACCTCTCCAAGTAGGCTATACTGGCTCACTATGGAGCTCCATGGATTGCAATACCTCTGCCTCCCCAGTGATGGGTTTACAAAAGCACATCACACTACTTGGCTTTTGGTTACGTGGGGCCTAGGAATTTAACTTTTAGACACAGTAGCACCTATCTGTAATCCCATTACATCTGCAGTGAGATGGGGGGCAGAGACAAGGGAACACAATGCAGTCTGTAAGCAGGCCAGTAAGCCTGATATATGGAACAATGAACAACAAGAGAGAGACCCTGTCCCAATTACCATAGAAAGCAAGTACATGAGGTTGTTCTCTAGTTTCCAGAATGTGGCATGCACACATCTTTACTCTCACATACATCACACACGCACATATTATATATACATACATTAAAACAATTATGTATATTATTAATCTTCTATGCTGTTTTTCCTTGAGATCATATAAGTGAAGATACAATGTTATTATAAAGCATAAGAACAATTATATTTATTATAATTAAAGAAACCATACATATGTAATGGGTGCCTTTTACATGTACTATTAAATTAAATATTGCTTTCTCCATACATTTAAAGAACAATGGGAAATTAGAAGAAAGGTTAAGTCTTTGTTTCCTCTCAAAGACAATATTTTATATAAATTTCCTTTTATTTTTTCTTGCATACTTCTGCATCTTCAAATTATATGTCTAAAACTCCAATATCTGATACCTGTAGGGTCTCTGTCTTCCGCATTGTTTAAAGCCTTGCTTTTTCAGACTAGAGGACTGGTTAGCTACACTCAGTTTGATGTACTTCTAACATTTTCTACAAATTTCCATACATGGGTGGGCACTCATCGTCCCTGTCACGACCTACTCTGAACAAAAGCAGCCTAGTAGACAGAAAGGCTTGTTTTAGCTAATAATTCATGGCTATGATCTAATACGGTGGTGAAGTCAAGGCACCTGGAACTTGAAGCAGCTTCTGAAAGCCCTTGTTGCTGATTCCTCAACATGATGGACTATAACCTAAAACTGGGATCAAATAGACTCTTTCTCCCTTAAGTTGGTTTTCTCCCAGTATTTTATCTCATCAACAGAAGGGTGACTGCAAACTTCTCTCCACCTAGTATTAATTATCGTCCCCCTTTTCACTCACTCCTTCCAAGGGCTGGGCTTCTTATCATTGGTTCTTTCAGCAAAGTTGGAATGGAGGGTGTTGGACACAGCCAGGCAAGAGGGATTTTGCCAATCTTTTCTTCCAGTCTCATGTCGACAGCAGACTAATGAAGCAGTAGAATAATTATAATTAGTGTCCTTTTTGAGTTACTTAATTTGAGTTATTTAGTATAGTTCATCTGGGTTCATCTCAACTGATCCTTTGCTGCCACCAAAAATTTTATTTCCAAACACAGGGACATGTACAAAGTGCTAGCCTAGATAGCATATACATTTATTTTTTTAAAAAAGGAACAAATATGTCCCATTGACCTGTGGTGACAATACACTTATTTCCATGAGCAAATGGTGAGTGTTAATTAATATTAAATTTAGTGTAAGCAGCCTACACGTAAATAGAAAGATGCAATTGACTTTTAGCTAAAACTCTTTTGGCAATCTCCACTTTTATGCTGGCCATTCCTTACAAGGTCTAGCACAGAAAATACAGGGTTGAAAAGAGTGTAACTTCTGGAGAGAGTCTCTCTCTCTAAACCTAGATCTCATGATTCAGATAGACTGTCCAAGCAATGAACACAAGGAATCCACGTGTCTGCCTTCCCAGCACTTGGACTACAGATATCCGTCACAACGCAGGTTTTATACGGGTGCAGAGGATATGAAATCAAGTCCTCATGCTTCTGTAATTAGCCCTTCACACACTGATCTTTTGTGGCAGGGCATGGATGATTTTACCTCTTAAGGGACTGGACAGGTGCAATGCAATTTCTCCAGTCCTCCAGCACACACGTTTTGGTTCCCTGGTATGCTATTTGAATAAGTAATCTAATTAGATGTCTAGGAATTTCAGTTATCCTTCCAGCTTCTCAATTATTTTCTCCTTTATAACAAAAATCTATAGGGCCTACAACAAAGCATTCAAGGCAATTACTTTACAAATGGAAAAGATATATTTAGATCAGTGACTTTGGAGGTCCAAGTCCAAGATAGAGTGGCTAAACTGGGGGAATATCATATAATAAGACAACTGTGAATCAGAGTAGATATTCATGTTTCAGTCTAGAAAACAAAATGAGATGGGATAGTCAATGTTCCCATAATTCCTTTGAGGGCCTCTGTCCAATGCTGGTTAGTTCTAACTGTATATTTGACACAATATACAATCTCCCAGGAAAATTTAATGAAGAATTACCTCAGGAGGGTTCTTTTAGTAACTTTGTAATTCATAGATTCTGCAGTTTGGCCTAGCAGAGTGCAGTGTTTCTTATTCTTCTTTCAGTCTTGATATTTGTTAATGCAATGATGTTCATATCTGGGCACTTTTTACCACAAATAATCACCAGAGGAAATAATGCTGAAGCTTAGAGACCAGGTTATAGAGAAAATGGTTAAGTCTAAAAGTGTCCAGACTTTCAAAGTCACCGAACACTTATCAAGATAGAGGGGCTATGAAATAACACAGTGTAAAGGGCAGAGAGGTGACAGTCGTCATTAATATCAGCATGATTGATTCATATCCTTGAAATGCACCAAGCTTTAACTCAAGTTCAGTAACTCCATAATTTATATAAGTACAGTGTGTGTCAGTTCATTAGCAGGTCATTAGTGAGCACAGGGATGAAGTTTTAAAACAGTCTTAGGAAAATCAGAAGGGTCTGTACCAGGAAATAAAATTACCTTGCAAGCTTACTTTTACAGAAAGGGGTGTGTCTGCTTATGTATGGGTTTGTACTTGCCTAATTATTTTCCCTATTTATGCATTTATTTGAATGTGTGAATGCTTGCATGTGTTGATTGTAGGTGTATGTATGCCACAGGGCACACATAGATGTCAGAAAAGAACTTCGTGCAATGTCTTCAACTTCTACCTTGCTTGAGGCAGAGTCTCTCATTGCTTTGACTCCGACAACAGCAGACTCACTGGTCTGTGAGCTTCTAGGACTCTCTAGACTACCTTCCATCCCAGAGTAGGAGTGTTGGGAACCACAGTTTCTGAATAAATAGATGCTAGGTCCTTGGGTTTATGCAGCTCACTTGACCCACTGTCCTCCAGCTCCATGCTTGGGTTTTGTATTTAATTTCCCATCACTGATAGACAGTTCACTTCACTCTGTGGCCAGCATTGATCATCTCTTTGGTTGGTCATGTGCTTTCTTTACCCTTACTAACGCACTTACATCCAGCATTCTCTAGCATGTCATCAATAAAACATGGAGAGTAATTCTTTATAAATAGTGTTTTTCAAAAAAAAAAAAACTCATGGATTGACTAGGAATTTGTGCTTCATACTCTAATTACAAAAAAATCTAACACAATATAAATAATAGAACATCTTTTAAATACAATCTGTGTCAGGATGAAAGAGAACTGGAGTTTAAATAATGAATTAAAACTTTTATAACACATCAAAAAGAAAAAGTTCAGTCTATTTTATGACAGAAAAGGGACTTGGTAGAAATGAAACACAGATGGGTAAGCCCTTTTCATCATACAGTTTTGTAAACAAAAACCTTTGAAATGGAAGGCAAAGGTGGCTTTCCCTGTCACTTGTATCACTATAGTTTTGTTTCCTGTGCTAAGCATGAGCATGAGAGAGACAACGTGAAAATCAAATGGTTGTGAAAGCAAAACCAACCTGCCAAAAAGTGCTTGAAAGGAACGTCCATTGGAAGCAGATCTTATACAAATGTTACCCGGGTCTCAGTTACGTAAGTCCAGACATAGCAGCAGTATGTAGTGGCTTTTAATTTGAGATATATATATATATATATATATATATATATATATATATATATATATATGTGTGTGTGTGTGTGCCTTGATGTGTTTGTATATTTACATGGACATGCCCCGAAGCCAGAAGAGGATATCAGATCCCTTGAGGCTAGAGCTATAGGAAGGTATGGACCACCTGATATGAATGTTGGGGACTGAATTTAGGTCCTCCTCTGGAAGAGTAGCATGTACTCTGAACCACTGAGCTTTCTCACTAGCCCTGAGTGGTGTATTTTAAAAGCCAGACAATATTCTCAGTTGTGTAATGAGTGTTAGGGATACACGGTACTCATATTAATCAATCAAATCTGTCTGTTCTTTTGCTTGGGCAATGGGTTAAGATTAAACGTGGAAGGTTCTGGGCACATGGCTAAGTGGATAAAGGGCTTGCCCTGCATAAAAGCAGCTGGATGTAGTGGCATGACTCTGTGACCCTAGTTCAGGTAACAGTAAGGCCAGGAGGATCCCTGGGGCTTGCTGGCCAGTCTAATCAACCAGTTACTTCCAGGTTCATTGAGAGATCTAGCTATAAAAAATACAAGTATTGCATAGTCACTATGTATTATAAATGGAATTTAAAAATGCCTCTGTATCATAACTGGCTTCATTTCTCATCCTTTGCCCTTTATCCAGAGGAACATAAATATTATATTCCTTTGCAGTTTCACATATATCTATTTCCCATCCTTTAAATTGCTTTTGATATCCTTATGTGTGTTTCCAATCTTCCCTCCATTTTCGCACACATATACAGAATACTATTTTATGTTTAAACATCATAAAAACATATGTTAATATGTATTTTGTACTTAAAAGTCTACATTCATGTATTAACTAAAATAAGCACTTTCTATCATATTATACAATTTTCTATATTTTAGAAATTCATATGAATGTTGTCATGCTCTATAAACTTTTGAAATTGCTTTGTGTTTTATCCAATAATGTATTTCTGAGTCATCTATATTGATATATGGGCTTGACTTCGCTCATTTTACCTATGGTTAGTGTTCTATTAAATGAAATTATTGCAATTCCATCTTTCTCCTAGTCATTGAAAATCTGATTGCTTCCAGTCTGGGCTGTGATAATGGATTCTGAACATGATATTATGTGACTTCTCCTGTCTGTGTGGAAGAATTTCTTCAGACTGTTTCATAAAGACTAAAATGCCTGGAACATGCATAAGATATATCTCACAACTTTCAAATTCAAATCTGAAGGCTTCAGTACATTAAAACAACTTCTAGACATCTAGTATTTATTAAAATTTTTCACTGATTTTATCATATGTTTTTGTAGATAATTGAGTGAAAGCTGATTGTTGCATTAGAAATGGATTAGTTCAGGAGCATAGAGAAAAGAGAGAAGGAAGAGGATGGCTAACAGAGAAGACTGGAGTTCACCAATCACTGTTGACCCTCAATATTGTCAATTCACCTTCCCCTGAGCATAGCACTACCATTACTTTATTTTACTCTGTATATATATCTGTATCTATAAATTTAACTATTTAGAACTTATTTTCTCTCTTTTTTTTGAATTTTGTACTTTTTAAAAATTAGATTTTTTTTTTTTTACTTTCGGCATAGCATTTGAAATGTAAATAAAGAAAATAATAATAATAAAAAAATTAGATATTTTCTTTATTTATATTTCAAATGTCATCCCCTTTCCTTGTTTCCCTCAGAAAGCCCCCCCCCCTCTGCTCCCCAACCTGCCCTCTCCTACTTCCTGGCCCTGGCACTCCCCTATACTGGGGCATAGAACCTTCACAGGACCAAAGGCCTCTCCTCCTGTTGATGGTTGATGACTGACTAGGCCATCCTCTGCTATATATGCAGCTAGAGCCATGAGTTCCACCATGTGTTTTCTTTGACTGGTGGTTTAGTCCCAGGAAGTTCTGGGGATTCTTATTAGTTCATATTGTTGTTCCTCCTATAGGGTTGCAAACCCCTTCAGCTCCTTGGGTTCTTTCTCTAACCCCTCCATTGGGGACCCTGTGCTTCGTCCAATGGATGGCTGTGAGCATCCACTTCTGTATTTGTCAGACACTGGCAGAGCCTCTCAGGAAACAGCTTTATCAGGCTCCTGTCAGCAAGCACTTGTTGGCATCCACAACAGTGTCTGGGTTTGGTGGTTGTTTATGGGATGGATCCCCAGGTGGGGCAGTCTCTGGATGCTCATTTCTTTAGTCTTGCTAGAACTTATTTTCAAAAGTTGTTCCTCTGTAAATCTGGCAACCAAACTCCGTTTTTTTTGACTTTGTCTTAACAGTGGTGTCCTGGTTAGCCTTAACTGGGCACAGACCAGAGTCATCTGACAGGATAGAACAGTTGAAAGATGGACTAGATTGGGTTATCTGTGGGTATGTCTTTGGGGCAACTGTCTACGTCATTCAGGGATTTGGTGGGTCTAGCCTACTATGGGCTATGTAATCCCTAGGTGATCCTGGGTTGATTAATAAAGCTAAGTAAGCACAAACCACTGAGTAAATCAGAGAATAAGCCTTCGAGCTATTTTCCTCCTGCATTAAGTCCCTGTGCTGAATTCCTTCAGAGTTTGACCATGACTGGCCAATCCCCAAATTGTTTTACACAGCAACAGAAATGCAACAAAGACAAGTAGCTGCTTCTGATTACATTAGGAAATAACAAAGTTTTCCGTTTTTACCAGGGCTACACAAGCATTCTCACAACGGTAACATGACTTTTCTTAGAATTACAAAATAGCAAATCCTAGGAAAAACTTTAATAATTTTGTACTTTAGTTCTGCAACAAATAAGAAAAAATAATTCTGAAGAGGTGAAAAAAATTAGCTCAACATCCCATAGCTTTTAAACAGACAAGGAAGGAATAGAATTTGATAGAGAACAACCTTCTGTCAATTGCCCAATTCTTAGCCTCTTTCAGGGAATCGAAATCTTCCCATGCACAGCTCAGCATCTAATAACACTAGATACCATGGGTTTGTTCATGTTTAGATTTTCCCCTCAAATCATCAAAGACAACATAATAGGTTTTAGTGTGTGTGTGTGGGGGGGGAGGTGCATGTGTGTATGTGCCCGTATGTAGGCACATGTGTATATAATCTAACCCTTCAACACTTTCAGAAGTCCTTTTAGTTTCTCCAGGACTGTTTAAATTGTAGTTCTACATGACTTTATTTAGAGAAAAATATTATTAACTTTGTAAATGACTTCAGGACTTGAAACTGCTCTAGAATCTCCTTTTCTTTGAAAGGTCAGAGGATAGGACAGAACACAGGTTCATGTATATAGAGCACACTCCAACAGACGATGATTTTATGATCTCTGTAGGGAATATTGATGTCTTCATTCATATTGAAGAAAATTACACATTTAGGGCCCAGCTGCCTAGAAACATTAAGTCTTCTGTCTTAATTAAAACTTGCCACACTGTATTAGGATCACATGTTATGGTTGTTTAAAGTCCTGAGTGGGGGCCAGTGAGTTGGCCCAGCTGGGAAAGATGCTTTCCACCAAACCCGACTTGATTTCCATCCCCAGGTTCTACATGATGATGGCTGATTATTTGTCCTTTGACTATCACCAGTAGTAACACACACACACACACACACACACACACACACACACACACACACACACACATACACACACACACACTCATAAACAAATGACAAAATATTAAGAGAAATACCATGAGGGAGTTATACAAATAAATAAACATCTATCTTACTTTCCATTGAATTGTTTTTATTTAATGAATGAAAGTTCAAATATGCTACTAAGGTTATTTCCCTATTATTGAATTATAATATAAACATTTATATTATAACTATAGTTAAATATAATTATTAAATGACATCAAATAAATTAAATATAGTAGAAATTGCTCAGCCAAAATTAAACAATGAAGCATCACAAACTAAGCATACACAAGCAGACTTCCCCCTGCTGAGGACATAAGCACTGGTGGACAACTTTGTATCATTTGTTATTTGCATTCTCCTCCATCTCCTAATAATATTACATCTGAACTTCACTAACATGCAAATATTTTGACTATATATAAACGTAAATTAAATAATGTCATGTATTTTTGTATCTGCCTTACAGAGTGAACTCAACTGTGAAGTTGCTTTTTCTTTTCTTTTTTTTTCCAATTTTTATTAGGTATTTACTTCATTTACATTTCAAATGATATCACCAAAGTCCCCTATACCCTACTCCCACCCTGCTCCCCCTACCCAATCACTCCCACTTCTTGGCCCTGGCTTTCCCCTGTACTGGGGCATATAAAGTTTGTAAGACCAAGGGGCCTCTCTTCCCAATGATGGCCTATTAGGCCATCTTCTGCTACATATGCAGCTAGAGATACTAGCTCTTGGAGTACTGGTTAGTTCATATTGTTGTTCCACCTATAGGGTTGCAGACCCCTTCAGCTCCTTGGGTACTTTCTCTAGCCCTTCTATTTGGGGCCCTGTGTTCCATCCCATAGATGATTGTGAGCATACACTTCTGTGTTTGC
>NC_034594.1:97396647-97449228 GCF_900095145.1 Mus pahari
GCGAGGATTTTATTGAGCATTTTTGCATCACTATTCATAAGAGAAATTGGTCTGAAGTTCTCTATCTTTGTTGGGTCTTTACGTGGTTTAGGTATCAGAGTAACGGTGGCTTCGTAGAATGAACTGGGTAGAGTACATTCTGTTTCTATTTTGTGGAACATTTTGAGGAGAGTTNGAATTAGGTCTTCTTTGAATGTCTGATAGAACTCTGCACTAAACCCATCTGGTCCTGGGCTTTATTTGGTTGGGAGACTATTAATGACTATTAATGTCCATTTCATTGAGGTTTTCCAGTTTTGTTGAGTATAGCCTTTTGTAGAAGGATCAGATGGTGTTTTGGATTTCCTCAGGATCTGCTGTTATGTCTCCCTTATCATTTCTGAATTTGCTAATTAGGATGCTGTCCCTGTGCCCTCTAGTGAGTCTGGCTAAGGGCTTATCTATCTTGTTGATTTTCTCAAAGAAACAGCTCCTGGTTTGATTGATTCTTTGAATAGTTCTTTTTGTTTCCACTTGGTTGATTTCACCCCTGAGTTTGATTATTTCCTTCTGTCTACTCCTCTTCAGTGAATTTGTTTCCTTTTGCTCTAGAGCTTTAAGGTGTGCTGTCAAGCTTCTATTGTATGCTCTCTCTAGTTTCTTTTTGGAGGCACTCAGAGCTATGAGTTTTCCTCTCATGAATGCTTTCATTGTGTCCCATAAGTCTGGGTATGTTGTCACTTCATTTTCATTAAACTCTAAAAAGTCTTTAATTTCTTTCTTTATTTCTTCTTGACCAAGGTATCATTGAGGAGAATGTTGTTCAGTTTCCAAGTGAATATTGGCTTTGTATTATTTATGTTGTTATTGAAGATCAGTCTTAGTCCATGGTGGTCTGATAGGATGCATGGGACAATTTCAATATTTTTGTATCTGTTGAGGCCTGTTTTGTGACCAATTATGTGGTCAATTTTGGTGAAAGTACCACGAGGTGCTAAGAATAAGGTGTATCCTTTTGTTTTAGGATAAATTGTTCTGTAGGTATCTGTTAAATCCATTTGTTTCATATCTTCTGTTATTTTTACTGTGTCTCTGTTTAGTTCTCTTTTCAGGATCTGTCCATTGATGAGAGTGGGGTGTTGAAGTCTCCTACTATTATTGTGTGAGGCGCAATGTGTGCTTTGAGCTTTACTAAAGTTTCTTTAATGAATGCCCTTGCATTTGAAGCATAGATATTCAGAATTGAGAGTTCGTCTTGGAAGATTTTACCTTTGATGAGTATGAAGTGTCCCTCCTNGTCTTTTTTGATAACTTTGGGTTGGAAGTCGAGCTTATTTGATATTAGAATGGCTACTCAAGCTTTTTTCTTCAGACCATTTGCTTGGAAAATTGTTTTCCAGCCTTTCACTCTGAGGTAATGTCTGTCTTTTTCCCTGAGATCGGTTTCCTGTAAGCAGCAAAATGTTGGGTCTTGTTTGTGCAGCCAATCTGTTAGTCTATGTCTTTTTATTGGGGAATTGAGTCCATTGATGTTAAGAGAAATCAATGAAAGATAATTTTTGCTTCCTGTCATTTTTGTTGTTAAAGTTGAGATTCTGTTCTTGTGGCTGTCTTCTTTTAGGTTTCTTGAAGGATTATTTTCTTGCTTTTTCTAGGGAGGAGTTTCTGTCTTTGTATTGGTGTTTTCCCGTTATTATCCTTTGAAGGGCTGGATTCATTGAAAGATATTGTGTGAATTTGGTTTTGGCATGAAATACTTTGGTTTCTCCATCTATGGTAATTGAGAGTTTAGCTGGGTATAGTAGCCTGGGCTGGCATTTGTGTTCTCTTAGGGTCTGTATCACATCTGTCCAGGATCTTCTGGCTTGCATAGTCTCTGGTGAGAAGTCTGGAGTTATTCTAATAGGCCTGACTTAGTATGTTACTTGACCTTTTTCCCTTACTGCCTTTAATATTCTGTCTTTCCTTAGTGCATTTGTTGTTCTGATTATTATGTGTCAGAAGGAATTTCTTTTCTGGTCCAGTCTATTTGGGGTTCTGTAGGCTTCTTGAATGTTCATGGGCATCTCTTTCTTTAGGTATGGGAAATTTTCTTCAATAATTTTGTTGAAGATATTTGCTGGCCCTTTAAGTTGATAATCTTCATTCTCATCTACTTCTATTATCCATAGGTTTAATCTTCTCATTGTGTCCTGGATTTCCTGGATGTTTTGAGTTAGGATCTTTTTTCATTTTGCATTTTCTTTGATTGTTTGTCCATGTTCCCTATGGAATCTTCTGCACCTGAGATTTTCTCTTCTATCTCTTGTATTCTGTTGCTGATGCTGGCATCTATGGTTCCTGATTTCTTTCCTAGGGTTTCTATCTCCAGCGTTGTCTCTCTTAGAGTTTTGCTTATCATTTCTACTTCATTTTTTAGATCCTGGATGGTTTTGTTCAATTCCATCACCTGTTTGGTAGTGTTTTCCTGAAACTCTCCAAGGGACTTTGTTCTTTCCACTTTAAGGCTTCTAGCTGTTTACCTGTGTTTTCCTGTATTTCCTTCATAAAATCTTCCATCATCATGAGAAATGACTTTAGATCCATGTCTTGCTTTTCTAGTGTGATAGTGTATCCAGGACTTGCTATGGTGGGAGAGTTTGGTTCTGATGATGCCAAGTAACCTTGGTTTCTGTTGCTTCTGTTCTTATGCTTGCCTCCTGCCATCTGATTATCTCAAGTGCTTTCTGCCCTCAATATATTTGATTGGAGACTGTCCTTCCTATAATCCCAGTTGATTCAGGACTCCTCACAGTCCAGTTTTCTCTGTGATCCTTTGATTGTGAGCTCCTGTGAACCTGATATTCTGGGTGTGTCAGAGTTCTTGGCAGTGAAGCTCCTCTGTGACCCTCAAATACTGGTGTGACCCAGCTCCTGTTATCCTAGGATCCTGTTGTCCTAAGATCCTGGGCATGTTACAGTGACTGCAAATGGTGTCTCCTTTGAGGACCGTGGAGCTGTCTGGTCTGTTCGAAACCAAGGTAAACCAGCACTAATCAAAAGGAACCTGAGCCTCTGGTCAGGAAGGTCTCTGGTGTCCTTGTTCCTGCTGTCACAGGCCCTTCACAAATGGACTGGAGCATATGTTGTGTTCCGCTCACCAGTGATCCTAAGATCGTGTGGGCAGTCCTCTAGGGACCATGGGGGTGTCCGCTGACCCCGCACCCTAGGTAACCCGGTGCTGGTGAGTGGAAGGCACTTGATGTGAAGTTGCTTTTTCATGTAACAAAATTATTTTTGTAATTTCATGTTACTCCATTTTGTTAATGTATTCTGCTATACGTAGGTTATTTTAGGGATTATTTAGTTATTCTTGGTTTGTAGTTCATATTATCTGAAGTTCTTTTTAGAAAAAAAGTAGCTAAAAATAGCACAAAGTACACAGGTCAAAGTTCAGGATAAAGGAAGTGTGAAATCAAGAAAGTAGCCAGGCCATCTGCCTAATAAAGCCTTGAGAGAAGAGCCCTGGCTTCCTCCAGATGTGGACTTCACCACTAACCATAGGGATTCTTCAGCTGTAACTTATCAGTGAAGTACTTGTTTCCAGAATTGTATTTCCTCTAATCAGTTTTTTGACACATACTTGGATCATCTTGGACAAGAGAACCTCAGCTGAGAAAATGCCTATATAATATGCTCTCAAAACAAGTCTATGAAGCAATTTTCAATTTTCTTTTCTTCTCTGTCTCTATCTTTCTGTGTCTCTGCCTCTGTATCTCTGAGTCTCTCTCTCTCTCTCTCTGTCTCTCTCTATCTCTGTCCCTCAAGCTTTCAGTTTTAGAAAAAGAGCTACTTTTTACTTTACTCTTTTTAGAGCATCCTACTCTGAAACGCCGCCTTTGCTGAGATTAAAGGTATGCCCCATAACACCTGGAGGATTTTCATCATTAGTGATCTATATTGAAGGACTCAGTTCACTGTGAATGCTGCCACTCCTAGGTAAGTGACCTTGGATTTTATAAAACTAGAAGCTTGAAGATCTGGATCGCGGTAGTTTCAATGAGAATATTCCCTATAGATCCATATGTTTGAATACTTGGTCCCCAGTTGATCATCTACTTGGAAAGAATTCAGAAGTATTACCTTGTTGAATGAGATATTCCACTCAATGTGTCTGGTAGGCTTTAAGGTTTCAAAGACTCACGTCATAACCAGTGTGCTCTCTCTGCCTAGCCTCAGCTGGTTTTGTAGCCATATCTTTGCCCTGATATCACAGACGCTGGAGTTGTAAGCCCAGTTAAATGTTTGCTTTTATAAATTGCCATTGTCATATTGTTTTATTATAGCAATAGAAACATTACTAACACGGAGAAAAAGCCTGTAAATTGTGTTCCTCTGTGGCCTTTGCTCCAATGCTTGCCTCCAGGTTCTTGCCTTACTGTGTTCCTTCCCTGGCTTCATTCGAAGATAGATTGTGACCCGGAATTATAGGCCCAAGCCTCTTTTCTCCCTAAAATGTTTTTGGGCGTAGTCTTGCATCCCAACACTAGAAAGCAAACTAAGGCATTGCAAGAATGAGCCTCAGCTTCCAGAGGGCTTCCTGAAAAATGGGGTACTTGAGAGTGGCAAAAAATATGACTCAGAGTCAAATCATGGGTTACAATTTGACAATCCATCTATGTTCTGCTTAAGAGGGCTTCCTAGACAGCTCTCTGTAGATAATTCCTGGCTATGTAGATAGCTTTCTGCTCAAGACTGATCAAGACAACCTGCTTCCAGAAACAGCTCTCTCAAGTTAGAAAAGAGATTCTAAATGCTTTCTGGATAGCTCATGAGTTTTCTAATGAAATACAAAACTGCTACCCTAAAAATGTTCTTGGATTTTTGGACCAAGTCAGAAATCCTGTTAAGAAAATTCTAAAGGTAATTCTTGGGTTTTCTGATTAAAACTGGAAAGCCAGACAAAAATTCTAAAAGAGCTGTGTTAGCTCTCAAAGAAGTTCTTTCTCTGGAAGGAGCTAGAAAACATAAAACATAAAAGAGCTGTATTTACTCTCCAGACAGCTTTCCCTGGATAGCTGCTAGAAGACAGACTAGAAGAGCTGGGTTTGCTCTTCAGATAGCTTTCTCTGGATATCTACAGACAGCTCATTCAGATAGCTGAGCTCTCTCACAGAGCAAGGCCCATTCTTTTATTTACATATCAATTCAGTCATTTACTCCGTGTTCCCTCCTGATTGTTCCATGAATCTGCATTCCAAGACCCCAGTCCCTTGATTCTTAGAAAGAGACAGTAAGTGCATTTTTTTTTTTTTAACATTACAAAAGAATTCATAGATCTGCCTGCCTTTGCAACCACCTACACTAAGTTTTCTGGGTGTGATCTTACTCTGAGATCACCTTTCCTACTACACCTAGGCCTAACCTAGCAATTTCCCAGGTTGACATTGAGCTCAGGAATCTTCCTGCCTATATATTTGTCTATCTTTGTGTCTTTTATCAAGCTGGCTCATAGTGCAGCTGCCTCTTTTCTTTTAGGTCCATAAAGTCCTTCATATAATTCATATTGCATCTTTATACTTTATGGGAGGAGGGTATAGGGGACTTTGGGAATAGCATTTGAAATGTAAATAAAGTAAATACCTAATAAAAATTGAAAAAATTTTAAAACAGAGAAATTATATAATATTTAACTCATGTTTTCAGAGTTCTTTCCCATAGCCTTAAGGGCTGTCCTGAAGGTCACAGTGTTTACCATTTTTACTAAGAATATAGACATATCTTTTCTTCCCAGACTCATGCTACCTTTGATTATCATGGACTCATTAACCTTGGCAGAAAGGAAATTCCCCAATTCCAAATTATATAATTTTATGCCTAGCAAACATCAACATTCGTGGAGTCCCACTCCCTACTGGCTATGTTCCAGCACAGAAAGCCATGTCACACCATCCCTTCCACATGGCATGGCCAAGCAGGGCTTGGCAAAGGCACTTTGTGCAGTGTGTGTGTGTGTGTGTGTGTGTGTGTGTGTGTGTGAAGTATATGAGTGTGTCCAAATATATGTGTGTATGCATATTCATATGTGAAGCTATATTTGCATGAGTTTAGAGAAGAAAGGAGAAGCTCAGGTATTGTTGCTCAAGAAATGTGGTTGTTTGAATATGTTTGTCCTAGCGAGGGGCACTATTAGGAGGTGTGACCTTGTTGAAATAGGTATGGTCTTGATGGAGAAGTGTGTCACTGTGGGGGTGAGCAACGAGACCGTTTTTTCCTAACCCTGTGGGAGCCAGTCTTCTCCTAGTGGCTTTCAAATGAAGATGTAGAACTCTCAGCTCCTCCTGCACCATGCCTGCCTGGACACTGCCATGCTCCCACCTTGGGATTTGGAAAGCAGTGTAAGGTTTTAAGTAGGGGTTAATGGGGTATCCTAGTAGAAGCATAAAAGGCTTTGTTGCTGAGAGTTTTACTTCTTCATCTGAAGGCCATTTGGAGAAGACTGGCTCCCACATGGTTAAAAGGAGGGTCTCATTGTCCACCCCCAGAGCGAAATACTTCCTCCAACAAGGTCACACCTACTCCAAGAAGGCCACATCTCCTAATAGTGCCACTCACTGGGCCAAGCATATTCAAACCACCACAAATGTCTACATTATCTTCTGAGAAGAGATCTTTTGCTGTGGCTTGCGTGCTGATTAGGCTGGTCTGCTGGCTAGTAAGATAAAAAGATCCACCAACCTCCCTAGGGCTAGGATTAAAAACATGCACCATGACATCCAACTTTTTACATGAGGACTACGTTCATTATGTTTACATAGTAAGTATTTTACAGACTAATCTACCTCACAATTGCTAGCCTTAAAAAAAAAAAAAGGAGAACATAAGCAATATTCAACCAAGAGTCTACTCTTACTCCACTAAAGTCTTAACAGGGTACATATTTAAGATCCACATTTCCAATAAAGTCATAATCTCTAGAATAGAATTTCAATATTCCTTTTTTGGGAACACAATACTATCTTCATAGGATTATTATGAATATAACCCTTATAAAACTACTTTTGCCTTCTAGTGCACACATTAATTTTTGTATGATACTTAAGAAAAAATTTGTGGGTGAAAATTCATGGTTATGTCTACCTTTTGCAGTAGCCAAGATCATGTTCTGGCACAAATTCATACCTCAACAAGTATGACTTCAAATTCTCTTATAAGTCTCTTTATTTGTTCTGTTTATCTTACACTTTGACATGAATACCTAGTGATGACTCTTGGTACTTTATTTAATTTTATCTTTAGCACATACATGTATATGATGAGCACATTTATGTACAGATGTTTGCAGGTATGTGGGCACATGTCTGTGTGATGGGTTTATTTGTGTGCATATTCATTCAGAAACCCAAGACTAAGAGAAGCCATCTCCCTTAGTTTGTCTTGATCTTATTCACTGAGTCAGGATCTTCAACTGAACCCCAAGCTTGCTTATATCTATGACTAGTCCAGAGAGCCAGCTTGTTCCAGGGACTCTGTCTCCATTCTCAAAGCTCTGGTATTGTATTGGTTAATATGCCTAAAGTCTATTGTAAGTTTGCTAGATGTTTAGATATGCATGGCCATGCTTAAGTTTTCCCTATTGGACTGTCAGATTTGATTTTCTTTTTGATTTGTAAGGACCCTTAATAGGTGGTGTACATAATCTATTTTCCTCGTGTGCTGCAGGTTCCTCAAACTTATGCTTTACTTTCTCATTTTATTAATGGTGTTTATAAATGGCTAAGAGTTTTTTTATGCTGTCACCTGCTTTATTAATCTTCTCTTTGTGGTTGGTGTCATTATTTTGTCTGGTTTAATAAATCTTCTCCAAATTTAAGGCCACGTAGATAGTTTCCCAAATTATCAGGTATCCTTCTCCTCCTCTTCTTCTTTCTCTTCTTCTTTTCTTCCTTCTTTTCTTCTTCTTCTTCTTCTTCTTCTTCTTCTTCTTCTTCTTCTTCTTATTATTATTATTATTATTATTATTATTTTGCATTATTGTCAATACCTTGTATTGATTTTCATGTAGGATCTGATTAATTAGTGATCAATATTTATATGAAAGTATCTATTTTACTTTTTATGTATAATGTACATATATGTGTGTACTGGCTAGTTTTGTGTCAACTTGACATAAGCTGCAGTTATCACAGGGAAAGGAGCTTCAGTTGGGGAAACGCCTCCATGAAATCCAGCTGCAAAGCATTTTCTCAATTAGTGATCAGAGTGGGGAGGTCCCCTTGTGGTTGGTGCCATTTCTGGGCTGGTAGTCTTGGTTCTATAAGAGAGCAGGCTGAGCAAGCCAGGGGAAGCAAGCCAGTAAGAATATCCCTCCATGGCCTCTGCATCAGCTCCTTCTTTCTGACCTGCTTGAGTTCCAGTCCTGACTTCCTTTAGTNATNAACAGCAATGTGGAAATGTAAACTGAATAAACCCTTTCCTCCCCAACTTGCTTCTTGGCCATGATGTTTGAGCAGGAATAGAAACCCTGACTAAGACAAAGTGCGTCTGTATATGGTTTTGTGCAGTGAGTGTAGGGTCATGGTGGTCAGAAAATATCATTGAATGCCCCATAACTAGAGTTACAAGCAGTTCTTAAGCACCCATTATGAGTGCTAGAAACTTACCAGGGGGAAGTATACTAGAGCAATGCCTACTTTTAATCCCTAAGCCAACTCTGTGGCCACTTTATTCATTATTCTCTGGCTTATCTTGAATGACTCCAGTCTCATTTTTTTAAAACATGCATCACTGCTAACTGGCATTCAGGGAAATCTTTCTCATATATGGCCATTTTGCTATGGATGAGGGGTCTGTACCTGAGTTCTGCATTTTACTCTATATTTGTATCAACCCACTCAGGAACTGAGGTGTTTGGAAGATGAGTTTCAGATTTATTGCTGGCTCATTAGTTTTGATTTCAGCCCACTCTTAGGAATGTGTTTTTTGGAGATGTCATTGAAACATTAGTTGGCCATTCTTCTTCAGCCTCCATTGTAGTTCATCAGAAAACTTTACCCAAGTTCCTGTCCTTGAGTCCCCTCCTTGTCATAGGAAATATGTTCATGGATGAGTGGCTGCAAATGTCTACTCAGATCATTGAAGTCTTGGGACGCAGAATCACAAATCACAGCTTGGGACCTCTGCCATGTTTCAGAAAACTTTTCCTGTTATGTGATCTGACTTTTCTCATTTCAAGATGGAAGGAGAACCTTCAGAAAGCTAGGTAGTCATTGCTGGGAGCCAGAGAAATTCTTTGTATTTGGATCATTTAGTTAGTCAAACTCTGTATGTTGACTCCACAAGGAATTGATATCTGTATCTATTTCAATACTTATTGTAAAAAAGTTGATATTTGAGGACTAATGCTGTACCAACTACACTTAGCTCCATGACTGGAAGGAAAAATAGTAACAATAATTATGTGAACTCTTACTTTAACTGAATTTTACTTTTCTGAGAAATGACAGTCTTCTCTTAAGTCTCCAATTGTCATGGTTAATCTTGATCATCAACTTAGCTATATCTAAAATCTTCATGGCAACACACAATTTTGATATACTTATAAGGATATTAAAGGAAAGGCTTGAATAAGAAGGGAAAGCCTATCCAAAATAGTGGTAGCACCATGCTCTGGACTTGGGCCCCGCTCAACAAAAACAGAAGCAACCTGAGCACCAGCTTCCATATCTGTCTGTTTTCTTACTATAGAAACAATGTGACCAGATGCTTCACACTTTTGTCACCGGGTCTTTCTCACAATGACGGACAATGGCCTCAAAATGTGACCCTCCACAAACCGATCCTTTCTTAATTTTCTTTTGTCAGGCTTTCTGTCACAGTAATAAGAAAGGTAATTAACATACCAATATTTATATCTCAGGGCTCTAAAATCATCACTTATTGCTAGCACTTTATTATCTCCATCCACCCTTTATAATTCCAATTCCAGGTCCCATCCCTCTGTTATTTCTGTTCCTGCCTCTAACCTCTGCCTTTTAAATTTTTCTATTTATTTTTAACAGAAGGAGCCCCACTTGTTTCCTATAACAAATGATTTAATCATAAGATGTAACTGCAAAGATTGCCAAGACCCTGTTTGTTGTCACCAAGATGCTATTAAGAAAGCAGATGAAGCTGTTGGAAGCCAGAAACATTAAATGAAAAAAAAAAAAAAAAGCAGCAGAATTCCCAGCCCATTAGTCTTGTCATTAGTCTAAGTCCCAACAGTGTCTACTGTGTAGCATAATTCTATTTGTCAGTCTTAACAGGAAACAGGGGACAGAATCAAATGAATATATATGGAGGATTTATTTAAGAGGGATTAATTATAAATGTGTGGAGGTGGATCACATGGGAAAGTACAGCAGAGATGGAGGAATCACATCACTTTGTAGACCAGTGGAGCTCATGCATAGTTTCTAACTCTGAGAGTTAAGTACAAGATGTCTGTAGAAATGAGAAGGAGAGATAACCATAGAGTATGGGTCATAGGAAAGAGCAATGTCAATAAATACAATCACCTTTAAAAATTTCATGGGGAAAGGAAGAATCTTGAACTTCTCCCTCTGATGTCCAGACAGTTTTCTACTGTCTGAACACTGTTGGAAATTAGACTGCACAGAAGGCCAGTGATATAACCTATACAGGGCAGTGCTACACTTCACTGAAGACATTATGGTTAACATGAATACCAGAGAAGATAAATGAAGAGGCTTACAGATCAAGTATGAGATAGCCAAGTTAACTATATAGAAAAAGAACTGAGCTCTGGTTAAAAATATCACAGCCAACCCATAGTAGGTTCAAGCTTGTTACTACAGAGCCCCTCCCTGGAAGTATAAGTGAGTCATAGACACCATTAGCTTCTTCTTTAGTTAATTTCTCCACTTTATGGGCAGTTATAGCTTTATACACACCCCTTTAGCTAGTGAATGTAGTTGTAACAAACTGAGTTGTGAGTAAGGATGGTTACTAGGAAACTACCACCTATGCCAGAAAAGACAACACTCACTATCACACTAAGCAAGAAGAGGGAAGAGGAGGAACATGTCAATCAAGATGTATAAGTCAAGATACTAGAAGCCGACTTTTCATTGTTGATTGGCTCAATCCTCCCTTCATCCTGGAGTGAGTATTTTGTCCTTCCTTTTTGCCTACCAGAAATCAACACTGATTACCTATGTACCGATATGAATTCTCTCCTTTAAAAGCACAGGAGTGAGGTCCAATACTGTGATTTGGATCACAGGAAATATACAAGTATAAATCTCCCCCCCCCCCAAAAAAAAAAAACAAGGAGACTAAAGAGCACAGACTAGAGAGAACAGATGGTGAGGGGGAAATGGCAGGATGGGGAACCTTCTTGTGTTTTATTCATCTTCCACTGTTCTTTCTAAACTGGTTGATACTTTTTAACATGGACACAGTCTTATAAAAACTCACCACTGTAGTGATGCCAACTCTGTCACACTCTCCAGAGACTTCTAAGCTGTTCATCACATCCAGTGTTTTTCATATAATGAAAAGGAGGAAAGAATGTAATTCAACCATGTGAAACATGACTGCTATGATTCTTCTTCTGTATTTTAGTAACTAATTTGAAAAGCAGAACTGTTGTTTTCTGTCTCCAAAGAGAAGGTTCCAAAACTTCTGCAAAGGCATCAGCTGGATGAAATAAACAGTTCACTGGGGCTTTTTTTTCCTTGAGTCCTCTTTTCTCTATTTCCTATTGGTTAGACTATCAGATGTGGGAATGAGAGATGCTCTAGAGATTCCTCCTAGAATACACAGAAATATCTCCAACCCAGTGGTCCATCACAAATTGGAAGTAATCATAAGAACAGTGATTCTGACTACTTGTTCTGAGTCTGAGCCTGAAGAAACAGCATTGATGTGAGTTTCAGTTCATTGAATCATTTCTCTGGCCCCAGGTAGTATCATTTCTCTTTTCATCATTAAGACTTCAGCCATATTTAATCCAAGTTCACAGAGGTAAATAAGACTTTATCTAGTTGGACATCCAGAGATAGCTCCATGGGCAACATACCTGTTGCATAAGCATGAAGACCTGAGTTTGGATCACCAGCACTGACTTATAAAAGCCAGGTATGGCCAGTACACATCTCTGAGCCCAATGTTTGGGGCAGTGTAGTGTGTGAGTGTGTGTGTGTGTGTGTGTGTGTGTGTGTGTGTGTGTGTGTGCGTGTACATATGTGCACAAGACAGCAGAATTCCTGGGGATTGCTGGTCAGTCATTCTAGATAATTAGCAAAATTCACTTTCATTGAGAAACTTTGTATTATAAAGTAAACTGGAGAGAAATGAAGGAAGGTACCTGAGAATGATCTATGGTCTCCACATGCACCTGTACACACATGTATATAAATATGTGTGTGTGTGCACACAAACCAACATATACATAGACACTCCAACACAGAAGGAGAGCTCATGAATTGGTTCACTAGGCATAGTATTAGTAGGGTTCTTATTTACTAGACCCATTCTTCCTGGATGTGTGAGGAATGGTGGAGGCTAAGAGCAGAATGGTATATCTGCTAGTCAAGGAAGGACAGAAATTGTTGTAGAACTCTTGGAGCTGGAAGGGAAACACGACACATGTGGAAGATAGTTTGGTTTTTGTGACAAGACACCTGAAAAACACATTTAAGAAAAGAAGTTTTTATTCTCATACCTTTGCATCTTTCAATCCATGATCCTTGGCTTCTGAGCAAATATGGTGAGGTTGTGCATCATGGCAGAGAAAATATAATAAAGCAAAGCCACTTACATCATGGAGGATAGGAGAGAAAGAGAGACTAGAGAGGTGACAGGGTGATTGAAAAGGGGCAAACAAAGTATGGAAGGAGAAAAAAAGAGGTGGGGAAAGAAAGGGAGATAAAGAAAGGAGAAAGAGAAAATAAGGTAAAGAAAAAAGAGAGAGAGGGAGAGAAAAAGAGGAGAAGAAAAAAAGAAAGGAAGGAGGAAGAAAGAAAGAAAGAAAGAAAGAAAGAAAGAAAGAAAGAAAGAAAGAAAGAAANAAGAAAGAAAGAAAGAAAGAAAGAAAGAAAGAAAGAAAGAAAGAAAGAAAGAAAGGAAGGAAGGAAGGAAGGAAGGAAGGAAGGAAAGAAGGAAGGAAGGAAGGAAGAGAGAGAAAGACAAAGATGGTGGAAGGAGGGAAAGATAAGAGGGCAGAGCAGGGAAAGAGGGAAGGGGAAAGAAACATGGGATTCTATACAACCCCTAATAACACTTAGGTATCTTTGTGTTACTGTTAAACCACCCCTTAAAGTTTTTAGCAGTTCCACAAGTAGCACCAACTAGCTGAAATTCTCTACAGAAGCTTTAGGAACTGTAAAGACATCGCAGAAACCTGAATGGACAGCTTCTCCTTCAGAGCTCCAGAACAGGCTCAACCCCAGCAGAGTGTGTTAGAGCCCACTTTGAATCCCAGCACTCTGAAGGCAGAGGCAGGTGGATCTATATGTGTTTGAGATCAGCCTCATCAACAAAGTGAGTTCCAGGACAGCCATGGCTACTCAGAGAAACCCTATCTCTGAAAAATAAAAACATACAAACCAAGAAAACTAAACCAAAACAAAACAAAAACCATTTTTTACCCCCTCCACTCTCTGTCTATGTATGTATGCATATGTGCATTCATTCTATTTCACAGTGAAATGTTATTGTGTACAATGAATTCAAAGACAATATAAACTGTGATATTCATTTGAGCGCTATGGCAACTTGCTGGATTACTACATGCACTTTAGTTTCTAAGACAGCCATTTGAGGTCAGGGTGTATTTACAGGAATTCTCTAATCTGAAATAAAATTAGAAGAATAGCTCACATCTTCCAGTTGTTGCCTCACACACATTCTATCACAGCATTCCTTGCGATTGTAGACCTTTGTAGACCCTGTATGTGGTGGTAGGGCTGCTAAGCCATGGGTTCCTCACTCTTTGATTTTGTCTTTCAAACCCCAATGAACTACGAACCTTTTATTTTTTCTCTGTAACAGTTCAAAGTACAAAGCATAGGTCTCTTCAAGAAAGGGGCATTTTACATCTCTGCTCTCATTCCCTGGATCATCATCAAAATGCTGTGTGAGAGTTTCCGTCCATTTTCTAATGTATAATGAGTAATGAAGAGACAAAGATGAGTGTTACTGCTTCTAACCAGTTTCAGTTGGAAATTTCATGATAGAATTTCGGCTCCATATGATAGTTCTTGGGAGATATAGGTGAGCAGTACCACTCAGTGTGATGCATGACAAGGTGATATAATTCTAGGACATGGCAGTGATATTCTGAGAAAAGCAAGTCTTTCTTGTGACATTCTTAGAAGGAATTTCCATTATCAGAGACACGTGACTTAGTTCTGTGACTTGAAGGGCTAAAGTCTACAGCCAGGTTAGTTAGGGCTGCTATCAATGTAGTGAACCACCATCACCAAAGTAAACTGTGGAGGAAAAAATGTATTTGCCTTACACTTTCATATCACTGCTCATCATGAAAAGAAGTCAGGACAGGAATTCAAACAGGGCAGAAACCTGGAATCAGGAGCTGATGCAGAGGCCATGGATAGATGGATAGGTTCAACTTACTGGCTTGCTCCTCATGGCTTGTTTAGCCTTCTTTCTTATAAAACTTAGGACTGTCAACCCAGGGTTTCTCTATTACTTTCTCTCAAATTGAGACTGAATTCTGTTTGTTTATCATATACATTCTTTAGGCATATTTAAGAGTTAATAAAAACTGTCAATTGGACATGCTGTGGAAAGATTCACTTGAAAAAGTTTCTGTGGTGGAGAAATTGGCTTTACTGAGTTAGTCCATAGGCATTTCTGTGAGTGGTTGTCTTGATTATTAATTGATGAAGGGGGGTTCAGCCCACTCCAGGCAGCACACTGACTGGGCAAGTGTTTCTAGATGGGCACAAGTTCATAAGCAAGCTGGAGAATGAGCCAGCAAGTAAGGCCCCTCCTTGATTCCTGCCTCTGGTTTCCTGCCTTGAGTTCCCCCACACCTCACTTTGACTTCTCACAGTGACAGTGACAGACTGCAACCCAGAAGGATAAACCAAATAAACACTTTCTTCACTAATTTGCTTTTGTTCAGAATGCTATCATCACAGTAACAGCAAGAAAACTAGAAGAGCATTAGGAGAACCAGGAGAATCTACAACCATTGCTGGAGTGTTAACAACTAAGAAGCAGAGCTCTTTGATCTCCTGTGCTGTTTCTATCTGCATTTCATTTGCTTCTGTCTCCCGTGGTGTTCAGGGTAATCATGATGCTACCACATACCACAGGTCACTTCTCCCCCTTGAATGGTACATTTGTCTCCTCTCTCAGTCCACAAGGTGATTATCCTGAAGTTCTCAAATCTGTGACTAACACTTCTACAATAAAAGACTGACGGCCTGTTTCCTGAAACCATTTTGGTACAAATTACTGTATCCATCAGGGAATCAGCAGGAAACAGATGGCACAGTCAAATTAGGATAATTTGACAAAATTTTATTTACAAAGTGACTAATTACAAAGGTGTGGGTGAGGAGTTGGAGGAGCCACCAGAGATAAAACAGGTATCTGGAGTTAGCAAGAGCAGCTGAGTTGTCATTACTATCTACAAAAGAAACGAAGGGAGATAAGATCTTCTCCAACCACAAGCTGCATCAATTAGAGAGAACCAGAAGGAAAAATCCCTTTTCTCAAGTCTCATCCAGCTCAGTGATTTTTCTCCAGGCTCATTCTCTGAAAACCTCAGCTCACCTCTCATCACTTCAGACTTGCTTGTTCTAAGGACTTACTGTCTCCAGCTGTTTTGTGACTCTGCTGAAATTTGATGACATGTGCCAGTGTTTACCTGAATCTCTTTTCACACTGCAAACACACATTCCACTACAACCCCAAGATATCAGAAACCATATCAAGTATAACTTTGTCTGAAAAGTGATAGATGCACCAGCTGTCGTATGATACAAAGTCAGTAAATATGTTAAGAAATTAATGTAAACGAAGAAACAATTGAAAATTTGTGAAAGGTGACTTAAAAAAAAGATAAGGGTGACAGGGGTAATGTTAACCATATTTGGGGCTGCCTGCAACATCCCTATTAACTGGTTTGACTATTGGTAACAATAAGCCAATTGAAAGGACAAGTGAAAGAGAAATACACTTCTGAAGTTCCTACTGCCTGAGAACAGTGTTCTGCCTCCCATTTCTCATGCCTGCTGGATACTTAACCCTCAGGTGGTGAGTGCTCTCATATAACACAAAGTCACTGAAGATTTAGCATGATGAGCAGAGACCATCAGTAGCATCTTAGGTATTTGTAGCATAATATTGCAAACAGCTGACCGTTGGGTGGCTCTTTTACTCTTATCTTTATTCCCTGTGCTTGGAAGATGTCAGAGACCAGGTTGAGAAAGCCCAGGCATCTTACACCCAGGGCATCCTGCAGCCCAGGTGTTTTCACAGTATGCAGCTAAGAGCCACATAGTTCTTTGTCAAGAGCCCTTCCCTCTCTCTCTCTGCAAGGCCACTCCTGGGAACCAGCAAGACCTAAACAGACATCAAGGACTGAGAGAGTCTTCTCACATTCCAGAGCTGCCCAGAGCTGTCACCTTGAACTGTCAGGAGGATCCGGACCCCGAGATAGGACTCTTAGATAAGCTGCCCTATGTCCCAGGGCAGTGGTGCCAAGGACCCTAGATGAATCACTAAATGTATTAGACTTGCAAATAACTCTTCCCAATTATTTCTCTCACTGTATACCTTTGATCACCCCTCTCCAAATTGTATTTAACCTGAGCATCTCCCCTTAGTAAAAGAGACTATGACAAACATGCATGGTCTTCGTCTCTTTCTTTATTCCCGTTTCTCTCTAGGTTTGTGATCCCCCTCAAGGACCATGGAATAAAGTGTCCCGCAGGCCGGGGCAGGAAGAGAAGTTAATAGTTAACCCAATAAAATGGCTTGTGCCCCATAACCTTCTGTGTAGTCCCTGATAATATCATCTCTATCATCCTCAGGGGATAACCTTGAATATACCTGCTTCCTATTTTTTCAACCATTTCTGTTTCTCAGCACCATGGATAGCATATTCTGGTGACAAAGACCGGTGCTAGCCAACATTCAATGAACCGCACATTTATATGGACACTCCTTGAGAGATTAACATGTCTGTTTGCAATGGTGATTTCACGAACCAATGGAAAGGCAATGAGGTATACAATGAAAGCAAAGAAGTAGCTTCATCCTGATGTGTGGGACCTTGTGGTACCAAGTTGGGGTCAGTGGTTTCTAAATGTCTTTTATAGTCATTTATTGGGATTAATCAGATGAATTAATGTATTAAAGGAAAATTAAATCAGAAATAAGAAGAGATAAGGAATCTGGAGTGAAGCAAAAGTATACAAGATGGACAAATGGAACATTTGTGGTTTGGTTAATTATATGAAAGGCAGAAATTTTGGTTAGATAAGACATCTAGGAATATACAAGGGGTTTTCTTACAACTTACCATTCTAAGCAAAATGCATCAAAGAGTTGTAGATATAAAATGTGGACTTAGAAAGCTGGTTTCAAAGACCAAAAACAAAGATAGTAAGGACAGTGATAGAAATGTCTCACAAGCAAGCTACTGATGAGTTGGGTCTTATCTGGTTATTTTGTAGGAAAAATGAGATTTAAGATAAATCATGGGATTTTGCCTCCCGTCTCAACCTTTCACCCACTTTAAAATTTTCTTTGTCTCCCCTCTTAGACTCTCCATAATTATTTATCATCTATTCTTTCTTTTGTATGTTGTGTAATTCCCTCCTGTCCTCAAATTAACATTAATTATTTTACTCCAAAATAAAACACTGATACTGCAGCCAGTACAGGTTTATATTCAAGAAGAAAAGGAGATGGTGATCTGTAGTGGAAGACCTAGGGATTTCCTATCCACTCTCTATTGTAAACTCACGCTTCATAAGTGTGGTTTGCACTGCTGGCCCTTGAAGATGGACAGATCAGATAAAGAGGCCTTCTGTGCCTCTCATGGTTGACTTTGAATACATATACTTCCTTCAACCAATGCATATTTCCAAGCATTATTTATCTCAGATCCAAGTGGCAAAACTGAGCCAAATTAATGAACCATATTTCCCAATGTAATAGAAATAACTTTATCTTTGAAAACTTTAGGTTTTACCAAATCAACATAGATAAACACCAAGACTAACCATTTGCTTTTATCAACAACACTGTTATTAAAATGAACAAGCAAATATATATTTCAAAATATAAAATAAAAAAAGAAAAGTAGGAAGTAGATAAGCTAAAGGAGCAGGAGGAGAAGGGAGGAGAGGAAATGGAACAGGAAGATGAGGAGGAAGGAAATAAGCAGAGACAGTGGAGGGTTGAAGGATGATCATAAGGCTCATGTTTGCATACTTTCTATTTCTTACTATCTATTCCCCATGAAAATGAAGAATATAAGTTATCAATCCCAGCATCAGAAGTATGAAGCTTTTCCTGAAGAAACAAGAATAACCCAACAATTCTCTATTGCTAACAAAGAAAAAGCTCTTCGGTTGTTTCTGTTTGTCTCTTGCAGTGTATAATCTAACACAGGAAGACTGGGTTATGCATTAATTAAATTTACTTGATCTTGTAATACAGGTTTCTTTGGCTTAATATCAAATGCATCAAATTGTTCTGTTCAATTTCCTGTTCTAAATTACTGGCTTTACTTTTTTCCCAGGTAAACTCCTCTTGTCCTCTATACCTCTGATACATAATAAGGCACTCACACTGTGGTGGTTTGAATTGGGAATGTCTCTTATAGGCATTGGACGTTTGACCATTCATTCAACAGTTGGTAGAGATATTTGGACATGTTTGAGTAGTAGAGAGTTTTTGGAGGAGGTATGCCACTGGAGAAAGGCATTGGGAGTAAATGATTCTTACCTACTTAAGGTTTTTTGCTTACTTTGTCATGCTTCTGATTCAAGATGTGAGTTCTCTTCTTTCTGCCATGCTTCCTTGATGTCATAGAATCCTTTGGAAACTTAAGCCCAAAGAATCTTGTTCTTACATAACTTGCCTTAGTCATAGTGGTCTATCAAAGCAACGATAAAAAATTAATACGGAAGTGGGTACTGGGAGGGGGTGTTGCTGTGAATAGCCTTTTCATGCCAATTTTGGAGAAATGAATTTTTTTTTCTAGAAAAGTAGTTGAATGATATAAACAGAGCTTAATGGTATCTCCTAATAGGAACTTTGAAGACAGACAGTATTGCTAAAATTTAGGTGGACTGTGAAAGCCCAGCTCCAAAAGTTTCAGAGTAGGACAGCATTAACAATTTGGCTAATGACCATTCTGTGGTATTTTTTGGAAAGAATGTAGTGGTTTTCTGCCCATGTCCCAAGAACTTGCCTAAGGATAACTTAAAAAGCAATAAACTAAAGTTCATAAGGGAAATTTATAGGTAGCCTCATGTTGACTCTGTCCTGTGAATATTAGTCATTCTTATGAAGTTCTACAATGAAAATGAGAAAATAGGCAGAAGGAAATAAAACATATACAGTTTTGATTGCAAAAGAACACTAACAAACCCAAGGCTTCTGCTGGTAAGGAGCCTAAAATTGTGATGGAGTTTATAACTAAGTAAGGAGGGCCTTGATCTACATTGGAACAGGGAGAAGAGTACCCTCAGAGCAAGACCCCACCCAGCCCAGCTTTCAACTTAGAAAAGAAATATGCCTAAAATGTCTTCTATTCCTAGCAAGCACCTGAATATAAAACTGTTGTAAATGTCCGTCATAAAGGAGATGAGAAGATACCCCAGCTGGTGGCCAAACTTGACACTGTCTTTTAAGTTATGCTAGATTCATAGTCATAAAAGTTGCAGTAAAGAAAGATCAAGGAATTTTTGTCTGTGGTTCAGAGACCCTCTGAGTGTTGGCAGTGTGTGTTGCAAAGAGCTTGCATGAAGACCCTAAGAAGACACAAAGTCTCCCCATCATTGCTAAAATCTGTAATACTGAAGTCCCAGATGCTGGAGTGGTTATTCCCAGATGCCAAGGTTCCAGAACCATGGGATACCTGAAAAGAAAATCTACAAAAGGAGTATAGTATCTTCAAGTGAAAGAAGTGTTTACATACAGCAAATCTGAGGGCGTGGAGGCATTTAAGCCCTTTGACACTGGAAATAGAGCTGCAGAATCTGCTATTTGCCTTGTTGAGTTTTACCCTAAGTTCAGTCCAGTGTTTTTTCACTGTGCCTCATTCTCCCCATCTGCAATGGTATTGTATATTTGGTGATATTGTATGTCAAAAGAATGTACTCTACTTTTTGATTTTCTAGTGGGTTAAAATAATGAGAATATCTTGAAGCCCAGAAGAGCTTTTGGACTTTTATGAACTATAAAGACTGTGAATGACTGTGGATATTGAAGTTTTATTGTATTTTGTATTATGTTCTGGCCACAAGCTTGTTAGGGACAGGGAGTGGAATGTTCCAGTAGGTCTTGGGGATTTGAACTCTTGGTTCCCAGTTATTGGTGCTATTTAGAGATGTTTAGGGGATATAGCCTTTCTGGAGGAATTGTGTTACAGAAAATAGTCTTTGAGAGGAAATTCCCTTCCTAATTGCAGTTTACTCCCTCCGCTTTGTGCTTGCAATTCACCATCTGATCTCTCAGTTTGCTGCCATGCTTCCCTGCCATCTTGGCCTCTAATCCTCTGGAATTATACATTCATGTCTTCTTTAAGTTGCCCTTGCATGTTGCTTTTTCACAACAACAGGAGAAAATTTTATACAGTTTTGCACATTAAAACAGGGTTATGGAGGGCCAAGAGTCAGAATTCAGATCAAGAGCAAGAACATAAAATGTATGAAAATCATAGCAATGACTACAGCCTGAGCTGATTAGGAGAAAGTCAGTTCGGTTTAGTTCAATTCAATTTCAAATTGATAAACTTTCATTGTCAGTTTAATCTATTATTTGCATAGATCAACATCTTTCTTAACCCGATACCTTTGGATACTAATAGACATACAACTACCATGTGGACATTGTTCATGTAGGATTGAATATGCCACATTATTTCTTAAAATGTTACAGACAGTATGGAGGAGGAACAAATGCAGGAAACACTTGGGGTAGGTGTTAGGAGGAGAGGGAGGAGACTCATTCATCCTGTTTTCTTTATGGAAGTCTTTATAGAAATATGACACAGTTTGAAAGAATGACAGATGCCTTGTGATAGAGAAGTTCAGGAAAAGGGCAAAGGTGGAGAAGATATGAAGTACAGGGATTGTCTTTGTAGTCTGGAGCAATGCCAGAGAATATTCTGCAAAAAGTAGTAACTGATACTTAACATGACTCATGGTCATGGATTTGTCTTAATGCATCATTCAGTTATTTAAATGTATTAATGAGCCTGTGGGTATATTTGTATATATTACATATGGGAATTTTCTAAAACATTTGAATATGGTTCTTATTCCCTTTCTGTCTCTCATTAGATAGAACAGGCTTCTAAGAGATAACAACAAACATGATAAAAATAAAGTATAATGAGACAAAGCAAAAACTATCATATCAAAGTTTAGCATGTCAACTCCAAATGAGGAAAAGTCCCAAGAGCAGGCATAGCAGGGTTTTGGTGTTACAACACTTTTAGACAGTATTCAGTGAAAAGATTTATACATACATTTTATTTGGAGTGATTAAGGGCTATATAAACCTTGAAAAGTGGAAAGCTTTTTTTTTTTTTTTCCTTTCTTGCTGGGTGTGTTCTTATTGAGAGAAATTGCATTGAACCTGTGATTTCAGCAAGGACTACATGGTATTCCTTAGGTAGAAAATGCGGGTGTTGGGTTCCCCACATAAAGTCAGGTGGAGAAGAAGAAGCCCCAGTGAAAAGGGGAGTCCTTCAGACTAATACCTTAATAGCAGTATTTCCCAACACGTCATTTCTTGACATCTTGGTTTAGATTATTTCCTTTTCTTCTAGAGCTTTAATATGTATTGTTAAGTTGCTAACATATGATTGCTCCAGGGTTGTTTTGTTTTGTTTTTTAACGTAGACAATTAGTGTTACAAATTTTCCTCTTAAAACTGCTTTCAGCAGGGCAGTGGTGGTACACGCCTTTAATCCCAGCACTTGGGAGGCAGAGACAGAGGCAGGAGGATTTCTGAGTTCGAGGCCAGCCTGGTCTACAGAGTGAGTTCCAGAACAGCCAGGGCTATACAGGAAACCCTGTCTTGAAAAACGAAATATATATATATTTGGAAAAATATATATATATTCTTTTTTCCATATATATATATGGAAAAAAGAAAAAGAAGCAAAAACTGCTTTCATTTTGTTATATTTCATTTTGTTATATATATATATGAAAAAAGAAAAAGAAACAAAAACTGCTTTCATTTTGTTCCATAAATATGGGTATGTTGTATATTTATTTTCATTGAATTCTATTCTATTCCATTCCATTCCATTCCATCATTCCATTCTATTCCATTCTATTCTTTATTTCTGTTTATTTCTGTGTGTCTGTCCTGATTCATTTTTCATCCAGGAAAGAGTTTTTCAGTTTCAATGCATTTGTAAGCTTTTTTTTTTTTTTTTTTTTTTTTTTTTTTTTTTTTTTTTTTTTCTTCTTCTTCTTCTTCTTCTTCTTCTTCTTCTTCTTCTTTTTTGAGACAGGGTTTCTCTGTATAGCCCTGGCTGTCCTGGAACTCACTCTGTGGACCAGGCTGGCCTCAAACTCAGAAATCCACTTGCCTCTGCCTCCCCAGTCCTGGGATTAAAGGCATGTGCCACCACGCCCGGCTACCATTTGTAAGCTTTTTGATGTTGAAATTTAGCTTTAATATGTCGTGGTTGATAGGATCCAGGGAATTATTTCAATTGTATTGTATCTGTTGAGATTGTTTTGTGTCAGATTATGTGGTAAATTTTGGAGAAAGTTTTATGAGGTATCAAAAAAGATAAATTCTTTTGTGTTTCGTGTTCTGTAAATATGTGTCACAATGTATTTGGCATTTGCTAAGCTTCTTAGATTTTATCAGCATCTCCTTTGTTAGGTCAGGAACATTTTCCTTTATAACTTTGTTGAAAATATTTTCTAAGTCTTTATGCTGCTTTTCTTCTCCTTTGTCTGTACTTACTATCTTCAGTTTTTGTCTTCCCATAGTGCTCCGGGTTTCCTTGATGTTTTGTGTCAGGGTTTTTTTGAATTGACCATTTTCTTCGACCAATACATCCATTTCTTTTATCTTACTTTCAACTCCTTGGAGTTTTCCTTCCATCTCCTGCATTCTGTTAGTGAACGGTGCCTCTGCAGTTTCAGATCAAAATCCTAAAGTTTTCATTTATAAAATTTCCTTAGTTTGCATTTTCTATTTCCAATGTTAGGTCTTTATTCATTTCTGTCCATGGTTTCTTGTGCTTTCCTATATTTCTTTAAGGGATTTATCCAGTTTATATTTTAAGGACCTCTATTATATTCATAAAGGTTGTTTAAAGATCTTTTACTTATGCCTCAGTTTTCTTGGAATTCTTACTGTGCTGGGTTCTAGTGGAGACATATTGCACTGGATATTATAAATTCTATTTTCCTGATAGACTTCAGGCATCTGGGTCTGATATGCTTACAGGTCCAGGTGCTGATTAATGGATTTGTGTTTGTCAGGTGGGTATTTTGTTCTTTGGTTTGGGTTTTCTCTCTGGACTTTTGGAGAGTTGTGATGTCTGTGTGCTGCCCATTTCCCTGGCCTGCTCAAATGATGTGTTCACATTGAATGCTTGCTGGTATAGGAGCCTGGGATAGTGAGATGAGTTAGGGAAAAGAATATTGGAGAAGATCTTTGTTATTTCTTGGGCATGGGATCAGATGGAAAAGGACAACCACTGCAACAGAGCTAGTGATAGGACTGGTTGTGTGAAATCTCAGGAGCATTTGGAGAGGTGTGGGTCTGTCTTCAGACTATTTGTTAATGTAGGAGAAGTAGTCCTTGGATTATCAAGGTCTGCCTGCTAGGACTGAGGTATAGGGCAAAGCAACAAGCGAGGGAAGGAAGATTAGAAGGAGAATATCTGGGAGACCTACCAGAGATGTGGGTAGTGGGAGAGGAAGGTTTCAGTTGATGTCCTGTTGCAGTGCTAGGAATGAGAGTGGGGTACTGTATTTGGCAGAAGGCAAGGAAAGATAAGGGTATTCAGTTAGCTTTCATGTTTTCCTGTTCTGCTTAGCTGGTATGTTCCCAGTTAATGTCTGCTGGTGTAGAAGGCTGGGATAGTAAGATAAGTTAAGTAAAGGTTGGTTGGGAGAGAAAATCTTTGTAATCTTTTCGGGGTGGGGTCAGAGAGAAAATGAATACAGTAACAGGTTTCCTGCACCAGACTACCTGTCCATATTTTTAAAAGGCAGATGCATATAGTACACTAGCCTCTAACTCCTTATGTAGCAAATTATATCTTAAAACAATTTATCATTCTATCTCCTTCTTTGAGTGTTGTGATTATTGGCATATACCAACGTAACTAGTTTTATGCAGTGGTGAGGACTGAATTCAGAGACTTTTACTTGCTAGGTGAGTATTGTGGCAATTGAGTTACATTCCAAGTCCTGCTACCCACATCTCCATGTGATCTGTTTTCTAACTTTCCGCATAGTTAAATGTTTTTAGAATTTATCTGAAGAATTATATTTATTTCAGGCCAGATTTTTTTAATTTAAAATTTTGCAAGTTATGAATATGTATCTGTGGATTTCTATGTACATAAGAGTCCAGGTGTCTTTGACAGCCAGAAGAGATTGTGATCCACTAGACAGGGGTGTTAGGAATTCAGCTCAGGTTCTCTGTCAGAATGCATACTTTCAACCACTGATCCGTCTCTTCTGAGGTTTTTCTTCTGTGTACTAATCTATAATATAATTATTGTTATCTAGAATGTGACAAAGTTTCTTTGGTTTGGAAAACACTGGAAGAAAAGAGAGCAGATTTTGCTTTCAGTCATTCTCTGTGTAGTCTCACCTTGACTACTAACAGTCTCATTGCCACAACAAATTAGCCGCCCCTTGTTTGCATGCATCTGTCATAATTCCTCCACTGTAAAACATTCTACGGCCTCACTCATATCTTGTCAAGGTTATCATGTTCTTTTTTTCAGCTAAATATACCATCATTTCGATAACCCTCAGTACAAATACTCTACTGAGTGTATGTAAAAGAATAGTTACCATTTGTGTATTGAATACTCTACTGAGTGTATGTAAAAGAATAGTTAGCATTCGTGTATTGCATAAGTGTTTAGCACCAACTTTACTCTATAAACAGAGCCTGGAAATATGACTCTGGTGGCTAGTTACTGTGAAAATTTACAGCAATGCTTTGTAGAAACCAAAAAAAAAAAAAAAAAATGGATATCGCTATGAAAGATGTTGATTTTGTTTTGTCTGAGTTGTCTTTGTTTTATACATTCTATTTTGCACTATGATCAAGAATATAACTCAGGGTTCTGGTGTCTTCCATATGATTAAAAATGGCATGCAGCATGAAAGAAATACAGCAAGGAAGAAGCTCAGCTTCTGTGACATACATGCTGATTTGCAGTGAGATATTTGCATGTAGCATGCCAAAAACTGATGGAAAATATTTTGTGAAGGTTACCCAACAAAGCCATATCTCATGCTTAGTTTCTAAGCATATTTTACAATGAACATATTTTACAGTGCTAATTTTTTTAAAAATGTGATAAGGCATTTTATAAAATGTAATAACTCCCTTTTTATATTTGTCTAAAATGGTATCCAGACATATAAACACCAATTTCTTATGTGGTCCCCAAATATTTTTTAGCTATTCACATGTGATACACAAATGAAAGTTTTAGCCATTTTCATAAGATTCCATTTGTATGATTACTTTTATGCATTCAGAATGACAGTTATATAGATGACTCAGTTAGTAAACTGGTTGACATGTAAATGTGAGGACCTACATTTGGATGCTCATGGAACTATGTAAATGATGGACATGATAGCACTTATTTTTACCCTCCGCCCTTGCTGGGACTAGACACAAGTTATCTAGGGCTTGTTGACCAATTAGTCTTGTGGAATCAGTGATTTATGAGTTTCATGAAGAAGTGTTGTCTTAAAACCTAAAGTGGTGAGCAATTGGAGGAAGCATTGAAAGCCAACCTTGGTCTATCTATGCACACAACCATGCATGTACACATGGCACTTCCTCATCATTGCCCATACACCAGTAATCCCGAGAGACAGACAGACAGACAGGCAGGCAGGCAGAGAGAGACGGGGGGGGAGAGAGAGAGAGAGAGAGAGAGAGAGAGNCATTGAAAGCCAACCTTGGTCTATCTATGCACACAACCATGCATGTACACATGGCACTTCCTCATCATTGCCCATACACCAGTAATCCCGAGAGAGAGAGAGAGAGAGAGAGAGAGAGGCAGAGAGAGAGAGAGGCTGAGACAGAGAGACTCACTGAGAGAGACAGAAAACAAAACGGAGAGACAGAGACAGACAGAGAGAAAAAAGGAGAGAGAAGAATCAGAACCTTTCCAGTTTTGACAACTGTACATCTGGGCATTCTGGCAACAGGGATCTCATGAATGCAATATACTGTTATGTTTCCATGTTTATCACAGCCCTGTGAGGGAAGTATTATACTTTCTTCTTGAATTAGACAATGAAAACTTAGAACTTTCAATGAAATTATTTAAGATTTTCTAATGCTTGATGGCAGGAATGAAAAATACCTAACTTGGAGCCCTTGCTTTATGTCTAATAAATACTGATTTTCATTGACTCTAAACTTCTAGATCTCAAGGGGTTGTTCTTATGTACCAAATCCAATCGAAAATATCCTGGGGACTTAATATAATACACATTCCGGAAGGGGATTAAAAAATGGCTTAGGCAGGTAGTGGGAATTGCTATATAATTTGCAAACCATTCCTAATGCTTTATTTTTGAAATTGCTATCTTAAAAACAACCTTGCAAAAATCTACAACCTCTAGACTTAAACAGTTTTCCAGAAATATAACTCAAGAAATGGCATATAAATGAAGACATGATTTTAAAAATTCTATAAACTGAATTTCTGACCACTAATGCATATCTTTAGAAGCTTTAAACAAAAAATATGTATTGCACATTAAAGTGCAAAGTACAAACTTTGGAGGCATCATTAAAAGGGGAGAAATGGAGAGGTGAGGGGAAAGAGAATCTGATAAAACCATACTGTGTTTAAAAATGCATAATGATGAGCTGGAAAGATGCCTTCATAGTTAAGAGCACCTGTAGCTTATGCAGTCTTGAGCTCAGTTCTGTTCACCTATGTCAGGTGTTTCACAGTCATCTGCCACTCCATCTCCAAAGATCTGGTATTCCCTTGTGGTCATTGAGTGCAATTGCACCCATGTGCACATACACGTAAATAAAAATAAAATCTAATTAATAAAAAGTCATATGACATTTAATTCCTTTTATGTAATTTAGAATTAATAATGTTATAAAACTACAGTATCACCTAAGCAGTTCATTCAGATCAGAGAGGTCTTTGTGGAATCTTGTAACAGAATACCAGGGAAATTTTAAAATGTATCTTTTTAAGACCAGTGTGAATGTCAAATATTCCCAACAGACTCAAGTTTTTGGACCTTTGGTCCTCATTTTGTGATGCTGTATCACCAGATGGTGGAACATTTTGGACTTGGTGCCTAGCAGGAAGCTAAAAAGTTATAATGCTCTATGGATGGTTTATGAATTATAGCTCTCCTGATTTGGGGCCAGGATTCACTTTTTACTTGGCAACAGGTAACAGCCAGCTACTGTGTGAAGATTCTTACTATTCTCCCTTCTATTCCCCCTAATTTGCTTCTTGTAAGATCATGAGAAAAGTACCTAGCTTTTCCTCAGGATTATGATTGTTATAGCACTGTCATGACTAAAACGACTTATGTAATTGATCTTCTACATTGGGTGTTTAGATGGTTTTGTTTATTTCTTTATTGTCCGTGATAAAAATAGTGGCATGTGTCTTTCTGGTCCCAAGTATTTATTGATAATTTTCTTAGGAGAAATGAAGTTACATAAGAAAAGTCACTGAACAGAAGAGTATATAGATAACAATGCTTTCTGAGTTTTTAAATTATATGTATATGACTGTTTTGCTCACACATATATTTGTGAACTATGTGTGTGTGCCTATTGCATGTGGAGGTCAGAGGAGGACATCAGAATTCCCTAGAACTGGAGTCATAGATGCTTGTGAGCTCCCACATGCATACCGGAAATCAACATGTGTTGTCTGAAAGAGTAAGTGCTCTTAACCACCAACCATCGCCCCAGCTCTGCTTTCTGATTTTTAATCCAGAATTAGCAAAATGTGTTCCTGTCAATAAAACATTAAAGTTTTAATGTGATCACTAGACACATGTATGGTGAGAATTTCCCATATTATTAAGCAACATAAAATTGAAATGATACTCTTAAGTTCATGGATAATTTTTCTCTCGTGAACTAGATTTTTATCTTTACATAGATTTATTTTGTGTGTGTGTGCATGATGCTTTGCCTTCATGCATATATGTTTACAGTGGGTGTATCTGGTAGCCATAGAGGCTAGAAGTTAAAAGATCTCCTTGAGCTGAGGTTGCTGTAGTTTGTGAGCTGCTCAATGTTGGTACTGTAAACTGATCTTGAGTCCTCTTCAGGATCAGTGAATGATCTTAACCACTGAGTCTTTTCTCAGGCTACAGCTGAACTTCTTAGATTGTAAACTTTTAAGGTGTTTTATTAATAATGCAGCATTAGCATTGCTTTGTATTTTATGTGTGTTAAGACAGACCTATAATACTGCTTATACTAATGTTTAAAGTATATTAGTGATTTTTTTTGAAAAGGTGCTCAAAATTGCCAGAAATTTCCCTTGCGTTGTATGATTTTTACTTATTTTTTTAAGATATCCTTAAAGAGAGCGTATGTCTGTTTATAACTCTTACTGAGTAGCATATATGGCCCCCATTAAGCCTGAATATTACTGATCTGTGTTAAGTTTATTGCTTGTTGATGTAAAAATGCTTTGTTATATATAGGAGAAAGTAAAATCGTCTCCTTATTTTCTCTTATATGTACATTTGAGTTTCCCAATCTTATTTGAAATTGAATCCAGAGTTATTTTGAACCCACCACTAGGCATCCATTGCTTCTATGATGGCTGCGACCATGTAATAGTAATGAACTAAGAATCTAATTCCTGAAATCTTAGGAATATCTTGAGAAGAGAGACTAATTCAAAAGAGCAATTCAAACAAAGTTGTATGATGTTAATTGAGGAGATGCTGTGTGGAAGTTTGCTGTGTTGGTTAGCTGTAACTGTCACCTTGAAACTGCATGGAGCCAACTGAGGAAAGAGCTCCCTTTGAGAAACTGCCTAGATCAGAATGGCCTGTGGAAACATCTGGGAAGAGTTGTCTTCATTGTTTATTGGTGTAGGAGGGCCAGCCTCTGGTGGTCAGTACCATCCCCTTGGAAGGTAGAACCAGCTTGTATAGAAAAGTTAACTAAAAGTAAGCTTAGTCTGCAAGCTGCCTTCCCTTATGGTTTCTGCTGTACTTACTTTATTGTAAGTTGGTTCCTTGGGTTAAAGTAATGCTGAGTAGAATAGCAGGTTTTGCTATGAAGAAGGACATTTCCTCATCATTGCTGTATAGCTACATAATCACATAAGAGGAGTTGCCTTTGCCTTGCTAAAGGATGACACTGTACCAATGGAAAGTTAGGTACAGTCCCTGGGTGTTCATATTCTCACCGGTAACAAAAAGGGGGTATAGCTCTAAGTTTACTTGCTAAATAAAGGATTCTGAGAACCCATGAGCCTATGAATGCATAGACACAGTGGTGAACTGAGGAGGACTATGAAAAGTCACTTATTTTTTATTTAGTTCCAAACATGCTGGTGTCTATTCTTTCCCTAGCAAAGATAGAATGAGTCTTAGTATTCCTCTTACATTCTCCAGTCCCCTTGCCCTCACCTTCATGATGTCCTATGGATTGACTTAGATTTTTCTGTTCAATCCAAGAAAATACCTTTTATAAGTAAGTACTAACAAAGTACATATATAAATCATCAGCAATGGACCTGTAATATGGCTAAGTCATTAACGGTACTGCATCTAAGCCTAATGACATGAATTCAATACCTGGGTCACACATGTCCAAGGGAGAGAATCAACTTCTAAAAGTTGAGTTTTGACCTCTGTGTAGACTAGCTGTGTCACATATGTGCCCACATTTGTGTGCATTTATATGAGCACACATCCATACAAATAAATGTGAAATTTAATAAATTTACCTACATTATTGCAACATAAAAACAATATAGAGATATCAATAAATATCTTCAAAATAATCTTAAAACATAAGTGTACTGTTGTACACACAGTTTAACACACAGGATCTTTTTTTCAAAAAAAAAAATACATGGATAAATGAGTGAATGTGTAGTACACTCTAGCTACCAGAGCGGCTTCTGGAGTAGAAATTTGCTGAGTTGATTTTCTTCCCACACATTTCATTCAGTTGACATGCCAACTTCCTAACTCTTCTTAATGTGAAGATGGCTGGATGTTAACCTGGACACTTGGAAAGATCAGTCGTTAACTTCCAAGCTGAAGCAATGATTTAGGGTGCGTCGGCTGAGTTAACAGACGTCCATCGAGGCTTCTCAACATTTCTAGCCTCATAAACCTTTCAGTTACCACACTTCTTCACCTGGAGGAGACAGTGCCGAACTTACTCATGATGACTGCTGTGAAGAGCTTCATGTCTTGCTATTTTTCACTTGGGGAAATATGCTTTAACTTTTGCACAGCCCTCTGTGATCATCACAGAGTCTGCTGTGTTACAGCTTATTAAGGAGAAGACATAGGATAACTAAAAAAAATGTTCTGTATATAATTTTAAAAAGTCATTTGTGATGATTTGTTTTTGTGTGACTGTATTTATGTGTTTGTGTGTGAATGAATATACATGGGTGGGTTGTGCACATGTGAGAGCATGCATGTGGAGGCCAAGACATTGGGTGTCTTTTAAAATCATTTATTTATATTATTATTATCATTACTTTTTGAGATGGGGTCTCTAGCTAAACATGGAACTCATTGACTAGAGTACCTGGTTAGTAGTGTCCAGATACTGGCTTCTTAGCACTAGTTTGATATATGCATGCCACCATGCCTTGCCTTTTACATAGGTGCTAGGAATACAAACTTACCCTCATGATTTGTAAAAATATTTTTCTACTGGAGCATCTCTCCAGTTCAAATCAGAGTTTTTAACAGAATGCTTTCATATCAATTTTATTCCAGGAAACTCATTTTTGTAACTAAGACAATAATATAATAATATTTTCAGTCAACAAATAAAAGTTTGAATTTTTTATAGATTAATTTTCTTAGTTTATAAAACAGAGACACTTTCAAAAATGAATTTATAAAATGGTGTTCTCCATGTTTCTTCAAAAGAGTAATAGTTAAAATAATTGAATTAATTAAATGTGGAAGCCAACTTACTATGTGGGATCATTATTGTACCCTATTCTCTTTTTAACAAAGACTTTTTCATTTCTATTTTTATGTATGAGTGTGCATCCTGCTATGTATGTGCACATGAGTACAGTGCCTGTGGGGGCCACAACAGGGCACCACATCCCATGGAGTTGGAGTTATAAAAGACATTCAATGTGAGTGCTTGAAATTGAGCTGAGATCCTCTGCAAGAACAACAAGCACTCATAATTACTGAGTTACTTCTGTAGACCCAATATAAAATTTTATCATACCATGTTCACAGTACATATACAATGAATCCAAAGCACACCAGATTAATCTTTGATATTCTCTCTTTGTCCCTTCCTCCCTTTTCCTGGTGCTACTCTCCATTATTGCCTCTGGGGAATGAATCATTGTAATCAGTTGCTTCTTAGCATTTTGTATTAGTTCTTTCCTTACAAGCTGCAACAAAATATTACGAGTTGTAACAGAAGAACGGACAAAAACAAATTAAAGACAGAAGGTTTGTTCTGGCTCATAATAGAAGAAGATACAATCTAATCCTGGGAAAGAAGGAATATATATATATATATATATATATATATATATATATATATATATATATATATATATTTAATTTATGAAGAAAACCATGATGTTTAATCTCAACTATGTTTTTTTGTTTGGTTTGTTGATTTTTTTGTATGTTTGTTTGCTTGTTTGTTTTTGACAAGGTTTCTTTTTGTACCTTTGACAGGAACTCACTGCTTAGACCAGGCTGGCCTTCATCTCGGATCTGCCTGCCTTGGCCTTCAGAGTGCTGGGATGAAGCTCATGTGCACCACTGCCTGTCAAAACGGTATTCTTATTTATGTGTTTACATATGAATGTGTACAGATGTGTATAAATGTGCCCAAGGAGGACAGAAAGTGAGGTTGTATCACTTGGAACTGGAGTTGCATGCGTCTATGACCCAAATGGGATGCGTGCTAGAATCAGATATAGATAGATATAGACATAGATCCAGATATAGATAGAGAATAGAATCTTTCCTCATGATAGTGCAGCAGCTACTCTTAACCACTGAGTCATTGCTCCAGCTATGGAATGGTATTTTTCTTTAAGAAGTATGTGTGATGTGATGATGCAGTGTGTGTGTGTGTGTGTGTGTGTGTGTGTGTGTGTGTGTGTGTGTATGCTGATCTGCACATCACAGTGGATGTGTAGAGAATATGTAGAGAATAGAAGACAACATTGTGGTATTTTTTTCTCTCCTTCCATCTTTTGGTGGGTTTGTGGAATTAGAAATCATGTTAGGCTTGTGCAACAAGGGTTTTTGCCCTTTGAGCCATCTCAATGCTCCAACTACATTTCTTAATAAGTTAGGGGTGAATTGGAGGAAAAGAGTAAAATGAATAGAAATTACTGAGTTCTAATAAGAAATGTATCTTAGGATATTTCCCTTAAGAATATCAATGCAAAAATACTCAATAAAATTCTCACAAATTAATTGATCCATTCTAATCTCCTTGTACTAAGCTCAAGTCTAAGTGGATCAAGGAACTCCACATAAAACCAGAGAAACTAAAACTTACAGAAGAGAAAGTGGAAAAAAAAACCTCAAAGATATGGGCACAGGGGAAATTTTCCTGAACAGAACAGCAATGGCTTTTGCTGTAAGATTGAGAATCGACAAATGGGACCTCATAAAATTACAAAGCTTCCATAAGTCAAAAGATTGTCAATAAGACAAAAAGGCCACCAACAGATTGGGAAAGGATCTTTACCAATCCTCCATTGCTGGTAGGATTGCAAGCTGGTACAACCACTCTGGAAATCAGTCTGGTGGTTCCTCAGAAAATTGAGCATAGTACTACCAGAGGATCCAGCAATTCTTCTCCTGGGCATATACCCAGAAGATATTCCAACTTGTAATAAGGACACATGCTCCACTATGTTCATAGCAGCCTTCTTTATAATAACCAGAAGCTGGAAAGAATCCAGATGTCCCTCAACAGAGGAATGGATACAGAAAATGTGGTGCATTTACACGATGGAGTACTACTCGACTATTTAAAACAATTAATTCATGAAATTCTTAGGCAAATGAGTAGAACTAGAAGATATAATCCCAAGTGAGGTAACCCAGTCACAAAAACAACAACAACAACAAAAAAAAACACATGGCATGCACTAATTGATAAGTGGATCCCAGAAGCTCGGAATACCCAAGATAAAATTCTCAAACCACATGAAGCTCAAGAAGAAGGAGGACCAAAGTGTGGATACTTTGGTCCTTCTTAGCAGGGGAAACAAAATACCCATGGAAGGAGTCACAGAGACAAAGTGTGGAGCAGAGAGTGAATTAAAGGCTCTCCAGAGACTGCCCCACCTTGGGGTCCATCTCATATACACTCACCAAACCCAGACACTATTGTGGATGCCAACAAGTTCTTGCTGACAGAAACCTGATACAGGTGTTTCCGGAGAGGCTCTACCAGTGTCTGACAAATATGGAGGTAGATGCACTCAGCCAACCACTGGACTGAGCACAGAGTCCCAATGGAGGATCTAGAGAAAGGACCCAAGGAGCTGAAGGGATTTGCAGCCCCATAGGAGGAACAACAATATGAACCAACCAGGACCCCCAGAGCTACCAGGTACTAAACCACCAACCAAAGAGTACACATGGAGTGACTTATGACTCCAGCTGCATATGTAGCAGAGGATGGCCTTGTTGGCTATCAATGGGATGAGAGACTCTTCATCCTGTGAAGCTCTATGCCCTAGTGTAGGTGAATGCCAGGGCAAGGAAGTGGGGTGGGTTGGTGAGCAGGGGAAAGGGAAACCAGGAAAGGAGATAAACATTTGAAATGTAAATAGAGAAAGTATCTACTTTTAAAAAAGAGAAAAAAGAAAAAATGAATAAGAAGTAAGAGAGAGGGAAGGAGGGGGCAAGCAGCCCCTTTTTATGGTAGGCCAGGCCTACCTGGCTGTTGCCAGGTAACTGTGGGGGTGGAGTCCAGAGATAATACCAGGAACTTAAAACATTGCCCTTATGTGACTGAAGGCCTCACACCTCTCTGTGGGGGGCGGGGGGCTGTGGGAGACTGCAGCTGTGACAGGAGCAAGGGTCCCAAGGGGCATGGCCCAACACCTGCCTTTTCTTTCAGGCGATATGTCACCTGAGCTCAACCAGGGACCAGGCTGCCTATGCACAGCTCACTGCCCCACACAGAGTGGCTGTGAGTTGTTAGTGTATTAGTATCCATGTCATGTCCAGAAAACAGCATTTCAGACCCCTCCTCAACAACTTTTGGGTCTTACCTTTTTTTCTGCCTCTTCTTCTGCACTTTCTCCTGAGCCCTGGAAGCAGGGGTGTTAATAGATGCCTCCTTACCAGAGGAGGTTGGGCTATTTGGACAAATGTTCTGCTTTGAGCTACATTTTAGGAGTTAGAATGTTTACTTGAGATATTTCTGCTTTAATAGACATCTTTAGTCATAAATTTCTTTCTCAGTACTACTTTCATTGTATCCCATGGATTTTGCTTTACTGTGTTTTGTCTGTAAACCAAAACCTTGGTTAAAACCATGACTTCCCATCCAAAACACTTATATTGATTGTATTCTAGATAATATTTGTTTTGCCTTAAATTATCAAAAAAATAACTCTTACTTTTATTAGTAAATAAACTTCAATTGTGCTACTAGGATTACTGAGGGTTTTATTGTTTTTAATTTACCATAGTATTTTTTGGAAAATATTTTATTTAGTGTATTGTTCTTAAACAAAATCTCAATCACTCAATTTTCCCAAAGAAGCTAGATGGCAGGCTGAAAGCCTGCTAGCTTAGAGAGGCAGAGAAAGCACCCTGCTTATCTTCCTAAGCCTCTATCCCAAAAGGAAGTTCTCCCTCACATCATCCTAAAAACAACCTTTCATACTGAATGTCCCTCTTTTCTTCTTCTTGTGCATCTCTCTATCTCTCTGCCCGACTCCCTCTTACTCTCTATGGTTTTCTATTTCCTATGTTTACTCCCTGTCAACTGGTTGCTTGCTATACTTTCTGACCTATGGTTGACTTAGTTCAATCTTGTTTATAGTAAACAGAAAGCTGGTGGATTAATGGTGTGTGCTAGGTCTGAGTCACACCACAACTAGAAACAAATTTTCCAGGAAATAACCCAATCTCAGGTTCACTGTGTGATCAAATATACTGCAACATTATTGTATATTTGTTTACACGCACATACATGTGCACATATATTTGCTGTGGAAAACATATGCAGGTCAGAAGACAACTTGAATGAGTTGTATTTCTTCTTCCATCTTGTGGGTTCCAGGTATTGAACCAGATCAGACTTGGCTGCAAGAACTTTCAATCCTCTGAGACATCTTACTAGACTTTAGTCTATTTGATTCTCAAATTCGTGAGCCAGGAATTCAATGGTTTACTAACAAGTGTAAAAAATATTTGATATGAAATGCTTCTCATTTAATAGAAAAGCATCTGCAGCTATGGAGAGCAATGTATGGATAAACTCTTTTGTCCTTGCTGTAAATATTGGGAACTGCAACTGAACCTTCAAGACTTGTCAAAACATCTGCCTATTTGCCAAAAGCTGCAAAGAGAAGCTGCAGCACACATTCTGGAAGTGAGAGCTTGCTCACCACTGGGCCTCTTTTTGCAGTTTCACTTTCTGGGTCTTCTCAGTTTCAGTTGGAGTCTTCTCTGTGATGCTTTAAATTACACCAATTCTAGTAATTTACAACCTGGCTTTGTGGTGGTGTTTTTGTATGCATTTCTTTTATTCTTAAAATGTTGTTTGTGGTTTAAGGAATAGTATTCTAGTTCTTCTTCTTCTTCTTCTTCTTCTTCTTCTTCTTCTTCTTCTTCTTCTTCTTCTTCTTCTTCTTCTTCTTCTTCTTCTTCTTCTTTTTGGTTTTTTGAGACAGGGTTTCTCTGTTTAGCTCTGGCTGTCCTGGAACTCTGTAGACCAGTCTGGCCTCGAACTCAGAAATCCGCNNNCCTCTGCCTCCCGAGTGCTGGGATTAAAGACGTGCCCCACCACGCCCAGCTTTCTAGTTCTTTAAGTGTCATATTATTGATCTAATCTCGTGTGTGTTTGTGTGTGTGTGTGTGTGTGTGTGTGTGTGCACATGTACTTGTGTGATATATTCTTGTGTGTATGTGAAGATATATGCATATGCACAAAATCCACAGAGGGATACCCAGTGTCCTGATCCATCACTTTCTACCTTATTCCCTCGAGACAAAGTTTCTCACTGAACTGACAGCCAGCAGTTGCCAATGACTCCCAACCCTCACACAAAGCTAGAATTTACAGGCACTTATGCAGACACCTTCAGTGTTTTACATATATTCTAGGAATGTGAAGTCAGGCACTATTAAAAGTACTCTTACTTATTGAACCACCTCTCTTACTTCTTTCAAAATCATGATCTTTTTAGGGCTTCAATGTTAGCATATCTCAAATAAACTTACAAACTTTCCCTAATTGTGTTGTTTTGCAGTAGGACATTCCAGTGAGAATCCAGTAGGGGTAACACTTGGAGAGATAGTTAGCATCTACTTCTATGAACCAGAATTATTTACATACTTCAATTGAAATGCTGTTTCTTTGAAAACACCCTGAAATCTGGAGCAAGACATATAAGTTGCTTTATAGTTGATCATTCACTTACTGTAGAACTCTAGAAAATAATGAGTTCATAGTTAACAGTTTTTCTAGTTTCTTTCCAGTGTGATGGAGGTGCTAATACCAACATTGGGAAATTATTATGTAAAATAGGAACTAATGAAGTCATATGTGACACATAGAAGTGATGAATAAATGAAAATCAGTGTTTATTATTGGCTTTACCATAGTCAATTACTGTCATTGGCACAGTGTTCCAGAATATGTCAACTAAAGTTAAACTGAGATCTGGGTAGATGATTTGATAGATAAAACACTTGCTGTGCAAACAGAGGAAGAGTTCAGGTCTACAGAAATCATGTAAGTACCAGGTAGGCATAGAGTCAGAGATCACAGAGGAAGCTCCCTCTTTCTGCAACCTCCCTCATTCTGAAAGTTCCCTCATTTTGAAAGCCCTCTTTTAAATTAAGAGACCCAGTTCCAATATATGAGAAGAAAATTGATTAAGGAAAACACAATGTCACCCTGTGACATTTATAGGTACATGCATACACATATATGCACACTGAGACAATAGACAGCATACACACACACATGTAGATACTACATATGCAGACAAATACATACACATAAAAAGTTTAAAAATTAAAATTTAAAATACATTTAAATTAAGTTTTTAGATCTGGAAAGACCTTGAAGTTAAGACTTTTATTTTATAGTTTGTGAATACCTTGTTAGTTTCAAATTTTGAAGGTAAGACACAAGGGAATAAAATAGATACCATTTTCTCGTAAATCTCTGTAATTTCTCATGAGAGTTTGGACACATTTTCTTAAAATGACTGTGCTTATAGCTAGCATAAACACTATCTTAGCTATTTTGTCATGTAACCAGCTTTCAGAATTGAAGTAACCAAGACTATAATAAAATAAAAAACATAAACACGTTGGTCAAAAATGATGAGGTCAAATTCTGCCACTATATCAACATTTGTGTTCTCAACAACAATTGACAAAATCAGATTTTCAAGAATAGAACAAACCTTGATTTCAATGTTGCTTTGTTCTCAGGATGTAAGTTTTCTTGTAGCTAATATTTCAATTTTTCCTCTACTGTTATTTTTTAAGATTTATTTTTAAAAGTAGGAACATGTATATGTGGGGGTATGTACATGTGAGTAACATGCCCTTGGAGTTCAGAAGATGGTGTTAGATCCCATAGAGTTTGCAGTAAGCTGTTCCAGTTGGGGACTGGAAACCAAACTGGCAATAATAGCAACTGATTGTTAATTGCTAAAGCACCTTTTGATCCCTTTGTCATATGTTTTTAATATTTATTGTTTTTTTTTCAATTATGTGTGTGACTGTGTTCAGATACATGCACATTAGTATAGTAGTCAGACAAGGACCAGAAGTTGGAGTTTCCATGTGTGTGTTGGAAACTAAGCTCTGGTCCTCTAAAAGATCAGCACTCTTAATTTCCAAGCTATGTTTCCAGCCCCTATCCTCTGTGATATTAAAAGAAGACTGTAACATAACATTATCATTTTCGACACATGGAAGAAAACCCAGAAAGAAAGAAAATGAATCAGCTTGTGAGACGGTGTTCTCAGATTGACCTAACATTATCCTCCCGTAGCTGCCTGAGAGTACCACAAGCTACATGACAATAATGGAAATTTCACTAAGACAGCACTCTAAGCCTGTAGTAGATAGATTATGCTTCCTTTTTCTAAGTTTGATGTTTTCTTTGTTCAGCTGCATCTTTTTCAGTCAAAGAGAGGCAGATGTCTTTAGCCTGAAGAAGAGTACATGCAGATGTGTGGTCTACAAGAGAAGACCTCCTGAGTCATGATGGTGGGGAGAAATTCTGTATTGAAGTCGATCTTCTGCAGTCTTTTCTTTGGGTAAAGAAGGGTCCATATGAAAATCTTGTTTTTCTTGATGACCACATACCTCTCAATCATACACTCTCATCCTGTTACTGTTGTGGCTCTTGGTAGTGGCACTTCAGTCTCTTTATACTCCCTCATTGGATGACAGTACACACTTATTATTACTTATTTTTTAAGAAAGTTGAAGTTTATTTTCCTTGACATTATTAAGGATAATTTGTCTTCTTTAAGAATCATTAATTTCACTTTTTTAAAGGCATACTGTAAATGTAATGCACATGGAGATGAATTACAGCTTCTTTTAATTGTCATTTTCCTTTGTTTAAGTGATTTTAATGACTCACTTCCCTGTCACCAATGGCCATTTCATATGGATTCTAGACTATCATTTAGCATGTCATCAAGTTTTTGTGAATTTAATTCATTATTTCCACTTTGAGAAATGGTGTTGGCATCTTGACAACTCCATTTATTTGTGTACCCATGTGATCAAGAAATCCTGGTACAATGTTTAATTTGAGGTTCGTGGGCCTCTGGTCTGAACCTTACAAGTGTTAATTTATTATTTTTAAACTAATTTCAAAAGTGTGGGATGTGTCCTTGGAGTGTATTGAAGAGGATTATGGAAATGCCAACGATTTGTTTCAGAGAGCACAAGGATATGTTTACTTGCCCTTTGTGAATATTTCCCATCTTAGGTCAAATTGGCTCAATAGAATTTTTTTGTGATGGAGGTTAGGAGATTCCTCAAGTAGAGCTAATCTTATTGTGCTGAGGTCAGGTTCCCACAACCCACATAAAAAGCTGGGTGCAGCAGGCTAAGTTATAATTCCAGCACTGGGGAGAAATATATAGGAAGGTTCTAAGGGAAACCAATACAGCCAGACTAATCAATCTCAGAGCTTTATGATCATTGAAAAATGGTCTTAGCTAATAAGGGTGAGAAGCAAGAAACAAGATGGAGAACCCAGTATTGACTACTGATATCTATGCATGTGCAAACATGCACATAGGCACCTTTTAAAGTTATTTTCTCTCTCCATTTATTGTGGTGGGTTGGTATTGGTGCTGCTATGTATTTAAATGTTAAATATAGTATCCCAGACATGGTTGCGCCAAGATGAGCAGATCCTCAGGTATACCAGCTTTTATTGTGTAAATCTTGATTCCCAAGATATACATGATTGGCTAATAAAGATGACTACAGCCTATAGTTGGGTAGAAGAGAAGTAGGCCCAGCTGGAGGCCCCTGGGCTTGGGGTCCCAGGCAAGAATCACAAGGAGAGGAGAAGAGAAGAGAGGAGAGGAGAGGAGAGAGGAGAAAAGAGGGGAGGGGAGAGGAGAGGAGAGGAGAGGAGAGGAGAGGAGAGGAGAGGAGAGGAGAGGAGAGGAGAGGAGAGGAGAGGAGAGGAGAAGAAGAAAGAAGCCCCCATTGTGTTGGTAAATCATGAGCACATGGCCACAAAGGCTGGTCTGTTGGAGTAGGAGCAGCCTACGGGGAACATGGCAAGTGATATCTGGGAATTATTGACAGGGAAGTAGACAAAATAGCATAGAAGGTTGATATCTTCCATGTTCTAATACTTTAAGACTTATTAAAAATATAAAGGCTTTGTGTTTTTTATTTGAGAACTAAATGATCTATGGTTGGGTAGAAACACCCAAATAATCTTTACCACAACCATTTATGGCATTCCAATGAGGGAAATATCAGACTACTTCATACTATGCCACAGCCCCATATGATCAGATCTTGCAACTTCTATTTTCTTCATGTTTCTATTTGCTTTGCTTCCAGTTCTTGTTCTTTCCTTCTCTAAATTGTGTCTGCTAAAAAGCTCATTAAAAGTTTTCTTTACATACAATACTCGCTTTCCATGGCTCCGATCTCCATTTGCGTTTTGTTCTCTAACAGTCCTGTAACTGCTGCTCAGTGCTCTTTGTGATCCAGAATACTCTCTGCTCCTCATCATGGCCTCTAACATGTTAACCGTATATATGGGAAAATTTTTATGAAGTAGTCTGTATAACTATGTGATACGTAAACCTTCTGTTGTCTATTTTGTCTCTTGACACGATTCTTCTTATTTCTCTCATCACATACCTTATTATATTTCATATTTGATTCTGGATTCTCTGGGATGATGTGTGTAGTTCAGCAGTAGCATGCTTCAGTAGTTTGCACAGGATCTGGGTTCTGCCACCTGGGTTTGATTCTCAACAAACACACATAGACACCTAGGGTGCATACACGTGCCCGCGCGCGCATACACACACACACACACACACACACACACTCCACATGCACATACATATTTACATAAATTCTCAATAATTAAGTCTGTAAATAAATATTTAAATAATTAAATAAAATTAGTCTAGCCTCTTTCTGTGTGACAGTAGTAACCATGCTAACTGGATATTTTGTCTGAAGAGGAAAATGACTTTTTTCAATGTAGGCTTTAGTTTGGGGGTTTTGATGTGACTTGTCTAGCAATCCAATTATAGATGATACTTATGCTGATGAGCTTGCTCCAGGGTACAATAGACTGTAGACTTGTACATTAACATGCAAGCTTTTAGTGTTTGAGCTATATTTAGGAGACATTTAAATGACAGTTTTTCTAACCTGGCAAAATAATTAAGAGGAAACCTATTGATTTATTAAAAAAGCTTTAAGCACAATAACTGAGTAGATAATCTTATCCCTCTAAGCTACTTCCAAGCCATAGGGCCCATGTTACTTGCAGTTTGAGTGTCACTTGGCTTACTCAGCTACATGTATGTTCTCATGGAGAAATCCCTTGGTGACTCCTCATTACAGGCCTCATGGCAACCTCATATCATCATCTTCCTCCTCCTCTTCTTTCTCCTCCTCCTCTTCCTCCTCCTTCTTCTCTTCCTTCTAGTTCTTCATCTAACCCATGACCATTTTCTCCTGGACCCTCAACTTCCTCATGGCCAGCTTCTTCTCCAGGCCCTTATACATCTGAATTTCTGGCTGGGGTTGGAAGCTCAGGCTTTCTATCTCCTCTGCCCAGTCATTGGCTGCTCAACCTTTTATTAATCAGTCACGGAAGTTTTGGTAGCATATTTTATAACAAACTAATACAGGAGATTCTTCAATATTGATGACAGTGCCCAAGTCCAGACTATAACTAGATTTCAGGGCACAGAAATCAGCACCTGAATACACAGATCATAGGACAACTCCTCCAACAGCTGTATTTCTAGGTTTTTCTTAGTGTGTGCTCTGCCAGATTTTTAAAATAATCTTTGACACTGTGTTTAAAAGAGTCTTTTCTACCATAATGGCACTCTCCTGGCTTTTCCTTCCATTTTTCCATTCATTCACAATGTACAAGGTACATTTTTAAATATGATTAAAGTAAATAGCTCTCTTTTTTCATATCGAGGAATCAATATTGTTATTCCATAAGAATTTGGGCTAATGGCACTCATTACTGGAACCAGTTTACTCAGAGATTCATTTGGTATGAACACAATTTTATATAGTAATATTCTGACCTAGAAAAAGTGCTATTTTGAAAGCCACCTTTAATTCCCTGCATTGTATACTGATTCTCTTTACAAATACAATTTTTACTGAAATATGCTTTATTTCTGATCCACTGAAGTATCTCTTATATAAGAGTCCTTGGATAAGGATATTGACCAAATAAAATAGAAATAAAAGTAATTAGAATCTCACGTCCTTTCCCAATATAAATGGCTCAAAACCATTTACATGTATCTGGATCAATAAACCAGGTGACTGGCGATTTAAAATCACAGCTGCTGCTGTGAGGAGAAAATTAGTTTCCTTTTTCCCCTGATATATTTTAGCTTTTAGGTTAAGACAAAACATTTTTAAAATCACCAGGATGTGTTTATTTCTGCAAGATTCTACTGTGTTCATATTCTTTACAGTATTAATATTTTTAGTTACACATATTGAAAGGTTAAGTAGATGTATCAATGTCATTTAAAATGGATTCTAATTTTCCCTTAGTTTATTTTTCATTTTAGTTTATGTAGCTCCTGTTTTTTAGAAGTTGCTGTCATGGCTTCTCTTGTAGTTAGAATTTTTATTATTTCTCCAAACATCAGTGTGTAAAGGACTTGGTTCATAGCTTATGGTGCTGTCACAAGGGTATAAATTTTTAAAAGCTTTTAGAAAGGTGTGAAATGCAGAGCCTAGGACATCACTGGGAGTATGCCCTGTTAGACCATAATTCTTTCATTTCTCTTTGTATTTCTCTTTTCTATATGCTAGCCTCTAGCAATGTTCCTTTAACAGTGTGCTGTCCATCCATCAGAGGCTAAGGACCCCCACATTTGAACCAAAGAATCCTTTTCTCAAGTCGTGATCTCAGGAATTTATTACAGTAATAAGAAGCTGACAAATATACTTTCAGCTAAGTATATCTTAACTCATTGCATTACTTTCCTCATTGCTGTGACAAAATAATTAACAAGAATAAAATTAAGGAAAGCATCCCAGTTGGTTTTTACCATCAACTTAGCACAACCCAGAGTTATCTGGGAAGGGTCTCTCCACTAAAAGACTGTCTAGATCAGACAAGACTGTGAGAAGGTCTGTAGGGGATTGTCTTGACTGTTAGTTGATGTAAAAGATCCAAGTCCACCATGGGAGACACCATTCCATGGGCAGATAATTTAGAGATGCACAAGAAAGCTAGCTAAGTATATACTTGCAATTGATCAGGCAAGAAGCATTCCTCATTGTTTTGAAGCCCTTGCTTGAGTTTGGGTCCTGATTTCCCTCAATGGTCTATTGAAACACATATGTTGAAATAAGCTCTTTCTTCCCACAAGTTGCTTTTGCTCAGAATATTCTAATATTGCAACAAAATGCAACTAAAACAGAAGGAAATGTTTATTTTGGATCAGTTTTGGAAACTGCAGTCCACCATGGTGGGGAAGACGTGGTGTCAGAGGCATGAGTAAGTAGTGAGGCAGCTGTTCAGTGTGCATCCATCGCCAGGGATGAGAGAGAGAGAGAGAGAGAGAGAGAGAGAGAGAGAGAGACAGAGACAGAGACAGAGACAGAGACAGAGACATAATGGGCTCTAGGACACACTAGCCAATGTATTGCTATTATCTATATTTAGAGCGGGTCTTCTCACCTCTTTTAGCCTATTTCAGATAATACCTTATCATCAAGTCCAGAGGCATTTCTCTTCACTGAATCTAGATCCTGTAAAGTTGGTAACCAATATTAGCCATCACAGTCATAATTACATATAGTACCAAAATCTGTATTCCTCTGTTGTGCTACATAGAGAGAGTTCTAGAAGTCTGTTGATTAAAACATAACTTCTGACACCCGTGATAGCATTTTGCACTGCTGGCATAGTAAGTCTGTTATACATGAGATCCTGGAACTCTACAATAAAAAATATCCAAAACTTTAGCCTTTTCTCCTATTCTTCCCCCTTGATGACCCTATTTATAATAAAATGTATTAATTAAATTTATAATAAAATTAGAAGCATAATCCTCACATCTTGGTGTTTATGTCTACTTCTATTCACCAACAAGTATAAACTTAAATCTCACACATTAATATAATCTAAGATTTGCAGTTCCAAAAAGAAAATCTTTATTGAGTCTTCCTGAAAGCACAACACAAAAATTCACCCTCTGGATATTTCATCTATTTATTTAACTGGGATTATTAAAAAATTTACTCTATTTTCGGCATTGTGTAAATATGAAAGGTATAAACCCAGATCACCACGATAATAGCATCTATCTGGCCAGGTCACCATTAACTAGTTACATTATGGATTATTGACATGCATAAACCTAACTGTATTTTATGTGACTTTCTACACAGAAAACTAAAATATTACCTCTTTCCAGTGAATTTTTTCTTTACCCTACTTCACAGTCTCTCTGTAGCCCTGGTGATTATGTTGTACTCATAATGACAATGTTTTTATCCAGTTTAAAATTATTTAATATTATTTACTTAATTTTATGTTAATTAAAGATATTCAAACCTGAGTGTCCAGAGTTCCTGAAGCTAATAGAAATGTTGTGCATTTAAAGTATGAAACTGTGACTTTTATATGCTTTATCACAACGAGATTGTTTTTAAATTTCTTCTGGCTCTGTTTTCCTGCTGTTTTCTTTGTTTTTATTCTTCATTACCAAGAAATTACAGAGCTGTCATGCTGAGCTGTAATTATTCACTAACATAATGTGACACGTGTTGGATTATTTTATTACATGTTATGAGAATAACAATAAAACTGAACATGGTGCATGGTAAACAAGTCCAGAAATTACTCCTAGGTAATTCTTTCCATCTGCTTGATGAAGGTGTTTTAGGTGAGCTTTTAAAGTAAATAGGACCTGCCTAATGTATTTTGACACCACTTTCCACCATTGTACTTATTCTGTTTTGCAGTGGAGCATTCATAGAAAATAGCGACAAAAATATAAAATGAAAATTAATGCAGAAAGCATGGAAATTACTGTTATAGTTTGGATGTGAACTGTCTCCAAGAGACTCCTGTATTTGAATCGTTGGTACTCAGCAGGTGGTGCTGTTTTGTACTGATTATGAAACCTTGAGGAGATGAAGTTTGTGGGAGGGAGGGAGTAACTGGGAGTGGGCCTTGAGGTTTTATAACTCGGTGAGACTTCCTGTCCATCCTTTGCTTCCTGATGCAGGTGCCATGTGGCCAACTGGCCTTTCACCCCAGTCATCAAGGCTTCTGTGCTTTCTACCAGGTCTTCCTCACCATGGTGGAATGATCCTATATCAAACTGTAAGCCACTAAAATAAACCTTTCCCCCACAAGTTCTTTTTGTCAGGGTATTTTATCACAATAACAGGAAAGGTAACAAATACACCAATTAAGTCAATATGCATATAAATTCATATGTCGATAATGAAGTTCCATTTGCTTCATCACTTTCTGATTAAACCTATTGGAATGCAAATTTACACTATTCCTCCTATCCATGTATCCCCCACAAAGTTCTACCACCAAAGATAAGTGAAGTTATTATGTTTTAGGAGTCTGATTTACTCTGGGAGACTTGATTTTCATGAATTACTCTCAGATTATCCCATCTCAAAGCTGAAATGGCTGCAAGTTTACTAGTGTTCTTCTTTCTAATTATGTTGGTATTCTTTTAAAAGGGGTGTGCCAATGTCAGGAAGGATAGGACCAGGGACCCACCTGGTCTGGCTGGTCTTGAGAGAGGCTTCTTTATTATTATGTATGGGAACAAGCAAAGGTAAAAAACAGCACTGCCTTAGAATCACCAGTAGACTGATAAAGCAGTCAAACTGTAAGATATGGCTAGAAATTCTACTCTACTTTTTGTTGATATTCTCTCTCTCTCTCTCTCTCTCTCTCTCTCTCTCTCTCTCTCTCTCTCTCTCCCTCTCCCTCCCCCTCTGTCTGTATGTGTGTGTGTGTATGTGTGTGTATGTGTACACTTGAACTTTTAGACAAACCAAACCCTTTCTCCCTGAAGTTATATTCGTCATCTATTTTGCCATAGCAACAGGATAAGGACCTATGATTCCTTGTTATCTCTTGCCATTTTTCTAACATATAATTCTGATTTTTCCATATATTTCCATGGAATATAAATAATTTTCTTGAGGAAATTTTACGTACCGTTTAGATTTTCACATATTAAAAAGTTGATTTTAAGCTTGAAAATCTTTCTTTGATGGCTCAATTTGCCAGCACGAATAAAAGCAATAAACACCTTTATTGTTGCTTCATTACATTCCAAGTTGGGATATTTTATTACATAGTTATTCATATGTATTTACATTTGCCTGATTTTGTGTGTGTGTATGTTTGTGTTTGGGCATGTGTGTGTTTGTGTGCATGCATGCATGCATGTATGTGAATTGGGCACATGTATGTGTGTGTGCTTGTGTGTGCATATGTACATGTATAGTTCATGTTTTGATTAAGTCATTTTATCACATTGGAGGTAACAAAGCCACTCAAATCTAATGACTTGAACTCATTTTTAAGAAATTAGTTCCTACCAGTAGATATATGTCACTTTTCTTTTAAAAATATTACTTTAACTATTAATAGTGATTTTGCAAAGTCATGTAATCAGAACATCATAAAATTGGAAATTGAGTGCCTGTCTAGGATCAAAAGAAATAGCAAGATGATGTGAAATTTTCTGTGGTTGAAGCTAATTAATTCAGTTTAAGAGATAAAAGTTGTCATTCTCTGCCTAGCCCACTGATATGTTTTCAAAGGAACAACAATAAGGATGTGGTGTTCCCAAAGAAAAGGCAACATACAGCATCATTAAAGTGACACAGCATTGCCTTGCATGTGTGGTAAGTAATGAGGCACTCTGGGTAGTTTTGACATCAGCACATGGATTTGTGTAAGTTGGTAGAACAGGTGATAGAAGCGTGTGGAAAGCAACCAGAAAGTGTTCAGGTCAAAGCCCTAACACTGGGACGTATCCTCAGGATTTCAGACCTTCGGAGCTTGGAGAGGCTACTGTCATACCACCTGAAATGTACTCAATCTAAGAAACCACCAAGGGATAAACATGGTCAGAACTTATACAGAGAGTTCTGCCTAGCACAATAAACAACAAAAAAGAACAACTGTGAAATTCTGAGAGAGATCTACTTTAACAGAAAGAATATTTTCATTACTCAAAGTGAAGGATATTGGGCAGTGGCATGTGCAAGGTTCTTAGATTGAATTGTTAGTACCATACATAAATAAATAAATCACCTTTGGTTTATGTTACTGATACTATCAATAAGACTATTAGTGATTCAAATAACTGATATGCATGTAAAATTCACACTATGTCATAGATACATGGGGCTATTTGAAAGGCAATGTATGTTTGTAAATGAAGGGGCTTGTTTCCTTGGTAATAGCAGTATTATAGTATGTTTGTGCATTTGTGTACTTATGAATACACACACACACACACACACATATATATATATATATATATATATATATATATATATATACATATATGTTTTAAAGAATTTGGCCAAAGTATGGAGACCTGAAAATGGACTCTTAGGATGGCTATATGATGCTCACTAATGACAAAAAAACCGTGAATATTTGAGGAATTAATAAAAAATATTCTATTCTGTTTTAATTCTAGAGCTATTACACCATGACACAGCTGGATATTTAAGTATTTCCAGAATGGTGAGAGGTCTTCCCTGGGGTTAATCACAAAGAAATGAATAAAGTGTCAGTTCTGATCCATCTCTATTGTCATTTCTCAAACAACAGCACAATAGAAATTACAGAGGACAAAATTTCTTCAGAATTGTGTTAGGTTCAGAACCTTGGCAGATCGGACTTTAAGCCTACAGAATCATGGCTGTGAGCAATTTACCCAAACTGTAAGACTTGAGAATACACATAGCTGCTTTCCCTCTGAAAACATGAAAGACACAACCTGTCCTTCAAATCCTATAGTATGCACCGCACCACTGCCTAGTCACGAGAGTTACACTAGGAATCTTTAGGATGCATGTGTAGGTACTGTTGCAGGATGCTGAAGAACTGAGAGTGCTTTGGGAATGAAAGACCCACAATGTGAGGACTCCCCCACACTCTGACTCAGGAGAGGAGACACTCCAAATCACTCACGAGAAATGATCTTGATGCAAACTGCAAGAGGACTTTTATTCCAGGCGCGCTCTGGTGCCCACAGGCAGGGGTAGAGGACTGTGTGGGCCCTGAGTAGCTGGGTAAGGGGATATTTAAAGGAAGAAACCACAACTCAAGAGGATGGGGAGAGCATTGTTGGAAAATACCAAAAATATCAGTTAAGAGTCACTAGGAAGTGCAAAGTCACAAGAATCACAGGGAATACCTGGTAATTGTGTGGGTTATTTCTCAAGACAGTTTCTGTGAGCCCCTAATAATAGCACATTTGCATAGTGGGTTCCAGGAGCAGTCAGGGTGACTTTCTTTGAAGGAACACTCCCTGAACCCAGGAAGCAGGTGGGTGGAGGAATGATGCTATCTGTTTTATGATTAGCATGCCTTGGAGCATTGAGTCACAAAGGTCACATTCTCAAGCCTGGGCCTAAAGGCCTAGTTGTTGTTGTTGTTGTTGTTGTTGTTTTTATGTTTCACTTTTTCAGGAACACTTGGTTTTTTGGTTCACATATAAGTGTGCATGCATGTGCGTGTGTGTGTGTGTGTGTGTGTGTGTGTGTGTGTGTACAGCATGCCTGTAGAGTCTGGAAGTCAACCTTGCCTCTCATCCTTAGACACTCTCCAGCTTGTTTAGGGGAATAATCTCACTTGGCTTCCAGTTTGGTCATTTGGCAAGGCTGATTGGACAGTCTGTCCCAGGGTCCAGCCTGTGTTTTCTTCCACACTCTTGAGGTTACAAATAATGTCTTGCATCACACCTGGCTTACATATGGGGACTGAGGTCCCCCTTCTGGCAATACAATCAGTTTTCTAACCTTGCTGGTTCATTTTTGTTGTAAGCTTGATCTAAACTAGAGTCGTTTGGGATGGAGGAATCTCAATTGAAGACTTGTCTCCATCAGCCAATTGGCACACATATGGGAGAATTATATTGATTGATGGTTGATGTAGTAGGGTCCCACCTGCTGCACCACCCTTAGGCAGTTAAGTCTGGCCTTGCTAGAAAGTTGGCTAAGCAACCCAATGAACAACTTTCATCCATGGCTTTTCCCTCTCAGTTCCTGACTTGACTTCTTTCAGTGTTGAGCCATAATAAAAGATGAAATAAACCATTTCCTCCCCAACTTGCATTTGGTGATGGTGTTTATCTCAGCAACAGAAAAGCAAACTGGAATACTGACTAGACAGTCCATCCACAACTATGGTGTTGTGTTGCTCATGTTCCCCAAATGATTTCACTGTCTCACACAATTGTAAAACGTTTTGATGTTCTACTTGGATGTAATTAATTCATATTGTCACTAGAAGTAGATGGGAAAGATAATGTTTGCTTTGGCTGAGAAAATCGAGGCACCAAACTACTGATATTTGGGCTCCATTGGCTGCAATTTGTTATAATAAAAGTCTGGAGAGTCTGGGTATTGAGCCTGATAGATAACATCTGTTCAACAGTAGCAAAGATCTTGATTAGAATGGCTTATAGGGGCATGTAGAGTCACAATGTGCCATATTTAGGGGATGGTTGGTGAAGATATGCCCAGTGAGGCAGAAGTCATTTCATGGAGAGTTACTGAACATGGTTAAGGGCTATTATTTGAGACCAAGGATGTGTAGTCAAAGTCAGGCAAGTTGGCTGAGTTTTTCTGTGTTTGCTGAATAATGGAAGGGACCAAGCAGATGGCTTCTGCCCTCTTCTCTCTCAATGGCTCTGGTGATGAGTAAAGTTAAAAAACTGTGTTCAAGAACCATGAGATCCACAAAATAGCATCTCTTGCTTAGCAGAATGCCAAGTCACTGCAGTAAACATCCACACAGAAAGACCCACAAAAATGCTTTTTTATTGTAGTTGAACACAATTACTCAGCATGGGTGCCAGGAACCAAAGGGCTTGCCTCCCTGCTGCTCACAAACTGTGAAACCCTATTCACATCAAGATGGCTTTTTAGGTACAACTCCCTCACCTGTAAAATAAGAGGAGTATTGAAATCCTTTGAGGGGCAGTTTAGAGGCCTTTGCTAGAAAAAATATCAGTATGGGGGGGGTGCTCCCTATGTGTCCATGGTGATAATTATTCTGGGGGTGGGGCAACTCTGATTAAAGACTTGAGACTATTACCAGTAATTTAGTGCTTGCTATGCTAAGTAGTTTATAACTCAGAGCCAGCAGGACAAGCCTGCTATCAGGAGCTGGGAAGGGGGTGACTTACCACCAGGCATACTTCCATCTGTTGCTGTTGATTAAACATGCTGTTGGAATTAAAGTTGTCACACACTAATTATGAAGCTGGCAATGTCTAATTCGTGCACCTTTGAAATGTGCTCCCCGAGAAGCAGGTAAGCAGTGTTGGCAATTACAGCATCTCATTAACTCTGTAAAAGGTGATAATATTAGTTTGAGTTAGGTGGTTAATACTCACCCCCACCCCCACCTCCACCATTTTTTTTTTCTAGGAAAATAATTTTTGAGCAGAGGTAGAAAAGCTAACAGTCTGCTACCAGATGTGAAGTTTAAGTATAACGATTGAAATCATAGTCAGGGCAGCAGGAAGCTTTTCCTTGGCAAGCAAATATCATGCCAACTGAGCTTAGCTGGATAGAGCCCATACCACCTTTATTATGGAGAAACTCAGCTTGCTCAGTTTCAGATTCCCCAGAGGGCCAGAATGTTTGAGGGTTTCTTTGCTTCTCTTTTCTACTGTGGCTGCATAGATTTCTCTGGGTTCATGCCATCACCAGTCAGGAGCAATTAAGAGAATTCAAAAACTGAAATTAATGTGCTGCCAAACTGCTCAGTGCGTGCCTCTTTGTCTCCAGAATAAATGTCCTAGTGGAGACTAAGAGAACAGGAGAAATTTAGTCTGGAAATCTAAAGAACTTGGAAGACTCTTTCCTTGATTTATAGTTGGAGGATGTGGGTTAGGAGGGAAGACCATGTACTGCTCTTGGAGAGGACCTGACTTCAGTTCCTAGCACCCATGCTAGATGGTACTTGATCAACTTAATCACCTGTAACTCCTGTTCTCAGATATCTGATTCCCTCTTCTGGATTCCACCTTGTACTCATATACACATATAAAAATAAAATACTTTCAAAATATTTTATGTGTGCATGTTTGTAATGTGCATGAGTATATGTGTGTTCACATGCATATTAGCACATATGTGGGGGGAATATATGTGCACATATATCGATGCCAGAGGTTGACAGAGGATGCCTTTCCTAACCAACCTTTACATTATATGTTGAGGAACAGTCTCTCCCTTGATCATAAAGCTAACTTTCTTGATTAATCCAGCTAGCTAGCTAGCTTGCCCTGGTAAATTCCTGTATGCCTGCCTATCTTCTAGCAGGTCAGCCTAGGATTTACAAGGGTGCTTGGGATTTGAATTCGGGTCCCCAAGCTTGCACATTGTTTTACCCATGCAGATTTCTCCCTAGTACCATAAAATAATTTTCCCCTTGCTCACTGATATTAAAATTTCATTAAGGATCCTTGATGTGCACCTTGATGGCAATTCAGATAATTCCTTCGATTTTGTGTTTTGTAAGACCGATGAGCCTTATGTCCAGGATGTCCCACTCACAGAAACAATTGATCCGGTGCCCCAGGGCCATCCTGCAATGGCAGAGGCGACCCTGAATCTCCTAAGCACATACTTTTATATAGTTTAAGGGTAGGCCTTGATAACAACTTGAGTTGGTTTAAATCCATTGTTGGCCCAAGCAGACCTTTTTTTTTTTTTTTTTTTTTTTTTT
>NC_034594.1:97449396-97461149 GCF_900095145.1 Mus pahari
GTGCTCTTACCCACTGAGCCATCTCACCAGCCTTTTTTTTTTTTAAATTTATTTATTTATTATATGTAAGTACACTGTAGCTGTCTTCAGACACACCAGTAGAGGGCATCCCACCTCATTACAGATGGTTGTGAGCCACCATGTGGTTGCTGGGATTTGAACTCAGGACCTCCGGAAGAGCAGTCAGTGCTCTTAACCACTGAGCCATCTCTCCAGCCCCAGACCTTTTTATTCCCCTTTTAGAAATGGTAATTAGCTTCTTCCTTCCGGCGATACAAGTGTCTCATGACCTTCCCTAAATAGCATTGATGGCCCAGGGTGAGGTGAGGTCTAAGTCACCAGAAGAGGGAACAGAAACATTCTTGGTCATTATCTGCACCTGCCTTGCTCTCAGGTCTTTCTTGTAAAGCTTGTTTTGCTGGGTCATTCCTGGAAGGGAGTGTTCATCACAACCTTCTAGCAGAAGGTCTCCAGCATGCTATTCTAGCAAGGTCTTTCAACCGTTTTTTTTTATGTTCTTTAAGGTCACACATTCCCACAGCTTCACTGTCAGGCAAGTGAGATGAGACTTGTTCAATGCATACTGAATACACATATAGAAGCATCAAAGTTGCACCATTATTAAGAAATTCATACTCATCATAATAAAAATCCTTGGAAGACATAGGACAGTTCTGACCTAGAACTCATTCTGGTCCACCAGAATCATCATTTCCATTAGGAATTTTATGCGAAGCTCAAATCATACCCTTGAAGGAAAGCCTGGACAAATGTCAAATGAAATACTCATGCTAAGCAAGTAGCAACATCAATAGCATTTCTTAAATTCTTAGTAAAAACTAAGGTTCGACAAATATATTGCTTGACTGTGAAGAAGATAAGAACAACAGCAAAGCAAGACGAACACTGACATGGGAGCTGCAGAGAAAGCTCAGTGGTTAAGAAAACTTGTTAGTTTTGTAGAGAACCTAAGTAAAATACCCAGGACCCATATCAAGCAGCTTCTAATTCCCTATAACTCCAACTCTAAGGAATCCATGGCTTCTTGTCGCCTTTGTGGGTACTGCTCTAACATGCACACACACACACACACACACACACACACACACACACACACACACACACAAACATAGTTAAAATAATGAAATAAAAAATCTCAAAGAGATCTTTTAAGACATTAGCAATCGCCATTATGATTAGTAATAGCTGTTAGAGACAGAATAGATACCCTTACCATGTTTAGTATAGTCTTTGTTCTGTCTGTCTCTTTCCACATACACTGTCAGCCACTATCACTGTCCCACCTCAGTACTAGTACACTGATTTCGATATGTATATATTGCACATGTAAAACAATTCCACTAATGTTGTTTTAGCTTTACAAATTGAATGAATGTAATGTCCGTATTTATGTATGATTCTCATTGCTATTAAAATCACTAGAAAATTTTTATTTGTTATTATTTGTATTTGAAATTATAATATAATTTCTTCATTTTCATTTCTCTTTCCTTCCTCCAAATTCTCCCATATACCCCACCTTGTTCTCTTTCAAGTTTATGGCCCTCTTGTTTGTTTATTGTGGCTATATGCATGTATGTTCGTGAATGAATATATAGATATTTCTAAATATAACCTGTTCAGTATGTATTATGCTGTACATATTTTCAGGGCTGACCATTTGAATTAAATAACGAATTGTGCTTTTCCCCTGAGGAAACTATTGTAGTGAATTTGGCCTAATGCTCCTTGTATTATAATGTTAATTTTTGTCCTCCAAACTGCTTACAAGATTGTCTATACATAAGACTCAGAGGGACCCTGACCCCAGTTGGTTCTGATTGGTACCCCCAGTTGATTCTGATTTGTAAATAAAGATGCTGGCAGCCAGTGACTGGGCAGGGCAGACAGAGGTAAGACAGAGAGGGAGGAAAAAATGGAGATCTGCCATGCCAGGAGAAGAAGGAGAGGGGAGAAGAAGAGAGAAGAGAGAAGAGTACATGTCAGGGAGGTATAGCTACCATGTGAAGGAGCTGGAAGAGTACACCCAGGGTCCAGCCCAGTTGGGCAGCCCTCTTGGTCCAGACCTGTCTAGATAGAATAGAGAGTTAAGTAAGTAATCATTTGGGGTTATCAGTGGGAGGTGGCCCAGCTATTGTGCTGATTAAGGCATATCAAAATATAAAGGCTGTGTGTATGAGTCTTTCATATGGAAGGTAAACCACTGAAGTGTGTAGCAGGAATACATGGCCAGAATTTATTAATTATCTATTTTCTACTTCTTCCACTCCCTGCATTCTTTAATTACCTGTAATTCTATTGTAGGGTTGAGGCTCCTGGTCTTTCCCCATCTACTTTGGTATGTCTATCACTGTTGTGCAACTTATATGTGGGAAGTCACGCTGTTGAGTCTTGATGGGTGTAGCTTCTGACTTAATCAGAAGGCACAATCTCACAGCAATCTTTGTGATCCAATGACTCTTATAATCTCCCCACTGTTCTCTTCTGCAATGTTCTCTGAGCTTTAGGTAAAGGACTGTTTTGTAGATGAACCCATTGGGCCAGGGCTTTACAACTCTGAATTTTAATTGGTTGTGCATTTTTTTGTTTGTTTATTTGTTTGTTTCTGTAATAGTCTTTCTTGCAAAGAGAAATTTCTTTGGTGAAGGGTAAAGACTATACTTATCTGTGGGCTTAAATGCAAATGGTTTGTAGAATCATTACAGGTTATGCTGGTTTAGTAAAATTGTTGGGTTTTGGTTTTGTTTGTTTTTGGTTTGTTTTTGTTTGTCTTTTGTTTATTTGTTTGTTTTTGCTAAGGACCAGCCTCAGTTTGGAGAGGGGTTCTGAGAAAGGGGTGTGTGAAAGTGGCAAAACAAATGAGTCAAAGTCAAATCATGGGTCCATGTTGACAACCTGTGTTCGCTTGAGATGGATCCCTAGACAGCTCTCTGTAGAGAGCTCTTGGCCCTTTGTCTGCTTGTGGCAGCGCTCTGTTGAGGCAGATTTCTCTGCTTGAGATAGCTCTCTCTTGCTAGAAAAACAACTTAATAAGAGCTTTTGATGGCTCATGGACCCTCTGACCAGAGTTAGAAAAGCGGCTATGAAAAACAATTCTTGGATTTTCTAGAAAACAATACAAAACAAAACTCTAAAAGAGTCGTGTTCACTCTCCAAGTAGCTCTCTCTGGGTAACTGCTAGGAAAAATTCTAAAAGAGCTGTGTTAGCTCTCTAAAGAATTCTGGTGAGTTTTGACCAAGGTCAGAAATCCTGTTAGAAAAAATGCTAAAAGAGTTATAAAAATTGTAAAATTATAAAAGAAAAAAAAAAGCTGTTCACGCTCCATGGATTTTCCAAACAAAATCAGAAATCTTGATAGAAGAAAAGAAAAATCTAAAACATCAGTGTTCACTACCCAGAGATCTTTAGACAGCTCAGCTCTTCTAGAAAAAAATTCCCCCCCCACACACACAAAAACTGCTATTGCTTTCTGCTAGGTTTCAAATGCAGACAAAAAGCCCAGTCTTTTATTTACATATCAGTTCAGTCATTTACTCCAGGTACCCCCTTGACCATCTCACAAATCAGTATTTCAAGACGTTAGCCTATAGAGATTATCATTGTGCTGAGATTATCATTGTGACCTAAATTTTCTCTGTATCAGGCTGAACTTGAACTCAAGAATCTGCCTTCCTTTGTATCTTCCTGTCTTTTTATCATTCTGAAAATCTAGGTCATAGTGCAGCTGTCTCTGTTCTTTTACATCTGTGAAGCTCCTTAAACAATTCACATTGCACCCTTATATTTTACATAGTTGAGAAATTATATTTCTGAACTCTCAGAAATACATAATTTTTCACAGTTCTTTCCCACAGCCTTAAGGGCTGCCCTGAAGGTTATGGCATTCCACCATTTTGCTGAGACATCAGACATACGTCCTGTACTCATGCTTTCTCTGATTATTATGGAGTCATTAATCTTGACAGAGAGGACATTCCTCAAAGGAGCATGAAAGTATGTACATAACTATACAAACAAGCCTTATGCCCTCAGCAGCCATTAACACTCATGGAGGCTCACACCCTGTTGGCTCTGTTCCTTACATGGCCACCATGGATTTGGCATTCTTCTTTTTTCTTTCCTTTTTATTTTTTAAGCTAATACAATGAGTCCTTTTCTTCCTTCTAGAAGCCCTCACTGTGTTTTACCTTTCTCAGTCCTGTATTTACCTCTTTTTTTTTTTTTTCACACCCTAATTAAAGTTCACCAGAGGCTGGAAAGATGGCTCAGCAGTTAAGAGTACAGGCTGCTCGTCCAGAGGTGCAGAATTCAATTCCTAGCAACCACATGGTGGCTAATAGCCATCTTTAATGGGATCTGATGTCTTCTTCTGGCATGCAAGTGTTCATACAGATAGAACACTCATATACATTAAATAAATAAAATCTGAAAAGTAAAAACAACAACAAAAAAAAACAACAAACAAAACCCTAACAAATTAAAGCTCACCTTTTCCCTCATTTCCCAAGTGGCACCACAGTATCCTACTATTCCTCTCTTTATTTCCCCCTCATTCCTCTACCCTGAGGAATGGATTCTACCATTTACTGTAGGACACACTGTCACATCTAAATGTTTGAAGCTAGGAGCCTCAGATGAGAGGGAAGGTATTACCTTTGTGTTTATGAGATCACTCAATATGCCCTTTCTAGTTCCATCAACTAACCTGCAAAGTATGTGACTTAATTTTTCTTTATGGCTAGATAGTATTCCGTAGTGCACCATGTTTCCTTTGTCCATTCTCCGGTTGTAGGACATTTCCTAGCTCTTGTGAATACAGTAGCAATGAGCATGACTGAGCAGGTTTATGTGGTCATATACCAAGGAGTGATTGAGCAACGTCATATGGAAGATTTATTTTTAAGTCTTTTGAGAATTACCCATATTGATTTATGTAATAACTTCACAACTTCAAATCTTACTAACAGTGAATGAGGATTTCCTGCTCACCATTCTGCATCCAGCATTTGTTGTTCATTGTTTTGTTGATCTTTGCCATCTTGACTTTGTAAAATGTAATACAAAGTTGTTTTGATTTGCATTTTCCCAATTGCTAGGAACAAAATAACATTGCTTTTAGATTTCTTTTTTCTCTTTTTATTGGCTATTTTCTTTATTTACATTACAAATGTTATCTGCCCTTCCTGGTTTCCCCTCCGCTAGCCCCCTATGCAATCCCCATCCTCTCTGCTTCTATGAGGGTGCTCCCCCACCCACCCAACCACACACTCACTCACAACTCACTGCGCTAGCATTCCCCTACAGTGGGGCATCTAGCCTTCATAAGACCAAAGGCCTCCTCTCCCATTCATACCAGATAAGGCAATCCTCTGCTTCATATGCAGCTGGAGCCATGGGTCCATCCATGTGTACTCTTTGGTTTGTGGTTTAGTCCTTGGAAGTTCTGGGGGATCTGATTGGTTGATGCTGTTCTTCCTTTGCAAGTGCAAACCCCTTCAGCTCCTTCAGTCTTTCCCCTAACTCCTACATTGGGGTCCCTGAGTTCAGTCCAGTGGTTGGCTGTTTTTCCCATCTGGGAACTGTCTGTTTAGACTCCATGCCCAGTTTTGTTTTGTTTTGTTTTCTTTTCTTTTCTTTTCTTTCTGTCTTTCTTTTTTCAATTTATTTTATTTTATTTTTTTACAGTCCAGTTGTTACTCTTCCCTGTCTGGCACTGCCACAGTTCAACATCCCACTCCTCCTCCCCCTGTCTCCAAGAGGATGTCCCCTCCCTCATCTCCCCACCCCTACCAGACCTCCCTACTCCCTGGGGCCTCAAGTCTCTTGAGAGTTAGGTAGGCTTCTCTCACTGAGGTCAGCCCAGGAAGTCCTCTGATATATATGTGTTGGGGGCCTCATATCAGCTAGTGTATGCTACCTGGTTGGTGTTTCAGTGTCTGAGAGATCTCAGTGGTCCAGGTTAGTTGAGACTGCTGGTCTTCCTATGGGGTCTACTGCCACCTCAGCTTCTTCTAGTCTTTTCCTAATTCAACCACAGCATTCCCCAACTTAAGTGCATTAGTTGGGTGTAAGTATCTGTGTCTGTCTCAGTCAGCTGCTTGTTGGGCTTCTCGGATGACAGTTATGCTAAGCCCCTGTGTGTAAGCACATTATAGTGTCAGTAATAGTGGAAGGCCTTGGATCCTCCCCTTGAGATGGACCCCAAGTTGGCTAAAGATTTCTTTTTCTTTCTTTCTTTCTTTCTTTCTTTCTTTCTTTCTTTCTTTCTTTCTTTCTTTCTTTCTTTCTTTCTTTCTTCTTTCTTTCTTCTTTTTTTCTTCTTTCTTTCTTCTTTCTTTCTTTCTTTCTTCTTTCTTTCTTTCTTCTTTTTTTCTTCTTTCTTTCTTCCTTCCTTTCTTTCTTTCTTTCTTTCTTTCTTTCTTTCTTTCTTTCTTTCTTTCTTTTTTTCTTTTATATGAGTACACTGTAGCTGTCTTTAGGCACTCAGAAGAGGATATCAGATCTCATTACAGATGGTTGTGAGCTACCATGTGGTTGCTGGGAATTGAACTCAGGACCCCTGGAAGAAGAGTCAGTGCCCTTAACCACTGAGTCGTCTCTCTCTAGCCCCCATGCCTGGTTTTCAAATGAGTCATTATTTATATATTTATTTATTTATTTTTATTTCTTTCTATATTGTTGATACTAATGCTCTGTCAGATGTATAACTGGTAAAGATTCTTGATTCTTTTCATTCTGGTGGCTTTGTTTTAACCTAACTGATTATTTCTTTATCTATGAAGAAATTTCTTAATTTTATAAAGTCCTACTTATTGATTGTTGGCCTTTATTCTTAGCCAAATGGAATTCTATTGAGAAAGTCTTTTCCCATACCTATATCATATAGGGTATGGACAATTTTTTCTTCTAGACGTTATTGTGGCTTTCATCCATTTGGAGATAGTTTTGTGCAAGGTTATATATATATATATATATATATATATATATATATATATATACACACACACACAAACACACATACACACACACACACACACACACGGATTGGTAGACTCCGTATGTGCCATGTAAACTTAATAAAAAGTGTTTTATGGTTTCAGTAGAACCTAGTCAAAATTTCCATCTCAATTTTTATAGAAATAGAAAAAAAAACACCTTAAAATTCATATGGAACCACAAAGATGCCAGATATTCAAACTAATTCAGAACAAAAAAGCAGTGCCAAAGGGATTATCTCATATCTTAACAGACAGAACACAGTAAAAAACTAACAAGAAATCGAAACCTCAAAACCAAACTAAACCAAACCAAACCAACCTAAACCAACCAACTAACAAACAAATAATTAAGCCACACAAAATAAAACCACACTCCAAAAGCAAACAAAGAAACAATTAAAAAACAGAAAAACAAACATCACCACCACCAACACCAACAAAATTAGAATAAAGAAACCCCAAACTTGTGGAGTTCATTATGTGTTAGACAACTACTCTGAAATCTGTTCTGGAATGGTTGATATAGTAAATGTCTACTGGAGAAAACTAATTTTCTGCTTTCAAGCAGTTATAAGTGAAAGTTAAGTTGTTACCCTTTACCCTAGTGAATAGGTGTCCATTCATTCACTCATTTTTAAAAGTATATATATATATATATATATATATATATATATATATGGTAAAATAAAAATGTAATAAGATTAAAAAAAGACTTATCACATCAAAGTTGGACAAAACAAAACAACAGAAGGAAACAGGCCCAAGAGCAGGGACAGAAATCAGATTCACTTGTTCCCACACTCAGGAGTCCCATAAAAACACTAAACTAGAAGTCCTAATACACATGCAGAGGACATGGTGGACCACTGTAGGCTCCGTGCATGCTGTCTCAGTCTCTGAATTCCTATGAATCTTGCTCACACTGCTTTAGTGGGCCTTGGGTTTTTTTTTTTGTGTGTGTGTGTGTGTGTGTGTGTGTGTGTGTGTGTGTGTGTCCCAATCTCTTCTGGCTCTGAAACTCTTTCTACATCCAATTCTGCAAAGTTCTCTGAGCTCTAAGGGTAGCGATTTGATAGAGGCCTCCCACTTACGACTGAGTATCCCAAGGTCTCTCCCTATCAGCATAGTGTCTGGTTGTGGCTCTTTGTATTTGTTCCCATCTGGTACGGAAAAAGCACTGATCTATGAGTAAAGCAGAATATTTTTAGGAGTCATTTTGTTTATTTATTGAAGATCTGTATTACTTACTTTTATCCTAGGTCCCTGAGCTATCTAGTCCTGGTTGTTGCTCACTCAACCAGTGTTGGATATGTGTATCTCCTGGAGTGGGCTTTAAGTCAAACAAGTTATTAATTGGTTATTAATTAGTTATTCCTGCAAGCTTTGTGTCACCATTGTTCTAATGTACTTTGCAGGCAGGAAATCATTGTAGATGAAGGATTTGTGTTGGACTTTGTGCTTACATTTCTCTTTTGAGAGCCTGCATTCCCTTTCCAGTGGTTCTGGAACATAGGCATGAAGTCATTATGTAGGCAATGGATCAACCTCTCCATGTTCAATGAGTTGTGCAGGTATTATTTTCAGCAATGAGACTTTTCTGTCAGTTTGGGAAAAGCAACCAGTAGTCTTTGCAAAGATTTGTTTTGTGCCCCAGGATATAGTCTATTTTAGAAAAACTTCAATGTGCTGCTTATAGGTGGTGAATTTTGGGGTGTCTTGTTGAAGATCTGATCTATGCCATTCACTTGGTAGTCTTCTTCCTCATCTATGACTGTAATTTAAAAAAATGTGGATTTCTCATGGTGTCCCACATTTTTGTATGTTCTGAATCTATGTGTTTTAATTTTTTCATATACCTTATTTATTTAGTGTAGATCCTTGACTTTGCCCTTGTATCCTTATATCCTACCTTCTGCTTGATCCTTATCAAACTTCCCTTTGAGTTTTGTAGTTGAGTTAGTGGATTGTTTAATTTCACCTCAATTTCAGTTTGTGTCTTCTTCAATATTTCTATCTTTTTATTGAATTCTGTTCTCAAGGACTGGATTCTCTTCATCATTTCCAGCAGCACTATGATCATGTTTTCTTGGGCATCATTCAGGTGTTTATTCTCCTTACGTCCTTTTCCCCTGATTTTTATTAAGCTGTTTCTTTGTTTTTGGATTTTTTTTTCATGTACCTTGCATTCAGCTCACTATGCTGTCCAGGCTGGACTCAAATTTGGCATCTCAAGCATTTTTTTTTTTTTTTTTTGTCCTGCGTCAGCCACTGGGGTGGCTAAGAATATAGGCTAACACACCCAACAGGCACATGCATTCTTTCATATGTACACACAGACCCAGACCCAGAGACACACTTTACCGACTATCTGCAATCTTTATCACCTTCAGCAGAATTAATCTACTATATTATATTTTATTTATTTATTTTGTGTGAAAGTGTGTGGGTTATAGAGGGTGTGCACATGCCACAATACACACATGGAAACCAAGAAACAACCTGAGAGAGTTTGTTCTCGCTGTCATGCAGATCCTGGGCACTGAGCTCGGGTGATCAGCTTTGTTGCTGAGCTTTCTCCCCGACCTAGAATAAATCCATTTAAAAACGTGTTTTCTAAGTAATGTCTCAGAATTATCAATGCTGTAATGGAAGAACCTTAGAAGCATAACAAATTTCCTGAATTCAATTTATTTCCTTCTCATTTACAACCTTCAACCTCCTTACTGTGTGTGTATAACTATACTCATGAGGTACATTATTTAATTCATTATTAAGGCAGATGAGTTCCTGATGTTATCTGTGTACTCTGACATATTTTTAGAAAGCAAGGTTGTTATCTGTCAGGTTGATTTTTCCTGCCTTGGTGAGGTCCTGTCTCAATTAGAAAGCACTGATGTACATTGATGAGCACTCATAGCAGCTTGATGGAAGACTATTAATTATACCATGTGATTTGCACTTTGGGAAATCATAGGATCTGACAGACTGATGTGCACATTTGGAAACAGGTAATGCTGATAAAAGATGAATATTGTTCATGTCTGCCTTTTCTGTGCTTTGAACAGTGAGGGAAGGTTCTATTCAAAAAGAAAATGTATGCTCTAAGGACTATGTGACATATTATTGAACATCCAAATTTAACAAAAGCATATAGTGTCTAGAACCTAAAATAAATACATGAATATACATATTTAGAGTATTTTTAGAACTGAGGTTTATCATCTGAACACTGTTATGACAGCAACTGGAAAATAAAATGAATGTATTGTTGGATATAAACAAGGGGAGGCCACCCTTTCCACAAGAAAGCAGAAAAGAGGGTTAGGGATGACTCAGCTGGAAAGGGCTTACAAACAAGAACTTGAGATTAAGTCTCAGACCCCATTTATAATGGTATCCTGTCACATTCTTATAATCCCAGCACTGTGGATGGAGAAAAAAAATGGAACCCTCAGACGTGCTGGCCAGATAGCCTTGCCTAAAAAGTAAGCTCCATGCAAATGAGAAAATGTGTCTCAAAAAAAACCAAGTAGGTATTACATAAAGTATTACACCCTACTCTGGCCTCCACATGCACACAGGTACATGACTATACATTTGCACATGTTACCCAATTCCTACATGAACATACAAAAGAAATGAGAAAAGAATGTAAGAGGGTGGGTGTTGTGGGCAATATTAAAAAGAACAGCAAGTATCCATGCTACACTCGGCTACTCTCAGCCCTTGTGGTTTCCGCCAACCAGTTCTTACATCTTAGAGACTCTCTGACTCAGAGCTCCAAAATCTCTCCTCCCAGCTTGTTAAATTCCCACTGGCAGGTGGCCACCACACCAGCCCAGTGCTTCAAAAACCCTACGGCTTTTGTGGCACATTATCTGGCAAACCCACCCTTGAACCCAGTCAAACTGGAACTGTCCCATGAAGGAAAACACCACACAAACTTAGTTCAGAAACAATGGTAACTCAATCGCTGGGTGCAACAACAAGAATCCTAATCTTGTAAGCCATATTAAATCTAAATCCTCCAGTGGCGAATCCTGGTGGATTCATCATATAAGCCAGGAGACACTAGTAGCTACATATTGCCCTCTCGCTACCCCTGTCTAAAAAGCCCCTAACCCTCTTGTGCTTTCTCTCTTTCTCTGTCCTACCTGGAAGTTCCGCCTACTCACTCAGTGTTTGGTCCCTTTATTCATTTGGGAGAAGGTTCACAAGAAGTCATCTGAGAATGTGACTCATTCTTTGACCAGAGAGCCCCTCCTGGGAAAGCAGAACACACATCAAAATACAGGCATCACCAGGGACATCCATAACAGGTGGCAAGTATGTATCATAGTTTATTATTTTGTTCTTGCAAGTTTGCTAAATTACATTGAATCAGAGAGTGGAATAGGTGCTTAGAGATAGTGCTTGGACTTAAGTCAGTGCAGATTTGAGACCTTGAGTTAACTTGAAAGGATGTTTGCATATGCCCATAGGAGACTATTTCTAACGTGGTAATATTTTATCTTTTTCTAATACTCTCATTTGACAAAGAAAGTAAGGTGAATGCAAAAATATAGAAATTGAATTTAATACTTTGTAAATACATATTTTTATGATGCTAATAAATAAAATCAGTAGTTTTGGCTAAAGATATTTTTTAAAATTGAAATAAGTTGAATTGATTGAATATAGGATTGCTTTATACTTCTCTCTCTCTGTATCTCTGTATGTTTCTCTCTCTCTCT
>NC_034594.1:97461240-97469669 GCF_900095145.1 Mus pahari
TGTGTGTGTGTGTGTGTGTGTGTGTGTGTGTGTGTGTGCATGTGCCTATGTGTAAACAAGCATCATGTTAAGGGAGTTTGGTTTTCTTTTTCAACTAAACACAGTCAGGTGTGGTTGCAAGTGAATAACTCACTGAGCCACCACACTGGCCATAATATTTAAGTGTTTTCTAATAAGGCATTTAATACAGACAGTGTGATATACATTGAAGACTTTCATGACTGGTCAAACTGATGTTTGGTTTTCCATTAGTGAGTTGTTACTTTTCAGTACTTTTAGAACTCCAGAAATAAATCCCTAAAAGTGACATCACATCTTGCTGAATGTGCATGTATGTTGGGTTCCAGCTCAGAAAGATTCAAATGGGCTTTTGGAAAAAAATAATTTTGAGCTTTGTGTGGACCGTGGAGCATGACAACAGTCTTTATGAATACAAGAATTTGGGGTAATTTGGCTTTCCATGCCTATCTCCTCCATCTCCACTTTACTGTAACCTCTCTTGAGTACCACACCCTGGAACCAAGGAATTGATTGGGACGTCTTAGAGACACATATGTCATTCTTCAGATTTCCATTGGTCACATCAGGAGAAGAGTAGTCCTGAAGAAGAGGAAATAATGTTGCATTCACAGAATTCCCAATAGATCTGAAAACAACCCTCTACAGACTTCAACTGATTGTATGGACAATAGGACTAAATGGAAACAAGAGTTCTGTTGGGATTTTTTTTAAGGATAAATTATTCATAGTTTAGGGCTTATCAAACTCTATAAGTACACATATTTGCTCCATATCTCTTTGGTTGAACCTAGAACTGTTTCAATCTCTAATCATTGGAAAGTAACACTCTTTAAAATTCTAAAATTGTTGTAAATGAAATAATGCTTTCGTAACTTAGTGTGTCTCTGTCACTGTCCAATTGTCTCTGTTTCACCCCCTGCCTTTGTGTGTGTGTGTTTGTGTTATATTGCCAGATGATGAACACAAGACATTACATACTAATTTAATGATCTACTAGTGTGCTACACTTCAGCTAAGATTAAATTTTATACCCAACCTTAAATAATTGGTAGACAAGTAGTATATTACACTAAGATTTTATTTGGTGATCTGCTTAGATTCAGTATGTTATAAATAGTAACATCTTTGGATATCACATATATTTGTAATGTGTAGGTCCATGTTTTGATACAAACATTTACTAATGAGCTGAATGGCTCCTTCATTACACTTAAAACATCCTCTGTCATAGACTGGAAGAATTATTTGATACTTGAAATAATTTTTCATGGTTTTAAAAACAGTAAAGATCTTAGAATGCTAGTGTTTATAGCAAACACACATTGAACATAGTAAAGGCCTTTTCTGACTCTAGAAATTGAAGAGATATTTTAATCTCAGGAGTCTCCATTGAAAGAGTAATAATTTGTCATTCATCTTAGTTTTGAAGTAATTTGTATTTAATCTGAAAATACTTTCATCCTACTAATTTAATTGCTTTAAGGAAGGGAAAGAAGCTAATTATTCTGTACTCTTACATTAGAAAGAGGATTTAAACTCATAGCAACAGAGAGTAAGGTATTGTCCATACTGGAATATGAGGAGATACAGGTCAAAGGACACACACATTAAACAACATAGACAGATAAATAAAGGATCTGTTATTAAACATGGTCACTACAATCACTAAAATATATGATGTTATGAAGAGAGTAGATATTAATTACTCTCATCACCAAAAAATATATATGAAATGAACATTCATTGAAAAGTGCTTTAAATCTTTGATGCATACATAATTTATTTTTGTTAATAAAATTGAATTAGCTAGCCAAATCCAAACAAAGCAAATAGAAAATCAGGGAATGATTGTTTGTGAAAAAGATTATTATTCTAATACAGTGACATCATTTTTTAACCAATACTTCTGTATATATTTAAATATCTTCAAATTTACCCAGAACATTTCCAGTGAGAAAACAGATCCACATACGTAGTCACCATACCTAGGAAAAATGTGCTATGTGCAGATTCTCTAGAACTGTGGATATTGAAATTCTTTCATTGTACTTCCTTCTCTGGACTCTGCAAGCTGAGGTTTACGTGAACTAGAGCATGTTGTGCAGTCCTGGCAGAACACATGTTAGGAAGCAGACTTCCCGGGGGATTTCAGCCATCAGTCTTCCTCTTATGTCACTGCAATTGGAGTATAAAGGGAAAGCTCTTCCTGATGCGATTCATCATGAGTCCCAAGCAAAATCTAAACAAAACAAACAGAAAATCAATGAATGTTAGCATCAATTTCCTTTATGTCATTTTAGGTTTTATTTCCAACATTTTATTAAATGACAGAGCTCTGAAGATTGGTAAAGTGCCTGCTATCTAAGCACAAGTGACCACTTTCAATCTCTCAGACCTAAGTAAAAGGTACAGATAGATACAGTGCCATGTGCTTATAATCCCAGTACAAGAGAGGCTGTGACAGTCAAATACTCTGGGACTCACTAACAAGCCAACTTAACCAAGTGAATGAGCCCTAGACCCGAATGAACACGGCTTCTGAGAAATGAACCCTAATTTTGACTTCTAGCTTCAAGATTAAGAAACAAATACATGTATATATAGGGACACAGGTACACATGAATCCACATAGATATGAAAAGATAAATTATGCAAATGTAAATAATAAACTGTTAACATTCCCAAGAAACTAAGTGGATTGAATGAGTGGTTAAATGTTCCCTATTAGTGATAATCTAGAAGACTCAGTCCATGCGTCAGTCTCCTAGGAGAAACTGGAATACACAGATGTTATGGTTTGTATGCTGAATGGTCACCAATAGGCTCATGCATTTTAGGGCTAGATTCACAATAGGGAACCACTGAGAAGTAGTAAAACCTTTAGGAGATGAGGCCTAAAGAGAGGTTGTGTATTGGGATGGCACAAATGCACACTCCTTTATTCACAGGACTCAGAAAAAGTCAGTGGGAGAATCCCAAGTTTGAGGCCAACCAGAGATACTGTGGGTCTGGTTTAAAAGGCTTACAGAAAAGCATGAATTTTAGATTGCTGCCTGTCCTTTTCGTTTTGCTTCCTGGAACGTAAACTTTTAGGCTTGCAAACCTGACATGACATATTGACCTCATTAGAGGTCAAAATTCTCTGGCCTACCAAATCCCAAGCTAGAAATTTCAGAGGCATTATGTAATCACAAATTTGTTTCATTTTTAAACTAGGCATTGTGAGGTACTTAGTTATAGTGACTCAAAGCTGACTAATAAATAGAAATTAAGGCCTTCCTTAATTTAGGTTGTTGTGGTGGTTTGAAATGATGCCAGTAGGCTAAGATATTTGAACCCTTTGTCTCCAGTTGTGGGAGTTCATTGTTACTAAAGTTAATTTGTTACTTATGGTGAGAGTAAGCTTTGAAAGCATTGTACAACTTCCATTTCACTCTGTGCTTCCCGCTTGAAGTTGAAGAAGTTATCTCTGAGCTTCCTGTTCCACCCATGTCCCACCTAACATTTGTGCTCTTCTGAAAATATAATCAAAAATAAAATCTTCCATCTATCCCTTTGGATCATGTTGTTTTAGCACAGCAACAGAAAAACATAGCTAAATGTAAAATAGGTAAATAATTTTACTAGCAAGTCCTGCTGCTACCCAGAACCATGCATACATCCAACCACAATTGAATCATTGCTGGTATCTTTGGCTTTTAAAATAGGATGTATGTACCAAATATCTCATCCTTCTAAAGAAAAAAAAAAAACAAAACTCACGAATCATGCTGGAAGCATTTATCACATCATCTTTTTATTTTAAGACTTATTTATTTTTAGTTTATCCCTTTCTTTCCTTCTCACTCTCTCCCTCTCTGTCTCTCTCTGTCTGTCTCTTTCGTGTGTGTGTGTGTGTGTGTGTGTGTGTGTGTGTGTGTTTGTCTGAGCAGGAGTTTGTGCACATGAGTACAGTTGCCTACAGAGGCCAGAAGGAAGTGTTAGAACTCCTGTGGATGTATGTACAGACAGTTTGGGACTCTCCTCATGGGCTCTAGGAACAAAATTTTATCCTTTGCAAGAACATTATGTACTCTTAACCAGTGAGCCATCTCTCCAGCCCAGATAATCCATTTGTCTAAAGATATTTATGTATACTGTAAAGAAAAGTGGTCTTCCAGCCTAGTGCAAAAGAATACTACCAGATGTTTTGATTTTAAGAGAAATGATGGATCACTGTTGAAAACACCAGTGTTTTATAGATTTTATACTTTCTTTAAAATGAAAGCTCTATGTTGATACTTCTAAAGTAATAAACATTTAACTCTTGCAGAATAGTTTCTACATAAGAGTTTAAGCAGTAAATTTCTCTGTCAGTATTTAATCATATACTTTACTCGATTGTAAGGAAGAATGTAACTTTTATAAGGTCTGAAGTTTTATGTTCCTGTTACTGTTTAATGTGGACATAAGAACTGGGGTACAAAGGACTTTGAAATATATCGTTTTGTTAAAGTTCACTTGAATAGTGCCAGTAAAAGAAACCCTTAAGGAAATAGAAGAATAAGTAATGGAGTCAAGAACATTGACTGGGTTCACTTAGTGTTCCTCTCAATAACAGCACCATGAGAAATAAGAGATAGCTCATCAATGTGTGTCATTTACTGCTTATAGGATATTTCTTAACTGCCTCTGTGTAGATCAGGAAAGGGGTATAAAATGAGTCATATATACTGAGGCTGGTTAGAAAACTTTAATCTTGTTCGGAGAGAAAAGATGATGGAGTAGTGAATCCAGCCCAGCAGAAGATTCCAAGATAAAAGTCTATACTGTTACAGGCACAAGGTTACGAGTTTTGGAAGAGAGAAGTTAGTGATGCAGAGAGGTGAAAACATACAACTTAAGTGTTGGTTAAATTGCATCCTCATTTTTAAAGGAAAACTATGAAGATCAAAATACAAGCAGAGAGATTATGGCTGCTCTTTTTTTTTTTTTTAAAGATTTATTTATTATTATATCTAAGTACACTGTAGCTGTCTTCAGATGCCCCAGAAGAGAGTGTCAGATCTCATTACGGATGGTTGTGAGCCACCATGTGGTTGCTGGGATTTGAACTCAGGACCTTCAGAAGAGCAGTCGGTGTTCTTAACCACTGAGCCATCTCTCCAGCCCTGCTGCTCCTTTTTTACTGTGAGTTAATTGCAAAGACATTGAGGATAGAACAATGGTTCCCAAAGACTGAAAATATTAAGACTGGAGAGGGAGGCACAAAGAAAGGGTTGTCAGTGGGTGCTAAAGTTTGCTTAGGTAGGAGAAGTAAGTTCTGTTTTGTTGTTTAGATGATATCACATTGTATAACTTTAATTAAGATATCACATGATACTTCACAAAATTTACAGCTTCTATATATCAATTAAAATATGTTAAGATAATAGTCATATAAAACTTATATGCAAATGAATTATTTACATCTTTTGTGACTCTAAGGTACCGTACATTCTACATATTTTTTTATGTTGAGATAATCTACTTTTGTATTTTCTAATGCTTTGTACTGTAAGAGATACATATCTCTAATTGCGTGTATAGTCATTGCTTCTCAGATAATGTACGTGAGATGAATAATCCTGATTGGAAATTAATGAGATTTAGAAACACCATGAAAACAAGCCTCAGACCATGTCTGTGAGAAAGTTTCTGAATGATATCTATTGAGGGGAGAAGACCTACAATGAGTGTAAGTTGCATGACTCCATACTCTACGGTCTTACACTGAATAAGGAGGAAAATGAGCTGATCACTCTCATTCATTTTTCCTCCTGTTCTCTGTTAGAGGATGCACTGTGACCAGCTGCCTTAAGTTCCTGCTGACATAACCTTCTTTCTGTGGTGAATCATGTACCTTCAAACTGTGAATCAAATTATGTACTTTCATCATTCCACTTATTTGTTTGTTCGTTTGTGGATATTTTCTTTTTTTTTTTTTTTTTTTTGGTTTTTCGAGACAGGGTTTCTCTGTATAGCCCTGGCTGTCCTGGTACTCACTTTGTAGACCAGGCTGGCTTCGAACTCAGAAATCCGCCTGCCTCTGCCTCCCAAGTGCTGGGATTAAAGGCGTGCGCCACCACCGCCCAGCGGATATTTTCTTTATTTACACTTCAAATGCTTTCTCCTTTCCAGGTCTTCCCTTCAGAAACCACCTATTCCATCCCCTCTACCCCTGACTCTATGAGCGTGCTCTCCCACCACCCACCCATCCAGTTCCCTGGAGCTCTGGAGGATTTGGCCTTTTGATAATGTTGCAGCCCTCCATGGGGCTGCAAGGCTCCTCAGCTCCTTCAGTCCCTTCTCCAATTCCTCCATGAGGGACCCCTGAGCTCAGTCTAATGTGTGGCTGTGAGCTTCCTTCTCTGTATTCCTCAGACTCTGGCAGAGCCTCTCAGGAGACAGCCATATGAGGCTTCTATCAGCAAGCACTTCCTGGCATCCACAATAATGTCCGGGTTTGGTGGCTGTATACGAGATGGATCCCAGGTAGGGCAGTCTCTGGATGGCCTTTCCTTCAGTTTCTGCTCTATACGTTCTCTCCATATTTCCTCCTGTGAGTATTTTTTTTCACCATTCTAAAAAGCACTGAAGCATCCACATTTTGGTCTTCCTTATTAGGCTTCATTTGGTTTGTGAATTGATACTGAGGTATTCTGAACTTTCGGGCTAACATCCACTTATCAGGGAGTACATACTGTGTTTGTGACTGAGTCACTCAGGATGATACGCTCATCCATTTGTCTGCGAATTTAATGAAGTAATTGTTTTTAATGGCAGAGTAGTATTCCATTGGGTAAATGTACCACATTTTCGGTATCCATTCCTCTGTTGAGGGACATCTGGGTTCTTTCCAGCTTCTCACTACTATAAATACGGTTACTATGAACATAGTAGAGCATGTCTCCTCATTACATGTCGACCCTGAGATTCCACCTCACACCAGTCAGAAAGGCTAGGATCAAAAACTCAGGTGCTGGTGAGGATGTGGAGAAAGAGGAATACTCCCCCATTGCTGGTGGGATTGCAAGCTTGTACAACCACTCTGGAAATCAGTATGGCGGTTCCTCAGAAAACTAGGCATAAAACTACCTGAGGACCTAGCTATACCACTCCTGGGCTTTCATTCATTCACTTTTAAGTTATTTATTATTTGTTCATTTTAAAATTACAGGAATACATATAGTAGATTTTGATCACACCCATTCTTTCCTCTCTACTTTTTCTCACATCCCCTTCAATATGCCTTATCCTCCTAAGTTCATAAGCTCATTTTTAAAAATGCTTTCTGAGTCCACTTAGTGCCACAGTATGTGTGTTGGTGTAGGATCACATTTGACCTTGGTAGTCTCTAAGAAAAACTGAATACTTCCCACCTCTGCCAAAAGATTCTCAGCTAGAGGTGAGAGTTCATGATCTCCACTTCAGCCGCTCATCAATGCTAGAATTTGAGGAGTGTTATTCTATACAAGCCTTAGGCACATAGTCAGAGCTGCTTTGAGTTTATGTTCATTTTAGTATGACATGTCTGGCACATGCTCTTACACTGTAGATGTCAACTAATTCTGATTCTACAATCCTCCCACCACTTCTGTGATAAACTCTGAGCCTTGGATTGCAAAATGTGATACAGATCACTCACTTGGTGCTCAACATTTCATAGTCTTCATTCTCTGCAGATTAAGCAATTATGGGTTTCTATATTAAATACTATTTACTACAAAAAGCCTTCCTGATAACGGTTGAGAGATGCACTAATCTATGGGTACAATGGTAAGAATGTAAAGATGTGTTAGTTAGAGTTCCCATTGCTGTGAAGAGATATCATGAGCCTGGCAACTCTTATAAAAGAAAACATTTAATTGGGGCTAGCTTCCAGTTTCAGAGGTTCAGTCTATTAGCATTACAGTGGGAGGCATGACAGTGTACAGAAATACATAGTGTTGGAGGAGCTAAGAACTTTACATCTACAGTCTTCTGCAGACTGACAGCATTAGTTTCTTCCACATGGACAGAGGTTGAGCACTAGGAGACCTCAAAGCCATCCTATAGCTTACATAGTGATATACTTCCTCCAAAAATGTCATACAGCTTTCTTTTTTTTATTTTTTTTACTTATAATTTTTAGATATTTTCTTCATTTGCATTTCAAATTCTATTCCAAATGTCCCCTATATCTTCCCCCCACCCTGCCCCCCTGCCCACCCACTCCCACTTCTTGGCCCTGGCGTTCCCCTGTATAGGTCAAATAATGTTTGCAAGACCAAGGGGCCTCTCTTCCCAATGATGGCTGACTAGGCCATCTTTTGCTATATATGCAGCTAGAGACACGAGCTCTGGGGATACTGATTAGTTCATATTGTTGTTTCACCTATAGGGTTGCA
>NC_034594.1:97470794-97493286 GCF_900095145.1 Mus pahari
CTTTTCCCCACTTTCTCCTCTATATATTTCAGTGTCTCTGGTTTTATGTGGAGTTCTTTGCTCTACTGAGACTTGAACTTTGTACAAGGAGATGAGAATGGATCAATTCGTATTCTTCTGCATGCTAACAGCACCGTTTGTTGAAAATGCTGTCTTTTTTCCACTGGATGGTTTTAGCTCCTTTGTCAAAGATCAGGTAACCATAGATCTTTCAACAAGGCCATAACTCATAGTAGTGCTGCTTCCCATGGACCAGGCATATTCAAACTATGATGAGGGGCGAGGGGGAATTATTAGTATGTCAATTCGGCAAATATGAGCATTATCTCCTTCCCTGGGACTTATGACATATTCATGGGTTCTTAGTACCAATATTGCAGGTCTGGATTGTAGAAAAGGCTTTAAATCTAATTAGAAACTTGTTGTTTACTCCAATACTATTCATGCTGTTATATCAAGACACATCTTCCCCAGGGCTCACATCTGGGTTAGACTGTAAATAGAACCTTCCAGCACTGTGAAAACCAGTTGGCAGAGATGAAGTCTCCAAGTCAGTTCCACGTTGGTTTCTCAATGTCCTATAACCATGCTAGGTTTTACCTTAAGTTTTAAAACTTCCTTAAGTTGTTCCATGTTTAAGTTTGCTTTCTGTTGACATGATAAGTGCCAAAACAAAATGCACATAGGGGAGTTCAGGGGTCCACTTCAGCTTATAAGTTCTAATCCATGATGCAGAGATGCCAAGACAAGCTCAAGGTAGGAACTTGAAGTAGAAAACAGAGGAAGTATGCTTACTGGCTTGTTTTCTCTGTCCTCCTCACATATCCTTCCTATACAGCCTGGGTACATGTCCCTAGGCATGACACCCAAACACCCCATCACCTAGTGGTTCTCATACCAATTAGTAAGAAAATGTCTCACGCAAATACTCACAAGTCACTCTGATGGAGGTAAGTCTTCAATTGACATTCTCTCTTGGCAGGTATGTCTAGGTTGTATCAAGTTGACAGAAACTAAAGAGCACACTTTTTATCAGGCATTCTTATCACAGTAATGAGAATAGCTATTCCATAATAATAATTTCAGATCTCAAAAGGAATCTCAAAGAGTCAAGTAAAACACCAAATATTATACTGTAAGCTAAAGTTTAAAGTTAAAATTCAATTACAAATGCTTTGAAATAGTTACAATCTTTTCACTAAAACTGATTGACAAAACATATTTAAGGTATGTATGCTCTATATAACTTTCAGTCCTGAGCCCCTTGTCCATAATCCATATATATCTGTTATATTTATCTGGCATTCTCCATTAAAATTGCAAAATTAAGTGATCACCACAGATGGAAGCCATGGCTTGTTGAATATCTTTGAAAAAGAAATATAGGATTATCTAAGAGAGAAAACCTACTTTGCTCTGTGCTTAAAATAAGACCACTGGTACAGATATCCTGTGTTCATGACCTCTGTGAAGACTCCAGCACACACTGGTGACTCTGTTCAGAGATGTTATAGATACTAAACAAGTAAATTGATATTAAAAAGAAAAAAATTAAGGTTAAACTTTATTAGGTATTTTTCTGTACTCAAATCTATGAGAAATAACCATCAGACTCTTTCACTATTAAGTGAGTAACATTACCAGTTGGGCCCTCTTCAGACACTAGCTTTGCTTTCCGGGGTTGTTTTATGCTGATTCTAGAAGCAAAATCATTAGCATGAAGCCTAGTCATAGTTATGGCAGACACAGCTTGTAATCAGGCACTCATCATTTTCTATATTGTTCTTTATCATCATTCAAACAGTGATTGAAGGAACCATTCAATCATTCACAGGTAGGACACACTATGTGTGTGGGGTGTGTGTGTGTGTGTATAATATTCATGTGTATGAATATAAAAAGGTAAGAATGTAAAATCCTAAAAGAACTACAGTGGAGATCAAGAGGATGAAAGCGATAATAGGGAAGAGGGAATTGCAAAAAGACATATATACCAGGTAATGGAAAGGAGATGAGGTAGTATCTTGAAGATAGTTGAGAGGAGGGCTAGGAAGATGAGGGAGGAAGAAAATTAACAAAAACCTAATGGTTTGAAATATCAAGATGAGCCAAGCAAGATACATTAGTGACTAAAGTGCTTGTGGCCAAACCTCGTACCCTGAGTTTCATCCCTGGGACCTGCATAGTGGAAGGAGAGAACTGACTCTCACAAGATATTTTCTGTTCTCTACAGGGTACTATGCACATGCATGTACCATATCTTTTCTCTTGTTCAACAAATTAATGTTTTTAAAAGGAATTATCATTATGATAGATAATAGTAGGCTAATTTAAAAGTTAAAATTTATTTAAAAATTCATTTGAAAAGTGAATGAATCAACAATTCAGGCTGTTTCTTGTTCCAAAAGTCATGGAAGCACTGAGTTTGTATGATGCTCCTACATATTCTGTTGTTCATGACCAGCATAAACAGTTTTAAGTTTACACAATATGAAGGGGTACATTGTTCTCTGTGGCTATAAAGAAACCCAATTTAGTGAGAAGTAATTTAAGTCTATCTATCAGTTATTTTAATAAAATAAATTAGCTCATATGATTGAAAAGAATGAAAATCTGCTTGCTATAAAAGCATCATTTTTGTGTAGCTGAACCTGGGCACAAATACATACACACCAATTAACCATTAGAAGTAGGTTTAAATGCTTAATCACTAGTGAAAAGCTACTATCCAGTGCCTTTTAATCAATATAATAAACCTGCAGGTCCAATTGCCATTGAGGTAAAGACCATGGGCATTTTCCTGAATAAAACAATATAAATCTCAATTTGCTTCTCTTTCAAATGGAAAATTTACATTTTTTCCCCTCAGTATTATTACATAAAGCCCAGGAAATCCCACAGATTCATGGTAATTTATATAGGGGATAGATATTTAGGGTTTTTGCCTCAAAGGAGAACCTGCTATGATGCCTCCATTTTTTTTTTTTTTCCAATTTGGAAGCTCTTTCACTGTGCCCGCCACTGAGTTGTTTGGACATTGGAAAGAAAACTGTAAATAGTGTTCTCTATAGAGAAACAAGCAGGCAAGAAGTATATAAACAGACACATGGTGGGGATCAATTTAGTTGATATAAGTTTGCTAAAATAAAAGGATTAGGGGTTGGAAACATAACAGCTGTTAAAGAGATTGCCTGGCATGTATAAACACTGGGTTCAATTCCTTGCACTCCCCAAATCAGGCAAGGTGGTGTGCCTACATTTGTGATCAAGCAGTTGAGTGGTAGAAGCTGAATGATCAGTTCAAGATCATGTTTGGCTTCATATAAAGTTCAGTGAGCTCAAGTCCAGCTTGCACTGTATGAGATCCTCTCAGAAATAGGGATAGGGAGAAGACGGAGATAGTGAAAACAAGAGAATGGATGTTTCTAAATATTGACTGTTGGTATTTTGTATAATGTGGAGCTGCTTCAAGGAGTCAGTGGGGTTAAAAAATCATAATCTTAATTATTTGCAAAACAAATACTTAAAACTTGAAAATACTGAAATTTCAGGTTTTTTAAATCTCTTTCTCTCTGAAGGCAAGCCTGCCATTTTGCCTGTAAGCAACTAACTGCAAACACACAGGGAAAATGTAAGAAATGTCACTTCTGCCCTTTGTATAAGCCAGTGTTATTGTTAGTATATGCAGACTAATGAAAAGAGGTGTATGATTTCTGTATTCTTTTATTGAGATATAAGTCCTATGCTTAATACTCCAACAATACTACAATGATTGACAGAATGGTAGAAGAGGTATCCCAACAAGCTCTTGATATTATTATATTTGAAAATTACTTGCAAATTATGACAATGATTATGTTGGTGATGATGATGATGATAATGATCATAACCATGGTAACATGAAGATGATGGATAGTGATGACAATGATGATGATAATGTTGGTAGTAATGAAGATGATAATGGGCAGTGATAATGATGGTGGTGTGATGGTAGTGATAATGAAGATGATGAATGATGGTTATAATGATGGAGATGGTGATAATAATGAAGATGCTCTGTTGCTCTTTATGGTGGTGGTAATGATAATACTGATAAAGATGGTGAGAATGGTAATGGTTTGTTCTGCCGGTGCTGGTGGTGCTGGTGCTGGTGGTGATGTGTTGAAGAAAATGATGATGATAGTGCCTGGGATACCATCATAGCTAGGGATAAAAGCCAGAGTCATGTGAATGTTCTTCACCATTGAGCTTCTATTCCAAGCCTGTTGGTTATTTAAACACAAGATTCCTACAAACATTATATTGCATGGTTTGATTTAATGAAGTTTAAAGAAGTTTAATGGCATGTGGTGATTCATCAATAATAACCAGTAGATAGTAAGAGGAATTCATGCTTTTTATATTTTCTTCTTACCAACTGTTGTTTTTTAAGTACTAGACTGAAGATGGTTGGCTTGAGGCAAATTGCTATCTATATTGATACAAATAAACATGTTTAAACACCATATGCCAGTTTCTTTTCATACTCAAAAGACCAGATGTTTGATTAATCTTTTCTTTCAAAATCATGGCTTTTTACATAGACACAAATATGGCTGATTTAATTTTGTAAATAAGAAACAGTAGCTTTTGAATATCATTCAACTTATATTGATATCGATTCTAACACTAACTGGATACACTCATCTTCTGTAACCAATGAAACCTTGGGAATATGTACCAACACTGTGAGAGGGACAATAAGTGAATATCTAGTAGTACTATGGTGAGAACTGAGTCAGAATTACATGTTTCTGAGCACCAGCCCTGGAAGAATGAATATATCTACTAAGCTATTCTCCTGGGCACACCTGAGAGTCTTGTGATTAAGTGTTTGCCCATCAGCAATGTATTTCACACCTCAGCGGGAAGTAAGCAAAATCACCAAATCTGACCAAACAACGGAGCAAGTATTTACGAACTGAAAACTCAGGAACACTGTTGATTCATGCTGGAGTGGTTTCAGAACTAATTAGGATCTGTATACTCAACAATATATTACTTTATCTAGCAAAATATTATTGCTAAAATTAGTATAAAATGAAGTACATCTAGGCACAAAACTGAAGGAATGCCTTAATGTACTTCCTATAGAAAGGACATGAATTATCCCCACTGAAAGAGAAGGACATGGTTCATTTTGACCATAGTTCTAAGCTGTAGTCAATTAGAGCAGGGATATATATATATATATATATATATATATATATATATGCATATGTATATATGTATATGTGTGTATATGTACATACATATACAAACACATAAATAGAGGGTGTCAAAATATATAAATATATGTATGTATGTACATATAATACATAATATATACACATATATAATATATAATATATAATATAAGCATATATACATTTATATGCATGTATACATATATAATACATAATATATGCACACATATATACATACATATATATAAATATAATATTTAATATATGGGATGGATCCTCAGATGGAGCAGTCTCTGGATGGCCATTTCTTCAGTCTCTGCTCCACACTTCATGTGAGTATGTTGCCAGCAATGCTCAGACGTGAACTCTGTTGTTCCTGAGGTTGTGCATTCCATCCTATAAAATTCAGTTCACAAATTCTTCATTCACTAATTCTTGTTCCCTCTTGCTGGTTATCATATTTCATCTTAAATACAAAACATGACTTCTTAATCAGAACTTTCTGGAATGAGGTTCAATGCAGTGGGAAGAGAGTATTTTCCTATATGGTTAAGAAATAGCTTTTTATTTATTTATTTTATGTAAGAGTACACTGTAGTTGTCATCAGACACACCAGAAGAGGGAGTCTATCACACTGCATATGGTTGTTAACCACCATGTGGTTGCTGGGATCTGAATTCAGGAGCTTTGGAAGAGTAGTCAGTGCTCTTAACCACCAAGCTATCTCTCTAACCCTGAGATTCTACCCCTACCAGTCAGAATGACTAAGATTGAAAACTCAGGTGACAATATATGCTGGCATGGTTGTGGAGAAAGAGGAACACTCCTCCACTGCTGGCGGGATTGCTAGCTGGTACAACCACTCTGGAAATCAGTTTGGTGGTTCCNCAGAAAACTGGACATNGTACTACTTGAGGACCCACTAATACCACTCCTGGGCATATACCCAGAAGATGCTCCAACATGTAATAAGGACACATGCTCCACTATGTTTATCTCAGCCTTATTTATATTAGTCAGGAGCTGGAAAGAAACCCAATGTCCTTCAACAGAGGAATGGATATAGAAAATGTGGTACATTTACACAATGGAGTAATACTCAGCTATTAAAACAATTAATTCATGAAATTCTTAGGCAAATGGATGGAACTAGAAAATATGCTGAGTGAGGTAACCCAATCGCAAAAGAACGCACACGGTATGTATTCACTGATAAGTGGATATTAGCCTAGAAGCTTGGAATACCCAAGATATAATTCACGGACCACATGAAACTCAAGGAGAAGAATGACCAAAGTGTGGATGATTTGAATCTTCTTAGAAGGGGAAACAAAATGAAAGGAGTTACAGAGACACAGTGTGGAGCAGAGACTGAAGGAATGGCCATCCAGAGATTGACCCACCTGAGGATCCATCCCATATGCAATCACCAAACCCAGAGACTGTTGTGGATGCCAACAAATGCTTGCTGATAAAAACCTATTATAGCTGTCTCCTGAGAGACTCCACAAATGCCTGACAAATACAGAGGAGAGGTGGATTTGCAGCCTACCATTGGACTGAGCACAGGGTCCCCAAAGAAGGACCTAGAGAAAGGACCCAAGGAGGTGAAGGAGTTTACAGCCCAATAGGATGAACAACAATATGAACTAACCAGTAACCCCAGAGCTCCCAGGGACCAACCACTAACCAAAGAGTACATATGGTAGGACTCATGGCTCCAGTTGTATATGTAGCACAGGATGCCTAGTCAGCCATCAACGTGAAGAGAGGCCCTTGGTCCTGTGAAGGCTCTATGCCCCAGTGTAGGGGAATGCCAGGGCCAGGAAAGGGGAGTGTGTAGGTTGGTGAGCAGGGGGAGGAGGAAGGGGATAAAGGGTTTTAGGAGGGGAAACACTGGAAGGGCATAACATTTGAAGTGTAATTAAAGAAAATTTCTAATAAAATATAAATAAATAAATAAGAAATAGTTTTTTATTAATTTTTTGGACTTTCTTATGTTTATAGCATACTGTTAAACAATAGACTAAAATGTGTCTGCTTAGATATGCTTTTATGGTTCTGAATTGAGTCAGGAGAAGGGAGTGGATATACCAGATTTGTTTTTATTGATAGAACATAAAGAGCCAGCATTTCTCATCTTGTTAAAACAAACTCTGAGGCAATACAGTTATTCTGCCTGTCACCTCTGTTAGCTTTATTTGAAGACTGAAGTTTCTCCATAGGTCTGCTAGTAGAAGAGTCAGATGCTGAAAATCTAAATTAATATTTTTTTAATGAGAAGTCATAGAACAGGGGCTCAGGAAAGGCCCAGTTGGTGATGTGAATACAAGAATTCAAGCTTGTTTTCCAAAGCCCACATTTAAAAAGCCTGATATGCTGCAATGTGTCTGTGATTTCAGTGTTGTCAATGCTGAGAAAGGCAGATGCATAGGGGCTGACTAGCCAGCCTTCCAAGTACACGTGATAAGTGCCAAGCCAGTAAGGCACCTTGTCTCAATAAAGAAAAAAGGGGTAGGAAAAGGATAGAGAAGAAGAAGACGAGGAAGAGGATGAGAAGGGGGAGGAGGGGGAGTGGACAATGCCTGAAAAATAGAATCCATTGTTGACCTATGCCCTCTTGCATGAGTACACATCTGTATTCACAGATATACATGAATATATATATATATATATATATATATATATATATATATATTACATAAAATGTCATACAAAACAGTTTTTTGGTAGATAACCTTGTGTCAGTTTATACACTTTTTATTTTGTGGTCTTCCTTATACTAATAAAATCTATGAATTCATAAACATGATGCACTTTTAGGCTCCACATCAAGGTTTATATTGTATGTTGGGTTTGTTTGTTCACCCTGGATTCTAGAATGCTGGAGAGTTCATTCTGCAGTCTTGGCAGACATATTCCTGGTCCAAACGACCTGAATGGTTTCCCTCTGACCACTTTTATCTTCTGGAGAGTCTTTCTGATTTTTATCGGTTACTGCTACCAATTTAAACTCCCAACATGGGTATTCATCAATGTCTCCTCTTGGGCGTATACTTTAAGTGTAGATAGGACCATTCATAAGTGGCTACCTATCATTTGATGAATGCTGTGATTAGATCCAAATACCACGCGCTAAAGGCCCGCTGTGCTTTTGAGAGATGGTTAAAATTTAAAACAATTTTAAAGCCCAGTCATTAGGACATTGGGAACATGGCTGATAAAGGGCTTGAATTTTCACTTGGTCAAATTATTAAATATTGATCATGCTATCTTTTACCATGAACAGATGACAATAATTTTTGAAAACCCACAGTTAATATTTCCCTTCCTCAGTTTTACTTGTAGTAGGCTTCTTGGTTATAATAACTTATTTTTACTTACTTTGACATAGACAACATGATAAAATAAAAAGACCTCTATGCTTCTTCTTTAGTTTAATAAGTTTTAGATTAAAAGATTGAATTTTTATTTAAATTTTACTTGTCTGTACCTCTCCATTTAATATATATTAAAAACCTTTTACTGGCTTATTGTAATTATGTGTACATGTGTGTGTGTATGTAGGTGTCTGATTGTAGGTGCTCACAGAGGCCAAAGAGGAAGTTTGATTTCCTAGAGTTGAGTTATAGACAGTTGTTTGACCTCTATGTGGATGCTAGGAACAGTCCAGTTCTTTGCAAGAGCAGTACATACTCTTAGCCACTGAATAATCTCTTCAGCCTAATATTTAACATTTAAACTCAAATCAATTAATATTCTTGAAAGCTCCTAATAGCTTCTGTTTACATAGTCTGTATCTATCCATGTATTGTAATCACAGAATCTCAGGAACTGAGGGTGCCTAAACTGGACCCAGGGAACCCTGTCCCTTCTTGCTAAATTATTTCCTACTGACACATTCAGGGAGAGGCGGCTGGTCATTGCTTTCAGTTGTATACTGACTGGCAACCCCACAATACTCCAATAGACAATGTTAATTGATTGCTCACTTCAATGGCCTGTAGACAGTCATATCAATTGTAAGTCTAAAGGGACCACACATTCACATGTACAAGAAAACCCAAGAGTCATGGCTCTTGGAAAGGGCCTGGGAGTAAAGAGAGAGGAGGTGATGGGAGTGGAAGAAGCTTATGAAAGGATGGGAGGAGGGAGAAACTGGAATGCTTTATATGCAAATATGAAATTGTCAAAGAACTAAAAAATATTTTTAAAAGATACATGTATATTATTAGACAACAAGTAAATTTATTTTATATTAAAATACATTTATGAATCATGGTTTTCAACAGAAGGAGTGATTATTGGACAGTAAACAGATTGTTATTTTTTTCTGTGCGTAATTTCTGTGCTTTTACTCAGGTATGCTCTTTCACCTTTATTAAACCATTGCAGAAAACAAACAGAATGGTAATGAAAAGATAATTATTTTTTGCTGACTAAAAATTCCTTGCAAATTCCTTGGGGCTCACTGAGATCCTCAGAATGCATGTTCAACATCGCTGGTCTCCGTAACATGACTGTACATTATTTTGCTATCACTTGAGAGTACCCAATCGCTCTACAAATCTTTTTCTTTTTAATCTTATTTTTGAGGTTTTTTTTTTCTAAAAACTTGTTTAGTTTTATTTCATGTGCAATCTTTCTGCATGAGGTGTCTGAAGCTCTGGAACTGGAGTTCCAGACATTTGTGAGCTGCTGTGTAAGTGTTGAGAATTGATCCTGGGTCTTCTTGAAGAGCAGCCAATGGTCATAATGGCTGAGCCTTCTCTCCAGCTGCTCCTTCCCAGTCTTCAAATTTCAGTGAAGGTGAGCTTGTTTCCGGACCCATGCTGTGTGGGTGCCTCCAACAGAATATAACTGACTGTAACATAATAATTAAGATTCCACCAGCTTGGGAGTTTGGGGGTGATTAATTTGTCTCATTCTCTCAAATTTGTATATTGAAAACAGCAATGCTTTTGATTGATCCATGATTTTGGTAAGACCCATAACTGTCTGCCTTGGAGCTGTCTACAAAGCAAGAGTATTTATTCATGACCATCAGTTATGCTGACATGAATCAAGGGACTGTTTTATATCTCTTAGATGGGAAGAGCTCCATACATTCCCTGTTGATTCTCTGTTCAGAGACAAACTGCCAGTATGGAGTGTAGGGAAGACAACTGATGAATGTTTACCTGAGGGTTTGGGCTCGGTCTTCAAGGCAAGCTCTGTATTAAATTCTCCTACCCACATCTCAGGAAACAGAGAAAGAGAGTAAAACCACTAGTGGACCAGCTTGAATGCAGAAGGGGCCTAGGTGGTACTATCTCTCCCTGCTGACCAATTTTTTTACTGATAGGTTAAGGGAGAAGGATATTGATTTTCATCTTGGGCTCAAATAACCATTCTGAGAAGTCTCTTCTGATGGTGTGGTGCATACCCTTATTTTAGTGCTGTGACTAAACACCATTCTAGGAAAAGCATGTGAGCATTATCATTTTCTCTGTGTTTTCTTTGGCAAGGAAACCACATCTGCTGGTTGCTATTATTGAAGCCTCCCTAGTGATGCTATCTCATTTGCTCTTTGTCCTCTGTGAACTCTAACAGTGTATTGTATAGCAGAATGGCACCTAATAAGCTCCATGGATTTTTTTTATCTCAAAACTGTATTATAATAATTATGACCTCTTTGAAGCAGAGGCTTAGACATTTTTTAAATAGATTTATTAATTTATATATGTGAATGCACTCTTGCTTTCTTCAGATATACCAGAAGAGGGTATCAGATCCTATTATAGATGTTTGTGAATCATCATGTGTTTCCTGGGAATTGAACTCAGGACCTCTGGAAGAGCAGACAGTGCTCTTAACTACTGAGTCATCTCTTCAGTCCAACTTAGACTTTTTTTTTAACAGAAGGTTTTTGTTTTTTTATATGTATATGTGTGCCTGCATCAGTTTATATGCACCACATGGGTGAAAGCACTGGTAGAAGTCGGAGATTGTGTTATGTCTTCTGGAACTAGATTTAGAGGTGGTTGTAAATTGTCTAATGTGGGTTCTGGAAAAAAAAACCAGATGTGCTGCAAGATTAGTAAGTGCCCCCCCTTTCTACCTCTGTGTGTGTCTGTCTCTGTATGTCTCTCTCATCTTCTTTCTTCTCTTTTTCTCCTCTTTTTATTCTTCCTTGTCTTGTTTATTTATTTATTTATCTATCTATTTATTTATTTATTTATTTATACTTTATGTCTATATGTGAGCTCCAGTGGAGGACACAAGAGGGTTTCACATTCTTCTGAAATTGGAGTTACAGATGAATGTGGGTCTCCATATGGGTGACAGTAACTGAACCTAGGTTGCAGGAGTTGCAAATATTGTCAACTTTTAACTTTTAAATAACCTCTCCATCCCAAACAACATTTTGTATTTTAAAGCCATGTGTTGCCTAGCATGTATTTTCAAATATAATGGAGTCTAAAGCACTTTATAACATGTGTCTGTCTGTCTCTACGGGTGTCTCTCTCATCTTTTTTCTCCTCTTCCTTCTCCTATTTTTATTCTCCTTCCTTGTCTCTTGATTTATTTTTTTTTAATTTTATGTCTATATGTGAGATCCAGCACATATGTATGTGCATCACATACTTACCTATAAATGTTCCATATATATATACATATGCCCAGAATGATCACAATGAGTCCAGTGGTTGATAGTAAACTGAACATCACAGTATTTGCTAGTATTTCCATGCCTGTCTTTTTGACACCACTGAGTTATTGAAATATATTAAAACTTTTATAAAGAATGCATGCTTATATATGCTACTATTGCATTTATTTTCAATAACTAATATACTTCTTTAAAAATATTCATTAGGTTTGAAAAACTTATACTTATGTACAAGATATTTCAGCCATATCCTCCCTTAACTGCTTCCGTCCATATGTGCTTGGAATCCCCAGTGATGACTCCTTATTTAGTTTATATGTCCTTCTACTAGTCCTCCCTATTCTGTGACTAATCCTTCTCTTCTTCTTCTCCTTAGTTCAGTTAGTTCTGTGCATATCCATGAAATATGGACAACCTGCTACATCGCTAGCCATGTTCCCAAACTGACTCTTGAGGCATGGAGAGATATCTCACCAGTTAATATCACTTATATATCTATCATAAGACCTGAATTAAATTCCCAACATTCATGTTGGCTGACTGTCTGTATATGTATGTGCATCATCAATGTCTCTGGTATCCTCAGAGCCAACAAAAGAGTATCAAAGCTACAGGTCTTTGGGAGTCTTTATGTAGGTGCTGGTGATTCTAGCTCTAGAAAATCCTACATCTTCTCGAGGCTACAGACACCTGCCCACAAGTGCATAAATACATAATTTGGAAAATAAAAATATTTTAAAAGAAATAAATATCATCCCATCTCTTAGAAATAGTATAGCCCTTAGTGCTATAGAAACATTCCTCTATTCATGCTGATGTTCTGATGAGTTCGATATTGTAAAATTTTTGTGCATGTAACCACAGCTTCTGTGAGTTCATGTGAGCAATAGACATGACATGCCCTCCATTGCTTACATGTCTTCCATTTCTTCTTTCTATAGTTCACTAAGCCATGAAAGAGAGGATTTTGATATAGATATCCCATTTAAGGCACTCTCATACCAGGTGCATTTACCTGTCATTTCAGCATATGAATAATTCATACTCAAACTGCTAATGTCCTTGGACACATAACAATTAATGGTTTATAGTCATTCTTGTATACATCTACATTTCCTTTATCTTTGTGATTTAATATGATGGGTCAAATGTATTTAAAAGTGTATCTATTGTTTTCTAGATGCTCTATTTTCTTGGGGCATAAGTTTTCAATAAATTCCCTAATGATTTTTTGGATTCTATTGTAGTTGGTTAAAATAATTATTTTTTATGCCACTAATTTTACTAACTTGTGGCTTTCCTTTTTGGGTTAGTTTGGCTAAGGGGTATTTAATTTTGTTGTCTTTTATTTTCCCCCCAGAGAGCTAAATCTTCAATTTTGTACATTATTCTTCTGATCTCAATTTTATTAAGGTATGTTGTGATATTTACTGATTTTTTTGTTACATTTTTATTGAAGAGTTACTTTCTCCTTCTAACATTTGAGTTCTGGAGACTGAAGGTCCTTCAGGAGTGGTGTCAAAAACCTTTATCTGCTAAACTCTTTGATGGTCCTGCTGTGAGATTTATTGTTTGCTTCTGCCCACTAAATTTAGAATTCATTATGGCTTGTTTTTAGAGGACCTGAGATGTACTATTAGGTTGTTTATTTGATATTTCCCAGACTTTTTTTTTTTTAACATAAGCACTTATGTCTGTGAACCTTTATCTTAAAACTGTCCTAGCTGCTAAACTGTATTCTCATTTCTATCCGACTCTAGGGATTTAAATTTTTTCTTGTTATTTATTTCAATGACTTAATTTTCAAGTTTGTTGATCAGCTTTGCTGTGCTTATGTAGTTTTCCTTACTGGAAGTTTCTTTCTTTATTCCATGATGATCTAATAAGACAATGGAAATATTTTTGCTTCTATGTGGCCAGATCATTGTGCTACTAAGGGAGAAGGTTCAGAGAGAGTGTCATTGTCAAAATGTGTCCAAATCACTGGGACTGGCAGGAGTACAACTGCTTGCTCCCTACTCTGGGCTGGCGTGTCTCAGTGCATGTAGCTTTATAATCCCTCCTCTGCCAGCCTTGGGGTAGTTACACAGCATGGTGAGCAGATTACATGTTAAATTTCATCTCTCCTAATTAGAACATATCCAGCAATTATCTGAAATTCCTGTTTGTGTGAATTAAGCATTTCCAGCACCTCAGCACCAGCCAATAATGTACACTCACTCCCAAATCCTCACCCACTCCCCAAGGTTTATACAGCCCTTGTTCATCCCCAATAAAGAGAGCTGTTTCATTGAAACCTCTCTCTGGAGAAGGATGTTTCCCACACATCCATGTCTGGACACTGAGAAGAACATGCATTCCATGGTTGTGGGGGATTTGCATATCCATGGAATTCAGTTGATCTGTCATGTACATTAGCTATAAAATATTTCTGTTGACTTTTGATTTTAGTTACCTACCTAACAATGAGACTAAGGTTTGGAAATATCCTGCTTGTTTTGAATCATGTCTTATCTATCTGACCCTCATGGCATTTAGTGTTTGCTTCATGAAATTGAGAGATCTGACATTTACTATAAAACATTCATGATTGTTATAGCTTCCTGATTAATAACTCTATTTATCACTGTGTAGTGACCTTTACCTCCTCTTATGTGTCTTAGTTTGAAATCTACTTTATCACATGACAGAATAGCTATAGCATATAATTTTTAGCTTTCATTTGATAGTTGATATTTAACTCTGATTTTAACATACCAAAATTGATTAGAAATCTTCATTATATTATTATTATATTTGCTTTGGAATTCATTAAAACCATCTAAAAGGATGCTGAAGGGATGGTTCTTAGTTAAAAGTACATGCTGCTTTTGCATAGGACCCAAGCACACACATCAGACAGTTTACAATAATGTATAATTTCACCCTCTTCTGGTCTCTGAGACAACTACATCTACATGTACTTTACCCTATCCCCTGCCCTCCACTACTCAAATTTGAAGAAGAGAGAGAGAAATATAGAAATAATTTTCTAAGTAACTGAAAATGAGAACCACCACGCATAATTAAAAGCTGCACTTTGTTTATTAACCTTTCTTTTTATTTAGACACTTTTATTTTAATTGACATATAAATTACATATTTTAAGTGTACTATTTATTAATTCTTTTCATTTGAGAAGAGGTCTCATGTAGCCCAGACTGGGCCTGAATTCATTTTCTGGCTGAGTATGACATTGATTTCCTGATACCCTGCTGCAACTCCCATGTCCATGGATCCCAGGCCTGCACGATTACACCAATATTATGATTAGCTTGGTACTGGATTCAGGATTTGGTCCTTACAAGACAGTGCTTTACCTGGTGAGCCATCCCTATCCTCAGAGTTTGGGATTATTTTTTGTTATTATTTAGTTTTCAATATCTTCCTATAAAAGTAATATATTGACTTAATTTTATAAAATTTTGATTCCTAAACATTGCCTAAACATATTTATTGGATGCTAGGATAATTCTATACTTACACAAAATATTTAATGATCAAATTAGAGAAATTAATTTGTCTCCTTAAAGACTATCCCAGAGTCAAAAACACTGACCCCGAGTTGTTCCTGTCTAAAAGAATTGAAAGAACAAAAACAGAGAAGAGACTAAGGAAAAGGAGGTCCAGTAACAGGCCCAATTTAGGATCCATCTCAAGAGGGAGGTTCCAAGGCCTGACAATATTACTGATACTATAGTGTGCTTACAGACAGGACCCTAGCATGACTGTCTTCTGAGGGACCCAACAAGCATCTGACTGAGATAGACACAGATGCTCACACACAGTCAATGGATTGAAGTCGGGGAACCCAGTAGTTAAATTAGGGATAGGCTAGAAGAAGCTGCTGAGAATGACCCCATAGGAAGACCAGCAGTCTCAACTAATCTGTAACCCTGAGATCTCTCAGACACTGAGCCACCAACAAGACGGCATACATTAGCTGTTATAAGACCCTCCCGCCCACCCCGCCTCACTCCAACATATACACATATACAGCAGAGAGAGGACTGCCTAGTCTGACCTCAGTGAATGAAGACTGGCCTAACACTCAAGAGACTTGAGGCCCCAGGGAGTGGGAAGACCTGGCAGGGGTATGGGGTTAGGGGTGGAGATATCATCTTGGAGACAGGGGGAGGAGGAATGGGATGTGGAACTGTGGGAAGGCTGACCAGGAGGGGGTAATGCCTAAACTATATAAAAAAAAATGTAATAATAATATAGAGGATTGCTTTTTCTTACACTGTGAACCCCGAAACCTCCTCTTTCTAGTTCTATATAAAACATAATTTGATCATAATTTGCATCACTTAGGCTTACTTTTCCTAATTCTACTGAGTGGTCATCTTTCAGCTCGTTTACTCTCCCCATGCACAGCCATTCTCAACCTCCAAGCTCTCCTAGTTTTTTTCTGTCTTCTAACCCTGTGGAATGATGAATGTGAACACTGGATAAAATTCCAACCAAGTCAACAGTATCTATCTTCTGAAACACTGATCATATATCTAGAGTAAACTCATCCAAATCATTGTCTAATATTTCTGTTCCTTATTTTTAATATACTTTAGTTTTTGTCATAATCATTCTTTAGGCTTTTGGCATATGAATTTTGTTGACTTCTATTAGCTTTGAAAAATTCTCTGAAATCATATTTTCATTATTTGCCTGGTGTATAAGGGCAATTGTCTTAATTGAGTTAATTGATTTGAGAAGTTCCAGGCTACTGTGGGTGTCCATATTCCCTAGATATGGGGATCCTCTATAAGAATAAAGAAATGAAATTGAGCAAAAGCAAGAAAGCAAATGTGCACTTCTTATTGATTTATCTCTGGTCTTGATTGGATGTGATGCAGATAGTTTTGTCAGTTGCTGGGTGACTTATCCTTACTCGAATTATTTAATGTGACATGATATTTTTTAGGTCTCAGGCAGTCCATATATCCATCAATGAGCTCAAGCTGAACTCTAGAGGAATGTCTGGCCATTAGATAAAAACTAGCATTCCACAAAAACTTTTATGAAACTGGTTTCGGTCTGCCAGAAGGAGTCATTTCCCTTACCTCTGGCTCTCCACTGACATATACCTGTGTTTTCATGTCAAAGCTCACATTGTTCTCCAAGCTCCTTCAGTGCCTACTCACCAGAAATTGTTACACATTTTAAAGTTCAGGCTGTCCTTCTGGTCCTTCCCTCCCTCCTATTGCTCCTCATAGCCCAGCTACTTTTGTTATTTCCTCTTCTGATATGCTCTGATTGATATCTCCTGCTTTTTGCTATCGCCACTATTTTCTCTTGCCCCCTCATGTGCTCTTGTATCCTCTTGCCTCTCTCACAATTACAGCTGGATGTGTCCAGTCTCTCTCTTTTTTCTCTCTGCTCTGGACTCTTCCAGATGTGTATGGATATTGTTTGTCCCTTTCATGCAATAAAAACCTTCCCCAAGGGGGAAAGGGTAGCCATATCAGCAGTTTCTGTATTCAGCACCATCACATATAATATTGTGAGAGGATTTAAGCCCTTTGTCTCTTCAGTTGCTTTTTGTCAGGGTATTTTATTACAGTAACAAAAATGAAAGTAAGACAACACTTTTCAAACTTGATTCGTGAACTTATCATTCCTATATACTGAATCTCAATAGTTTAATAAAGACAGGAGAGAATACAACAGATAATTTATGTCCCATAACTTACTCTTTTTGTAACTCTCAGCCAAGTGTAGTTTGTGTCTTTTCCTGTTGACTTCACTGATGAAGATGGTAAAAATTAAGTGTTTTATTTAAAAGATCCATAAAAATTTGACAGCCCATTTTATAGCATTTCTCCATTCATATATTAATTTCACTCACAGTAAAACCAAAAAGTAGGTAGCAGAGGTGTTAGCTTCCTTGGGAATGGCATATATGGCTTAGAGCAATAGGGAATCAGGTGTGACTCCAGTGAAACATGGGTTTTGCAAAGCAAATTCTGCATCTTTCAGACAAGAGCAAAGATGTGCTTTCTCTCAGTTATGAAAAGAAAGAGAAATGGGATATGACAAAGGAAAATTGCATTTGTTGATCTGGGATTGAGACAGTATCTTATCTCTATGCAGCTATTTTCTGTCTAACCCAAAAAAGTCATTGTGCTATGATATTCTCATCTGTGATAAGGTGAACATGATATTTGTGGTGATCACTTCCTTGGATAAGGGGCAGGGCAGTAGTAATAGTAGTAGTAGCAGTAGCAGTAGCAGTAGCAGTAGCAGTAGCAGTAGCAGTAGCAGTAGCAGTAGCAGTAGCAGTAGCAGTAGTAACAGCAGCAGCAACAGCAGCAGCAGCAGCAGTAATAGTTGTAGTAGTTGTAGTAGTAGTAGCCTCCATGTGGCTGTGATTTTTATGGTGCAAACAATACTAACAAACAGTTACTTCTAAAATATAACCATGTGGTATGGATAAGAGAAGAGATTTTTGTCTTTTATTCTAGTCTTCCTACTGGTGAGTTTATATTACTGTAATCTGGAACTAGCTCATTTAGTGACTGTTGAGTTACAGCTTTCTGGCTGACAGGTTTTCTGTCTTCTGCTGTGGCTCTTCTACTGTTTTCTACATACAGAGGCAGTTAGCAAAGCCTACTGCAACCTTGAAGCCCTCACAGAGTTGACCTTTTTCCTACCACCCTTAAGCCTCAGGCTTGCCCTACATCCACTGCCAACATCCAAGTTTGATTTAAGTTATAGCTGGTACTTATGTGTCTTTTTGACTTATAGTATATAGGCTTAGCGTATGTGATATAGAAATCTACAAGTGCAAGAAACCCAGTTCTGTTCTCTGTAAGAAAAGAGTCGTTATCTTTGGGCCCCTTGTCATGCTACACATGGTAGTTATCTCTGCTAATGTGTATCCATGTCAGGGGTTTATTATGATTGTCTATGGTTGTGAACCTGCATCTTTCATAATATTCCTCAATATTAGGGCCTCATTGTGAACAACCATGGCCATGAAGCTAATTCCCCTAATACAGATATCCTGAAGGGTTATTGATCCTAACTTCTATCTACATCCTAGATTTATCTTTTATTTATAAGAATAATCAGCTAGCAACACTCAGAAAGCCTAATTATCAACTCATGTCAGTCATGACCATTCCATGCCCCTTATTGTATCCCTTGCCTAGAGTACAGAATTGTCTCTGATACTCTGCGGGAATAGTGGAAGAAACAGTCTATCATGACTTTGAGTATTTTACCTTTGGAAGCTTTTGCAACAATTCTTTTCCCATGTGAACTCATAATCTTCATAATCTCATTTTGTGTTTCCATTTATGTGGGTGGTCTCAGCCTGTTGTGTGATTTTTCTTGGTGAGATGTCCACAAATATTTGTTCATCCCGCATAGGAAAATTAATAACAGGCCAGAGAAATGATTACAACGTAGTCCAGCCTAGTGAACTGGCAGGGTTACTAGTGGGGTTATTTATAGGAGTATGAATGAGGAGCTACTAACAGGAGTATGGGTGAATCAATAGCAGCTGAAGTAGTAAAAAACCATGAAGCTACATGTCGGGAACTCCCTATGTGACTTTCAGAAAGCTGGAGAGTCTCCTTCCCCCCAGCAATTGTTACTGCTTCTATAACATTGGAAAGGGGTTTTATAATTCTGGCGAGTTTCAGAAGGTTTTTGTAGCATTATAACTTTTTTGTACTTTCTTAAACCTGTCCGATTACATTAGTGCAGAGGAGGGCTGTGATTGAACAGGGAAAAGGGAGGTAGAGCTAAGAGTGGCAGAGAGAGAGGGAGTCCCTCAGGGTAGGAGGAGAGGGAAGATGGCTGAAGATGTGAACCCGCGTGGAATTTTCTAGCCACAAGAAGTTGTGGTATTGTAAGGTTAGAATAATTGGGATAAAGATTTTATCATTATCAATTGGCTCTGAAATTATTGTATTGGCACCTTGTAAATTGTGATATTATTGATACATAAATCTGATTGGTTAATTAAGGTTTAAGAGTCTTGATTTTCCAGGTTACTGCATATTATGATATGCAACCTCGAGATTGGTGGTTCCATTTAGTTAGTGGAATGTGGAATCGTCGACTACATGGGTTTTTGGATGAGTAAGTACTAGTGGCTCCCGTGACAAGCGAGCCACATGCTGCATGGCCTAGCTGGAGAGAATTGCTGGCAGCAGTAGGATGGCCAGAGTGTGGTCCAGCCCAGTGGAAAGCTGGTGAGCTCATTTTGTAAAAATATTTCTTGCAACAGAACCCTGTAAGTTTTGCAAAAGTCCATAGTTTTCTGAGTTTCCACAAGAAGGAATATTTAGAAGAACTAGCTCCTCAGCATGGCTATTAACTTGTCTTTGCACTGTGTAGTCAACAGCTTGGAGGCAAAAGGCAGCCAGTACTAATGCTGCCATCTTGTTTTGAAATTCATCATAGTTAAATCTGAGTCTATAGGACAAGTTGAGAATTACACAAAGGTGGCTTGATGGGGCCACATTTGCATATGCTAATTGCAGAATCCCAAACCCAGAACAGGGTGGGGGGGGAGGGTATAGGGGACATTCAGGATAGCATTTGAAATGTAAATGAAGAAAATATCTAATAAAATACGTTTAAAAAAAAAAAAAGAATTCTAACACCAGCTACAGTGAGGAGAGCCAGACCCCTGTGGGTGGGCAAGGCATTGATGACAAAGGACTGCCATTCTTTCTGTTCTGTGGCCTTGTTCTTCTCGTCCACAATTTCTTTTCCATGTCATGGTGGAGTAATGTTCTCCCTTCTTACATCTTTCAGGGTCACAAACGTCATTTTTAAGGATAATCATCAATAATCATGAGTCCCTACTTCCAGGAACTTAGACCAAGAGGAAGTAACTCCAGATTAGCCATACCCTGAGAAAAGGCTCCAGAACATCCAGTACAAAAACATCAGAGAGAAGTAAAAACAATGGGTTGCTAGGATACCTGCCTGGGTACGACCCTTGTTATAGAGTGTAAGCAAGAGTAAACAATGACCACAGCTAGCTAAAAAAAACAAAACAAAACAAAACAAAACAAAAAAAAACACAAATGCATTTTAGAGATGTCATAAAGGAAAATAAAAGACAATCATTAGTGGAAGTAAACCTTGCTTTCTGGCACACATTAAGTATGAAGAAACGCTTATTCTTTTTATCTAGTCTTTCAAAGCAAGGAAAACTACCACACAGTTGAGACAACCTGTAATTACAGCAACAGGCAAGATAGCAAGTGTTCCTTTATTTTCTTTACTGCATGTCTGTCTCTGTGCATGTATATGTGTGTCTGTCTGTCTCTCTGTCAATGGCCATTTGTCAATTAGTCAACTGGACAAGAACAAGAACAAGAGCAGCAGCAGCAGCAACAACAATGACAATGACAAGAAGATACAAATAATCCCTGGTTTCTAGGAAAGATCACCTGAATTTTATTCTTTTAACAAAATAACATACACACACACAGAGGCAGAGAGAGAGAGAGAGAGAGAGAGAGAGAGAGAGAGAGAGAGAGAGAGAGAGAGGAAGAGAGGGAGAATTTATTCAAGCTGGCCTCAAACTCACACATGCTATGTAATTGAGAGTGACATAAAATTTCTTCTGTTCCTGCTTCTATCTCCAAGTGCTAGGATTACATGTGCACAATACCATGTTCTTGCTTTATGCAGTATGAGATATTAGACACAGGGCTTTATGCTTCCTAACCAAGCACTCTATCCAATGACTTACAGTCCAAGCCAATATAAATACTTTCATGATTCTTTTAATCATTCTGGAATTATGGCTGCCAGTGTTCAGGTTACCTAAATAAAGGAGGAAAATATTAATAAATTGGACAAGGTATCTTTGGCAAGAGGAGCATCCTGCTAACTCAGACTGAAGTTAACAACTAGGGCACAGGTACAGGGTAGGTGGGACTGAAGAAAGTTAAGAATAGAGAAAAAATTTTATAAAAATTTCTGTTGATGAGATGGGAATAGTCAAAATAAAACTTGGAAGAGAAATCTACCATATGCCAATGAAATAGTTCAAATTCCTTGAACATGTAGGTAATCTAATAGAAAAGGTTCATAGTCAATGTATCGTGCAAAAGAAATCAACAGAGAGAGTGAAGAAGAAGTTGAACACATTCTTTCTCTCTATGTATGAATGGATGAACCTCCCCGCCCCCAATAACAACATACGGGAAATGTACATGAATTAGAAAAATGGAGACCAGGAACCAACATTTTGCTGCTTACTGGAAACTCATTTCAGGGAAAAAGACAGATACTACCTCAGTGCGAAAGTGTGGAAAACAATTTTTCAAGCAAACGTTCTGAAGAAACAAGCTGGAGTAGCCATTCTAATATCGAATAAACTCGACTTCCAACCCAAAGTTATAAAAAAAGACAAGGAGGGGCATTTCATACTCATCAAAGGTAAAACCTTCCAAGATGAACTCTCAGTCCTGAATATCTATGCTCCAAATGCAAGGGTATCCAGATTCATTAAAGAAACTTTTAGTAAAGCTTAAAGCACACATTGCTCCTCACACAATAATAGTGGGAGACTTCAACATCCCACTCTCATCAATGGACAGATCC
>NC_034594.1:97493297-97494264 GCF_900095145.1 Mus pahari
GAGAATTGACAAATGGGACCTCATAAAATTGCAAAGCTTCTGTAAGGCAAAAGACACTGTCAATAAGACAAAAAGGCTAAGAACAGATTGTTAAAGGATTTTTACCAATCCTAAATCAGATAGGGGACTAATGTCCATTATATATAAAGAACTCAAGAAGACAGACTCCAGAAAACCAAATAACCCCTTTAAAAATGGGGCACAGAATTAAACAAAGAATTCTCCACTGAGGAATATCCAATGGCTGAGAAATACCTCAAAAAATGGTCAACATCCTTATCATCAGGGAAATGCAAATCAAAACAACCCTGAGATTTCACCTCACACCAGTCAGAATTGCTAAGATCAAAATTAAGGTGACAGCAGATGCTGGCTAGGATGTGGAGAAAGAGGAACAGTTCTCCATTGTTGGTGGGATTGCAAGCTTGTAAAACCACTCTGGCAATCAGTCTGGTGGTTCCTCAGAAAATCGGNCATAGTACTACCAGAGGATCCAGCAATACCTCTCCTGGACATATATCCAGAAGATNTNCCAAATGGTAATAAGAACACATGCTCCACTATGTTCATAGCAGTCTTATTTATAATAGCCAGAAGCTGGAAAGAACCCAGATGTCCGTCAATAGAGGAATGGATACAGAAAATGTGGTATATTTACACAATGGAATACTACTCAGCTATTAAAAACAATAAATTTATGAAACTCCTTGGCAAATGGATGGATCTGGAGGGTATCATTCTGAGTGAGGTAACTGAATCACAAAAGAACTCACATAATATAGACTCATTGATAAGTGGATATTAGCCCTGAAACCTGGAATATCCCAGATAAAATTTGTAAAACACATGAAACTCAAGAAGAAGGAAGACCAAAATGTGGACACTTGACCCCTTCTTAGAATTGGGAACAAAACTCACATGGATGGGGTTACAGAGACAAAGTTTGGAGCTGAGACGAAAGAATGGA
>NC_034594.1:97495084-97499178 GCF_900095145.1 Mus pahari
AGAGAGAGAGAGAGAGAGAGAGAGAGACAGAGAGACAGAGAGAGGGAGCATCTTTTTAAGTATAAGTGTCAATTAGGAATGTTTCTGATAGGCTTCATAGAAAATATGGTCTTGAGATAGAAATTTTTAAAATAGAAAATAAATATAGATTAGTGTTGACACAAAGGGAATATTTAACAATCTTAGTTATCAACTATTGTTTTGTAATATAGAAAAATACCAACTCTTTAGTAGTAGTCAAATTTCTTTCTTCAAAAGCAAATGATATCTAACAACTGAATACCTCATTTTTTTTAACCACTTTCCCCTGAGTCCTCAATTCTGATTTTAAAGAACCAGGATGAATGTTGAGAAGAACATTCTGATGTGAAACCCCAGCTGGCTTCCTCTTTCCCATGAATTATTAGCTTAGAAAAGGATGTGGAATTATTTTTTCTACCTCATTAATTCATGGAGAACTGTATTGTATTCTACTTTCTTGTCAGCCACAGTCCTTTTTTTTTTCTTCTTTGCATTGACCTAGTAATGTCAATGTTTAACTATATTTTTTAGATTATTCATAGCATATCAGGCTCTTGTTGGATACATATTTTTTAATAGAAAAATCATTATAGCCACAAGGTCATGATGAAAATGTGAGGTTAAAGCATCCAAAAAGATTTCAGGTTCTAAGTCTGTATACTTTTTATAGATCCTTTGGGAGAATAAAGCTAATAAGAAAACAGATTCTACTCTAACCCTACACCTGGTACTGCTAGGTTTTTGCTGATATATGTCTATAAGAATAATGATGATTTTCTATCCTTGGCTCCTACTACAAGGAGGTCAATTGTGGTTTATAGTAATTACCATCTTGACAGGGTATAGAGTTACAGGAGAGACAATTCTCTGTGCATGTCCAAGAGGTATTATCTAGAATCATGGTGAATTATGGTGAGATGATCCACTCTAAATGTCATTGGCATTATTCCGTAGGCTGAGAGCTATGACTGAATAAAGTGGGGAAAGTGGAGAAAGTGAGCCGAGTAGCAGCTTTCATCTTTCTCTGCTTCCTGACCATGGATGCCATGTGACCAGCTGCTATGCCTTTCTGTTGCTATGCCTTTCCTGACATGATGGACTGTATTCCATAAAACTGTGAATCAAAATAAGTACTTTTTTCCATAAGCTGATTATTGTCAGGTGCTCAGAGTGTTAAGGAAAATAATAAGACACATTGATTTCTTCTTTTATTGAAAATTATCCTTGTGTGCATAACCATCTTCTCTCTAAGCAGTCATTTCCTTTCTCCTGTATCCCCTCTTTTAACACACAGTTCCTCGACTCAACTGTACCACAGTGTTGGAAGTGAGTAAGGCTCACAGATCAGAGATTTTCTCCAGTATCATCTAACCTCATAGTTTCCAAAGCAGGACAACTTTCTAGGATCCAACCTCTTATATCTCCCTTGTTCTGCTACAAATAATGCACTTACTGACCCTGGACCTCAGACTTCCCTTGATTGTTTGAACTCTGTAGAACATAAGAAATGAAATTCAGAGGAGGTTTTCCTATGAAACACATCCAGGTTACAATTAGATGGCATGAAAATTAAGACTGAAACTCAGTGTTCTTCTTATTGCTGTGATGGTGAGCTCAAAGGGCTCAAGGACACCTACAGCTGAGACCTCTGATATGAGACCTTTGTAATCAGAACTCTGTCATGTTGAATTAACTCAACCCTGTGTAAGGATTTTTAAAAAGCTCAATTACTATCAGCATCTTTTCTTGACATAAAATTTTCACAGTGTGCAATTATTAACAGCTTAATTGGTAGAGAACTGAAAAGCCACACAATTTACCTATTGAAGATTTCTAATTTAGCACTGAATAGGATATCTACAGACATGTGAGACATGTACATCCTATCACCTCTGATGGTTTGAATATGTTTGGCCCAGGGAGCAGCACTGTAAGGAGGTGTAGCCTGATTGGTGTAGGTGTGGCCTTGTTGGATGAAGTGTGTTATTATGGACATGGGCTTTAAGACCCTCATCCTAGCTTCCTGAAAGTCAGTTTTCCCCTAGGGGCCTTCCGATGAAGATGTTCTGATGAACTCTCAGTTCCTCCTGTGCTATGCCTGCCTGGATGCTGCCATGCTCCCATCTTGATGATAATGGACTAAACCTCTGAACCTGTAAGTCAGCCCCAATTAAATATTGTCTTTATAAGTGTTGCTAAGGTCATGATGTCTTTTCACAGCAGTAGAAACCTTAACTAAGACGTCACCAAACATTACCCTTGTCTTTTTTTATATCACCCATCCAAAACAAACAAATAGACCAAAAAATAAACCATATCTCCTCTCAGGTCATTCATTGCTAGACCTAGGTAAGTTAAAAACTCCATTGGTGAACTTCAGAATTAAAAATCTTGGTGTTCATGAAATGGAAAGCTGCTTTCTTGTTTCAAAACTATTGCAGAAACCTTTCCACAAGAGTCTAGTTTGTCCCCTTCTTTTAGTCATATAGGCCACACTCTAGGACAAACATGCTATTAATATTGCCGCCTCAATTTCAGACCCCTGTCTAGTTTACCCTGTGGGAGAAGAAATCTACTGATGGACCTTCCTAGGCATCTGCAGAGGCAGTTCCTTGGAGGAATCCAGAGTCTCTTCCCCTTACTGGCTCACTGGCACTTTCTCTGTAGGGATTCTGCTGTCAGACTCTGTCCTTTGCCAGTTCTGGCTTACCTTGGACCCTGTTTATGCATTATTCAACTCATCTCTCCTGACTCTATGAGGTTTTGCCTGCCCCTGCATTTGCTGATTTTCTCACAGCTGTCTGACTTAGTAACATTGACCCTGAGCTTTGAAGCATCTGTTACATTTCTTCAATCTACATTGTGACTTCACAATAATTTTCCCTCTTTTAATGTATGTAGATGTTTATGTACTTCCTATAAAAAGGCACATGTAGTGGGGTTTTCAGTGTTTTGTTTGCTTTTCTAAGGTAAGATCTCATAGCACAAGCTTCTTGTCTCAGACTGGCTATATCATTGAGAATGGTCTTACACCTCTGATATTCCTATTTCCAACACTTAAGTGCTAGGATTACAGGCATGAGCAACCATGCCTTCTGTAAATGGTGGTAAGAATCAGACCTCCAGCATTTCCCATGCTAGGCAAGCATGTAATCAATTGAGCTAAATTCACAGAATGACATTTCAGTTCTTTAGATGAATAACGGTTGGATATATTTGAACATATCCTACCATATGGTACTCAATATACCATTTTGAGATTGAAGAATTTTGGACATTTTGTTGGTAGCATAATACATTAGGAAATGAATCATTTAAGAAGTGAAGAAGTTTTAACTTGCCATTGTGCTTAGCATGTGAGTATGTGTAGAATACTTACTGATTGAAGGAGCATTTTTAATTAAGGACTTATAATATATTTTATTATATTTTAATTAATAAGTACATTTTTATATATATATTCTTTCAGGAGAGTATAAAGAATTGGGTAAATGAAGACTGGGTTTGAATTCTGTCCTCATTTTGAAAATTCCCTTGAGGATATGTATTAATATTATTCATTTTTGAAAAGTTTTTTAATGTATGTGTACATATGTATCTGTGCATATATATCTGGGGCAGTTTTTCCAGAGACCAGAAGATAGTATGTAATCTCCTTGAGCTGGAGTAACAGAGACTAGTGAACTAATTGATGTAAATGCTGGGAATGAAAATACATCCTCTACAAGAGCAGTGTAGCAGTGTGTGTGTTCTTAGGTACTGATCTATCTCTACAGCCCCCATTTTGTCTACTTTTAAATTATTTAATGGAAATAGTTCAACTTACTCATTCTTTTGAGTTATACTTTTGACATAGTCAATATTTTGGTTTGCAAACACTAACAACTGAAGTATACATACATGGTTCTAAACACTCCCTTAATGCCTAAACACAGGTGTTATCACCAATTCTGGAATTTTTTAAAAAATTATTTTATTAGATATTTTCTTCATTTACATTTCAAATGCTATCCCAAATGTCCCCTATACCCTACCCCCACCCTGCTCCCCTACCCACCCACTCCCACTTCTTG
>NC_034594.1:97499189-97538532 GCF_900095145.1 Mus pahari
CAGCTTGTTTCTGAGGACCATTTGCTTTGAAAATTGTTTTCCAGCCTTTTACTCTGAGGTAGTATCTGTCTTTCTGCCTGAGGTGGGTTTCCTGTAAGCAGCAAAATGTTGGGTCCTGTTTGTATAGCCAGTCTATTAGTCTATGTCTTTTTATTGGGGAATTGAGTCCATTGTTGTTAAGAGAAATTGAAGAAAAGTAATTGCTTCCTGTTATTTTTGTTATTAAAGTTGGTATTCTCTTCTTGAGGCTGTCCTGTTTTAGGTTTGTTGAAGGATTACTTTCTTGCTTTTGCTAGGATGGAGTTTCCATCCTTGTGTTGGTGTTTTCCCTTTATTATCCTTTAAAGGGCTGGATTTGTGGATAGATATTGTGTGAATTTGGTTTTGTCATGGAATACTTTGGTTTCTCCATCTATGGTAATTGAGAGTTTTGCTGGGTATAGTAGCCTGGGCTGGCATTTGTGTTCTCTAGGGTCTGCATAACATCTTTCCAGGATCTTCTGGCTTTCATAGTCTCATGTGAGAAGTCTGGTGTAATTCTAATAGGCCTGCCTTTATATGTTACTTGAGCATTTTCCATTTCTGCTTTTAATATTCTATCTTCATTTAGTGCATTTGTTTTTCTGATTATTATGTGTTAGGAGGAATTTCTTTTTTGGTCCAGTGTATTTGGAGTTCTGTAGGCTTCCTGTATGTTCATGGGCATCTCTTTCTTTAGGTTTGGGAAGTTTTCTTCTATCATTTTTTGAAGATGTTTGCTGGCCCTTTAAGTTGAAAATCTTCATTCTATTCTACTCCTATTATCCGTAGATTTGGTCTTCTTATTGTGTCCTTGATTTCCTGGATGTTTTGAGTTAGGATCTTTTTGCATTTTGCATTTTCTTTGACTGTTATGCCCATGTTCTCTGTGGAATCTTAGCACCTGAGATTCTCTCTTCCGTCTCTTGTATTCTGTTGCTGATGCTCAAATCTATGGTTCCTGATTTCTTTCCTAAGGTTTCTATCTCCAGAGTTGTCTCACTTTGGGTTTTTTTTTATTGCTTCTTTTAGGTCTTGGATGGTTTTGTTCAATTCTATCACCTGTTTGGTTGTGTTCTGTGTTTCCTTTCTCTTTCTTTCTTTCTTTCTTTCTTTTTTTTTTTTTTTTTTTTGTTTTGTTTTTCGAGAGACAGAGTTTCTCTGTGTAGCCCTGGCTGTCCTGGAACTCACTTTGTAGATCAGTCCGGCCTTGAACTCAGACATCTGGCTGCTTCTGCCTCTTGAGTGCTGGGATAAAAGGCATGTGCCACCATGCCCCACTTCCTGCATTTCTTTAAAGACTCGTACCTCTTTAGCATCATTCTCCTGTATTACTTTAAGGTCTTGTACTTCTTTAGCAACATTCTCCTGTATTTCTTTAAGTGAGTTATTAATGCCCTTCTTAAAGTCCTCTACCAGCATCATGAGGTATGCTTTTAAATCTGAGTCTTGCTTTTAGGGTTTGTTGGGGTATCCAGGACTTGCTGAGGTGGGAATGCTGGGTTCTGATGATGGTGAGTGGTCTTGGTTTCTGTTAGTAGGATTCCTATGTTCCTAGTTGTTATAGTTGTCTCTGGTTGGAGTTTGTTCCTCCTGTGATTCTGTTAGCCTCTGTCAGCAGTCCTGGGAGTCCAGCTCTCTCCTGAGTCTCAGTGGTCAGAGTACTCTCTGCAGGCAGGCTCTCCTCTTTCAGGGAAGGTGCACAGAGGCCTGGCTTTCAGATCTGCNTCCTTGCTGAAGATGTAGGCCCAAAACAGGGCCTGTCCCAGAAGATGTGTCACCTCTGCAGTTTGCACACTCACCTGCACAGGCTAGACTGTGAGGGACCCTGGAAACAATATGTCTCTCTCACCTGCTCTGGCAGTCAGACCTCTCCCAGGTGGCCACCTTTCCTCTGGAAGGTGCCCAGATGTCTGGAGCCCGAAACAGGGTCTGTCCCAGAAGCTAGATTGCTTCTGTCTGTCCCAAAGCTGTTTAGCTTCTGTAGTCCACACTCTCGCCAGTGCAGACTGGAGCCTGGGTGAACTGGAGCAAAGATGGCTCCCTTACCAGCTCAGGGAACACTCCAGGGCAGACACCTCTGCTCTGGCAGGGATGGTGCCTGGATGTCTGGAGCCAGAACCGGGGTCTGTCCCAGAAGCTGTTTCCCTTCTGCAGTCTGCCCTCTCCCTTGCAATGACCAGAGCCTCACCAGTTCTGGAATTTAATAAAAACTATATAAAGTATATTGGGTTGTCCATCATGGTCACTCACAGTTACAATATGTTTTATTGAACAAAATATAAACAAAACCTAAATGAGATCTCTTTCCCTTTTGATAATGTTTGAAAACTGGACTACAGTTGGATTATTTACCTATAAAGTTTGTTTGTCTACTTATTTGATAGCCAGTTTAATGCCCTCTGTATCACTCACAAGTCACAAGGCCCATCTGACACAGGGAAAACTTTGTAGGTTTTTCACTTTTTCTTATCTTTCTGAAAAATTCTTGCAAGTCATTTTCAAGACTTTCTGTCAAAACAATCCTTCACATAGTTTTTTTTCTTTATTTTTTTATTTTCTCCTTTATCATTCAAAATTAAAATTAAAGATCATTAAGCCTAAATAATGAAACAATTTCAATGTTCTCCACATCATGTTATACTAGTCAGGGTTCTCTAGAAAACATATGGAACATCTGATATATTAAGGGAAATTATTGTAATGACTTACAGTGTGCAGTCCAACTAACCCAACAATGGGCAGCTCTGAATAGGAAGTCCAAGAATCTAGTAGTTGCTCAGTCCTGTGAGGCTAGTTGTTTCAGTAGGTCTTCCCTTTATTTTTAAATCTCTGAATTTATCCATGGCCATCTGTGTGACCATGGTCTGAAGCTACTCATTGAGTCTGTTTGACAGAGCAGAGGCTACATACCTGACAAAAATAACTCCTTTTCTCCCAGGCTCTGTTGGTTGCCAATACCTCAACAGCAAAATATTGAACTCCACGAATCCCTCTTTGTTCCATGACTGATTGTTGACATGGCTAATTTTGTGTGAACCGTGTACAAATAACGAGAGTTGTTGTGAGATAGTGATTGTGAGGGTTATATGGACTCTAAGAGACAGCATTTCCTTATCCCCTTGATCAAGACCTTTTAGTACGAGAGGTAGAATCATTCCCCTTTGAGACCTCTTTTGTAGCTTTATAAAAGTTTGCCCTTTCCCCCTGATGAATCACAAATGTTATCAGTAAAAGTCATGAAAAGCAGAGAACACTGTTATGTCCTGTAAAAGTTATGTTCCCAAACAATTTCCTTGCTGCAAATAAATCTGACTTAGTGCTGTGTTCGCTGAACATTGAAATTAGAAAGCCACTTGGCCAATTGCACACCCTAAAACTCACACAGCCTTTCCAGTTGCCAGAGAAACTAACTTCAAAATGACAAAGAAAAGAGTAAGATCTGGAGAAGAGATGTGGGTGGCAGCTCTCCGTCTTGAGTTTATGTTGACTTTAGGGCAGCTAGTTCATGCAAGTTTCAGTGGAAAGGACCACACAGAGACCTAGCATGCTTAACGTAGAATTCACCACAAAATTAGTGTTCTCTGGGTAACTAATATTAGGCATTATTTTCTTTACTATTTATTTATTTTCAAGTGGAAAGTGTGTAGGGATTCATAGTGTGTCCATGTTTGCAGACAGGTGGTAGACAGTAGGAATCTACTTCTACAGCCCTCCACATTTTTCTTTATAAGACAGAAAGTCTCATTGAACCTAGAGCTTGCAATTTCAGCTAAGCCAGCTAGCCAACAAGCCACCAGGATCTGCTTGTCTCCACACCCACAGCACAGGGCTCACAAGTATATGCCAACATACCTGGCTCTCATGGCTGAGAAAGATCAAACTCAGGTCCTCATACCCGGCCATCAAGCATTCTGCCCACTGAGCCAACTCCCCACCTCCAGGATTCACTTCATACTCTATACCTAGCTACCATATAACAGACAGTATGCTTGCCGGTTAGCCTTTGTCAACCTGACACAAGCTATTAATGTGGGACAGAGAATCTTGACAGAGGAACTGTCTTCAATAGCTTGGCCTAGGAGCATGGACTATGGGCCATTTTCTTGATTAGTGATTGTTGTGGTTGTATCTCTCTTGGGCAAATGGTCCTGGTTTACATAAGATAGCAGACTGAGTAAGTCACCAAGTCTTCCTTCATGGTCTCAGATTCAGTTCCTATCTCCAGGTTCCTGATTTGAGTTACTGTTTTGTCTGACAGAGATAAATTGAAAACTGAAATAAATACCTTCTTCCCCAAGTTGACTTTAGTCATGGTGTTTATCACAACAGAAACCACAACTTCTGGTGTGATTCCATGTTGTCTGTTTGTCTGTGTGGGTTTAGATCACCATTTGCATTTCCTGATTAAGTCTTTGCACTATTCTATTTTTTTTTCTAGGTCAGTAATTGCTCCAGATATTTAATAGTTGTTCAGCAAACACTCACACACATTTATACTCTGACAGTGAGGCCATGGCTGTGAAGATTTCTAAATACCATTTCAAATTTAACACATTTATGGTCAAGTTGATAAAAACACTTCACTTTGACATTTCTGCAAAGGCAAGAATAAGAAGGCAAAGAACAAAATCCTCCTTCTACCATGTCCTTATATAAGACTCCATCAGAAAGTATGGGCCAGATTGTGGGTATGTTTTCCTACCTAAGGACCTAGATGAAAGGGGTGTGTCTTCATGACTCAAGATCAAGATTAGACATATATCTTCCTATTTCAAGTTAAGCAAAAATTCCTCATTGGTGTGCCCTCCATTTTTGGGGTTTGGTTAATGTCAGATGTAGTCAAGTTGACAGCCAGGAATAGCATGACATTATCCACTCTCTTTTTAAATAGAGAACTGTAAAATCAGGCTAGGCTAAATGGACACAGAGCCCTGGGAATGTCCCTGTCCCCTCTTCACAGTTCTTGGATTGCAAGTACACGCCGCTATGCCCAGAGTTTTGTTTTAAACACAGGCCTTGAAATCTGACTCATGTTCTTGTGTTTTCAAGGTAAATATTTTACTCAGCCACTCTGTTATTTCTTTTTTCTTGAAGAAAGGTTTTATGTACCCTAGTCTGACCTCCAATTCCCTATGTGCCTTAAAGCCCAGACTTTCGTCCTTACAATTGTTAGGATTGTAGGAGTATACCACAATTACTGTTTTATGTTGTGCTGGAGATGGAACCTATGACTTGGTGCATGCTAATCATTCCCTTCGCTGGGGATTCTCACTGTTTTAGAACTATACTGGGAATAGAAAGACTGAATCGGGTGGTAGACTGGTTTGGTTTCTACTGCAGTGATAAACACCATGATCAAAAGCAACTTGCAGAGGAAGGGATTTATTTAGGCTTATGATTTACAGTCAGTTCATCATGAAGGGAAGCCAGGGTAGGACATATTTCAGGAACATACTTCAGGCAGAAGTTAAGAAGAAACCGTGAAAGTACACTACTTACAAGCTTGTTTCCCATGACTAGCTAAGCTTGATTTCTTACAAAACCCAGGATGAACTACCTAGAAGCATCATCACTTAGAGTGGGCTGAGCTCTCCACATCTATTATTGAAAAAAAAATCCCATAAGTTTGTATACAGGCCAGTTAATGGAGACATTTTCCTAGTTGAATTTCTCCATTATTAGATGGCCATAGCTTGTGTCAAAATGACAAAAACCCAAACCCAATCTTTAAAAACCACCACCACCACCTAACTAACTAACTAACTAAACTAACTAAACTAACTTCCCAGCATGAGGGTTTTTTTACACCATGCTGTCCAAGTTTTGAGCAATCTGCTTTTAATGTGAGTCTCTCTCAGCAAGGCAGATTTTCAGACTTCTTTCTGGACAGTCTCTCTACAAGCCCTGAAAAACACATATATCAGCCTTGTTACTTTGCCCCATTAAGTACTTTCAAGCCTGTTGGTCTTTGGCTTTTAATCTGAAGTAATTATCATCACTTAGGAATACTGGGTACCTCAGGACACCAGTCTTAATTAGTCACTTAGAGAGCAATTCCCCACAGCTAGTGAAGATTGAGAAGGAAGCAACCAGGCAATAGGAATATTTAAGGTAGTGAATTTACCTTCACTTATCTCTTAACAGAGAAATGCCAAATGACTAGTCTTTCCAGTTTTGGAAACACTCAATATTTGATGTCATTCAACAGAAGAATAAATGCAGATGACACAGAAGCCCCTGAATCTACCTATCTCTGACTCTATCCTTTTGGGATTACAGTCTCCTGTTGTTAATATGCTAGGATTATGTAGCTATGATGAAATATACCAAAAGCAAATTTTATCAGTTTATTTTGGTTTATACAATGCAGAGATAAAAGTCCATCATTATGGGGATGCAGGGTAGCAGGCAACAAGCATTGTGGCCCATGTCCTTTAGCACTAGCACAAAGCAAAGGGAATAAATTCTAAGTAAGATGAGGCTTTGAGCTCACAAAACACACCCCTTTTCTCCAGCAGAGCATGTCTGCACCCCTTAACCCTCCTTAAACAGCACCATCAACTGGGGAGAAACAGTCAACTGCTGGGATTTCCACCTGGGAGGTGGCATCATTTGAATCTCCTAGCCCAAAGGAGGAAGTTCTTGACATTCTCAACCTGCTCAAATGGGAGCAAGAGTGAAATTTAGCTAACACATGTGAGCAGTCAGACAGTAAGAAATGGGGTCAGACTGTGGCAGAGTCTAAGGAGATAAATATAGTAAGATTGGGCATGAGTGCTTTAGAGAAATCTTTCTTGAGTGAATGGGTAAGTCCTTAATAGTGTTTCACAGTAGCATTTCCCAATGTCTTGGGCAACATTTGGTCCTCAGAAGTCACTGAAGTGTTTCAGGGACCAGAGAGCAATTGGAAGTTATTGTTCTTTGCTGAGCCCTTGAAGCCTAACTTTGGAATTAATTAGAGTTTTAAAGCAAGCAAATTCTTTAAGAAACTAAAATTTTGAGACCCTCGACTTTTCTAAAAGAAACCACCTCTAAGTTTGTTACAAGTTGCCTGTGGCTATCTGACAAAGCTACTCATAGTCTCTATACACTTAGTTGAATTAAAGTTAATTCATGCTTTCTTTCCATCTTCTTGAATTTCATAACTAAACCCATTATTACCCACGTGAGTAGTGCATAGAGAAGTGCTCTTTTTTTTTTTTTTTTTTTTTTTTTTTTTTTTTTTTTTTTTTTTTTTTTTTTTTTTTTTTTTTTTTTTGGTTTTTCAAGACAGTTGTTTCTCTGTATAGCCCTGGCTGTCCTGAAACTCACTTTGTAGACCAGGTTGGCCTTGAATTCAGAAATCTGCCTGCCTCTGCCTCCCAAGTGCTGGGATCAATGGCGTGCGCCCATGTATCAATCCACAGGGATTGACAATACATGTGGACCAACCACAAGATATTGCTCCGGGTATCACTTGATGCACTGGCTGGTTTTGTGTGTCAACTTGACACAAGCTGCAGTGATCAGAGAGGAAAGAGCCTCAGATGGAGAAATACCTTCAAGGCATCTAGTTAAGTGCTGTTTTCTCCAATTAGTGATCAATAGGGGAGGGGCTCGCCCAGTGAGGGTGGTGCCATTCCTGGGCTGGTGGTCCTGGGTTCTATAAGAGAGCAGGCTGAGCAAACTATGGAAAGCAAACCAGTAAGCAGTCCATGGTCTCTGCATCAGCTCCTGCCTCCAGGTTTCAGCCCTTATTTGAGTTCTTGTCCTGACTTCCTCCAACAACGGACTAGGATATGGAAGCAGGAGCCCAATAAACCCTTTCCTCTACAACTTGCTTTTTGGTCATTGTTTGTTTGTTTGTTTGTTTTGGTTTTTTTGTTTGTTTTTTGTTTTTGTTTTTTTTTTTGCGGCAATAGGAACTATAACTAAGGCACATGGTTCTGAGGAAGTTATCAGTAATGCAATTAGCGAAGTATTTTCAAAACCACAAGAAGTGTCTAATGTATGCCAACAATATTACTATTTGTCTGTGACCAAAAGAATTTAATACCCACTTACAGTGTTCAAAAAATATTGAGGTAGTAAGATGGATCCATTGGGAACATGCTTACAAGACAAGTGAAAAGATGAGTTTCATCTACAAAACTCACTTTAAATAAGCTGGGATGGTGGCATGATTCTGACATTTGGGGAGGTAGAAGGAGGCAATCCCTGGGGCTCATGGACCATCCAGCCTCACCTAGTACATATACCCATACATATATCATACAAAGTCTCTGTGTCCATGTCTCTATCTTTCTGTATCTCTGTCCCTTTCTCTGTCTCTGTCTCTGTCTCTCTCTGTCTTTGTCTCTCTGTCTCTACATTTCTGTCTCTCTGTCTCTGTCTCTCTTTTTTTCTCTGTGTGTGTGTGTGTGTGTGTGTTTGTGTGAGTGTGTGTATGTGTGTTTGTGTGTGTGAGTGTGTGAGTGTGTGTGTGTGTGTGTGTGTGTGTGTGTGTGCTGTGTCTCTGTCCTACCCTGGATATCTTGTGTCCTAAGTGAGTCTCTCTAGGAGTCAGTAAGGAATGTACTAGATTGTGTGCCTCTTCGATGGTTCTAGGAAACAATCTGTTTCTTTGTCCTGATTGCTGGTAGAATTTATTCTTTGTGTTTTTTATTAATGAAATGTGAATTTTGTCCTAGTTGTCAGGTCTCCCAGTGAAGCAAAGGTTCTTGTTAATGTCTTAGTTAAGGTTTCTATTGCTATGTGTACTGGCTAGTTTTATGTGAACTTGTCACAAACTAGAGTTATTGGAGAGGAGGGAGTCTCAATTGAGAAAATACCTCAATATGACAGGGCTGCAGGCAAGCCTGTAGGGCATACTTTTCATTAGTGATTGTTGTGGGTTGGCTAGTTCATTTGTAGGATGTGCAACCACTGGGCTCTTTTTCTGGGATGTATAACAAAGCAGGGTGAGCAAGCCATGGAAAGAAAGCCAAAAAGAAGCACCCCACGAATGGCCTCTACTTTAGCTCCTACCTCCAGATTACTGCCCTTTTTGAATCCCTGCCCTGACCTCCTTCAATGATGGTCTACAATGTGGAAATATAAACCAAATAAGCCTTTTCCTCCCTAACTTGCTGTTAGTCATAGTGTTTTACCACAGCAACAGTAAATAACACACTATGATAAAATACCAAGAACAAAAGTAATTTGAGGAGAAAGGGTTTACTTCTACATCCCTGTGATCCTAAAAGGTAGTCAGGGAAGGTATGCCAGGCAGGTGCATGGACATAGGAACTAAAGTAGAAGCTTAATAGCTCACATACATGGTATTTTCAACCTGCTTTCTTGTAAAACTTAGGATTACCTTCCCAGAGTTACTCTAACCACAGTAGGGGAGTCCCTTCCACATATCAATCATTAATCAAGAAAATGTCCTATAGGCTTGCCCACATACTAATCTGATGGGGACATTTTCTCAGTTGAGGTTCCTTCTCACGTAATTCTAACTTGTGTTACATTGACAAAACCATACTTGGTACAATAGTAATTCTTCATCTCTGGGTGACCAGGCACCTAAGATTCTTAATAACAAGCTATCACACAAATGACCATGTCACTTCACAAACCAGGCCTCACTGTCTGCACTTCTCTCGGCATGATTAAGTTGATTAAGTTCTTAGCACTTGGTGGCTTTTCTAACCCAAATCTCTAAATCTCTCTACAAAGTAGCAAAAACATGGCCAGGTTTAAAACAGTCAATACTGGTTAGCCGGTATGGAAAAATCAGCTTAAAAAAATCAGATTAAGAAGAGATGAGTACCACTGAGGTGAGATATTCCAGGAAGTGTTTCTGTAGTGTGAGCACACAGAGCTATTGTCTAGAGGAGCCAAAACTGTTTCTCATGATGACAGCTGCATACAAAGAAGGAAGTAGGCTTAGCACTGGCTTTCATCTCTCTCTGATTCCTGAATGTGGACACAAAGTGGCCTGCTGCCTTTCCATCCTGGTTCCTCCATAATGAACAATGCACTCAGACTGTGAGCTGAAATCAATCCTTCCTTCTCTAAGATGTATAGGTCATGTGTTTTGTCACAGAGAGGAATAGTAAGGACTACAATACACATCTGGCTTTGTAACCATTGTAGATTGACAGATAACAAGCATTTAAGGGGCATATGCTGGTAAAATCTTTCAACATGTACACAAACTCTAAAAGCAGATTTAGGAGTATATTCTGACATCAATATGCTGCCCTAGACGTGAATAACTGTCACTACCATTAAAATGAATTTCCAGGTTAAGTCTCCCAGGAGAAAAGATCCCAGCCCTGTCATTTGTCTCACCACATACTAAATTATTTCTTATGGACTATATGTGGCATTGCCCAAATCAAACACCCAGATGGAGGCAGTAGAATTTTAGCAGCCGTGGTTCTTAAGGAGGGGCGGGAGCTGAGCACAACCATTTAACAAATTAATGGTCCAATATAACCAGACTCCATTCCTTCCCTATAAATGAGAATAGTGCCAATTACTCTTTCCACTGCAAGCAGAGGAGGTAGAGGATGTCTAAATGCAAAATTTGAATCATTGCAGAGATTTTTTTAGGACTTATTTGGTGCCGCCATGTGGGAAACACCTTAGCTTTTTTTATGCTGTTTTCTCATTCATACTTTGTCCGAGTAAGGAACCTTACACCCACCATATGTCCCCAGCTCTGCCATTTATCTTGTCTTTTTGACACAAAAAGGACCTTGTTAGAGCAAAGCAGACAGCTGACACTTTCATCGTCCTGAGGCAGAGTTCTTGTGAGCAGAGGGCAAGAAGAGGCTTGAGCGACTCTTTTCACAAACACATCTGCATGGAAAGAGTGAAAAGAAGCATTGATGATAATATGGAAGTTGTAACAAATTGAATTAACACATTCAAAAGCAAGTATATTTACTGAATAGCAAATGCAATTGTTGATCTCTAAGATAGGTACCACCTTTCCCAGTATGCTTTACTTGTCATCTTGTCACCACTGAGAGTCAGTTGAGAGGAACATTTTGATTGGGGAATTGCTTAGCTAACCACGGGCATGTCAGCATGTCTGTGAGACATGGTCTTGGTTGTTCATTGATGTAGGAGGGAGCCCCAGCCTGCTTTAGTGGCACCACTCCCTAGGAAGGTGAACCTGCTCTGTATATGAGAATCACTGAAGCATGACCCTCGACGGCACCAGTCAGCAAGCACTGCTCTCTGTAGTTTCTGCTTCAGGTTCTGCTGGAGTTACCTGCTCCAACTTCCCCCACTGATGGACTGTGCCTCAGAAGTGTACCATAAAATAAATACTTTTCATTTCCTAAGTTAAATGTGATAAGTTTGCTGTTTTATCTAAGCAATAAAAGGAAATGAGAATACTCCTTTAGGTGACAACTTCTTGCTATATGCTTCTTCATACGCCCTTAAAAATAACTTTAACCTCCATGATGATTATATCTGTCTCACATGGCAAAGTTGGCCCGGCTCTATGCTTGCACGCATGTATTCACCTCTCTACTATAATCACTCTGGAAAATCAAGTAACTTGTTGATATTTTAAATGGGTTTGCCTTTCCATTGTTTTTTAGGAATGGAGATTGTGGTCTGCTCCTTCAGACAATTCAGATTGACAGGATGACTCTTATAGGATGACTGTTCTTGTTGAAGAAAGATACATTAGACATGACATTGCTTTCTGGTAATGGTTTTGCTTCTTCAGTTCTACTTCCTAGAAATTTCACTAGTTCAAGCAGTCATGAATGTGGGATGAGCACACTCTGTAATATATCTCTATGAAAATACAAACAATTCAAACCTTGGTTTAATTTCTCTGCAAGGCAACAAAGCAGGTTTTGTTATTGGATTTGTATGTTCATTGTTTCCCCCTGGAATGATTCAGGTCTTCTAATGCAAGAACATAGGTCTCTCCATGGATATGTGAGCCTGTATTGAATCAGGTCATTTAGGAAGACTTCAGACAAGTCTAGCTGACCTACCTCTACAGAGAGATGAAGGTAGTAGTTGGCCTATTCCTCTCAGAACTTTATAGCCTGTTCTCTCTTGAGAAAACCCTGTATGACCACAGGCTTAGGCAAATACTGGTTGTCAATGAGACTAGACCTAGAATCAATTTGAGATCAATAGCTGAGCAATCTGTGATTCATTCGTTGATCAGGTGAGGAGACATATAAACAGTGCACTTTCAGCAAGTAGTCAGTGAAAAGGAGCTGTTGTCTCAATGTCTGCATGTTTCTTTGGTGCATCCATCTACTCCATTGGTGCTATTGCCACTGCTGCATTCTTTCACTGATAGCAGACCTGAGGGTCACTCATGGACTAAACTAAGAAAACTGAGTCTCTGTGTCCTTCAGAGATGAGTAATCTCTCATCATCACCCATGTTTTGCCAAAAATGACCCCACTCATGTCCTGCACTGACAGACTTGTCAAGAGCAGAAATAGAGCCTCCTCATTGATGTCCACTTCTTGGTTCTCCATTGCCAAGAGCACTTGCCTTTGTTGAACTTCAGATTTACACTGCCTTGCTCACCTATCTCCAGATACACCTTGCTCGTCACCAAAGGTGTTGTCTGACACTCATGTATTCTCTATTTCCTCTTGCTCCATGCTTGAAAATAAGAAAAGTGCCCCCCATCTTTGTCATTTTTTTTCTTTGTACACACATTTTGGGAGTCTGAAGCTTCACTTCCTCAGCTTGAGGAGTCTCTGCTGCCTCGTTCTGTCCTCGCTTCTGTTCAGGACCTGAGTTGGACAGTCTTCTGCCTTTGACTCCTCTTGCTTGCTTGTTTTCTCCCCACCCAGTTTTGCATTCTGTATAACTGAGATGCCACTGCCTATGGAGCTTGTGGTTTTGAATGGACTTGGACTTGGGCTTCTCTGTTTTTCTATTCATTGGACTCCTTAGAGAAGAATCCATGGCTTCCCAGTTGCTTCTTCACTGACAGAGGCTGGTTTGGCAGGTGCACTACCTCCTGCTGCCTTCATCTTAATGGAAAGTTCAATGTCTCCTCCTCTTCCTTTCTTCTCCCCTCCACTCTGGAGTAAAGGAGATATATTGGCAGTCACCTGGGACTCTGGGGAGGTCACAATTTTCTCTGTAGTCTGCTCGAGGGAGGACCTATCTGCCTTCCTGCTCAGGTTTCTGGCAGCTATGTGCAGGTGCTTGGGAGCAACAGCTGCCTTCACTGCAGAAGACTTGGCAGAGACAGCTATTTTGCTTAAGTGATTCTAAGAGCATTGACTGGATTGACAGTAGCATGATCTTCTGGATTGTCAGAGTCTGAACTGAACAAGAGCTTTCTGTTGCTATCTTCTTCACTGGAACTGGCCTGCTAGTGTTCTGGAGACGACAGCCTTAGGCGTCTTATTTGTCTTCTTCTCTGACTCACTTTAGATTCAACCATGCTATCTTCTGTTCTCACTCAGACTGCTTCTGTCTCATAGATGTCTTTGGAAGTTGAGCTCCCAAGGACCTCTTTGGTACAGGAGCAGAAGGCAAAGGAATTGAACTCTGGACACCTGGTTCTTTTCTTCGTTTGGTTTCTCTGTTCTTCCTCCTCCTCTCTGGAGAAAATTCAGGCTAGAACTCTTCTGGTCAGGGTTGACCACTGATTTCACTGGTATAAAACTTGTTTATTAGGTACCATCTTCTTGGGGGAAGATGCCTCCCCCCTCCTCCTTTTCCTCCTCGTCCTCCCCTTCATCCTCCTTCTCTTCCTTCTTATCACCATCATCACCATTATTGTTGCTGCTACTGCTACTGCTGGATAGAGATTTCGGTAGATGTTCCAGCTATTGCTTCCGATTTGGCTGAGGTTTAGACTGGGCTCTTGCCACTGCAAGCATTGCCTTTTGCATCTATTTCTATGATGCTTTGTCCTCTAAGCCAGAGTCAGAATCAGAAGTGAAGTTCTCCGCCTTCTCAGAAGGGGTTGCCTACAAATTTCTTCAAGGCTGACCACCCTTCTGGATAGCCTTTTAGTTCTTTCAGACATTTCCCTTATTATTTCTGAATGCTTCTTTCTATTGATGCTCCGTGAAGCGCTGGCTGCTACCTTACAGATGCTAGAGCAAGCTGACTTTGCCTAGATGGTAGGACAGACTTCTGAGCCTTTTCTTCTTCCTCAGTGCTGTATATCATTGGATAACGTTTCCTCCTTAGCTGTCCTAGTCACCCATTCATTCTTCTGCAATTTCCACTCTGAGGCTCTGCTGGATTATAGACAGACATTAGAAGCGCTCAAGAGAAATGATCCATTAAACTGCTCTGTAGCACCTCTGATTTTGGCCTACTCACAGAGTTGCTTATCACAAGACCACATAGCACAAAATAGATACAGGTTGCTAATAACCTCAGAGTATGTTTTATTTCTTTTCTATTAATTTGTTTGTTCACTTTACATCCTGATAGCAGCCTCCCCCCTTTCTAGACCCAGCTTATATGATCCCCTCATCCCATCACCCATCTCCTTCACCTCTGAGATGGAGGAGGTTCAAGAAGTGGACATCAATGAGTAGGCTTTATTTCTGCTCTTGAAAAGTCTGTCAGTGCAGGACATGGGTGGGGTCATTTTTTGGCAAAGCAAGGGTGATGATGAGAGATTACTCATCTCTGATGGACATAGAGACTCAGTTTTCTTAGGGAAAGGTCTTGGTAGGGAGAGTTTAGAGTAAGTCTGATGACTGAAGCATCATATAGATGCTGGTTTGTTTCTCTGCTCTTACTTGGTTCAGATTCATTTTGAGTGGTGAATGTTTACCATCAAAACGATATGTGAAATATTGTTTTGTACAACATAGTACTTGCCATTTACTTTTCCCTGTTCTGTAAATGTCTACAAACTGTGACGTTATTATATGTTTCATATTGAATCATTTTGCACTGGTTTTTCTCTGATTTTCACAGATGACTTTCCACAGATGGGGCCTGAGCTATTGCCTAAGGCAGAGCAAAAGTCCACAAATGAGAACTTTTCTAATTGGAGGCTTTTCCCCATGTGAGCACATACATCCACATTTGATCTCTCCATCTCTCAAAGTCCTTGTCAAGGGACTGCTAATAATTTGCTCCACTTGTCTGCCAAGCATCCCCTCTCCTCATTCCCTTCATCTGGGACTGAGGTTTTCAGATGTTGGAATGGATCTACCATCATTGGGGAATAAAAATTATGCTTCTTGGAACATAATAACCTATACAATTTGCTAGGCAAAATTATAATGTGGTGTGAATGTTGTGCATTGTTCTAACTATTTTGCTTTCTGTAAATTTTATTTCTATTATTATCGCCATGCTTATAGTGTTTTATTTTAATTTTAAAGCATGGTTTGCTGCCATTGAAGGCATTTTCAAGAGTGTGACTATTACTATTAATGAACTAAGTCCAGGTCTGCATTTTATTGTTTTTAACACTGTCAAGAACAAAATGACATGAATTTTAGATGGAACAAAAAAGTGTCCCCTAAATCAATGCCTAGTTCTTCTTTTCTGCACACCAATTGCAACTTGCATCATAATCAGGGGACTAAAGTCATCATTCTATTTTTTCCAAAGACAGCATAACCTTCTCATACAGGTTACAATTGGCACACAATACAAATCACTAATTGGTTAGCCTTTCTACCCTGGAATTGCATGGATGAAGACTTGGCTGTTAAAACAATACCTCAGTTCCTACATGTCTGTCCCCTCCATACTGAGTCCAAGACCCCAACCCATAGCATGTCCACTTTTTGGGTAGGTCTTTCTTCTTCATTTAACCAAATTGAAAATATCACTTGCCAGCAAGCCCAGAGCCAATATTAATAATCATAAAATGGGATGTTTTAATTTGACAAAAACATGGATTTGGCTTGGACTTATTTTAAATGCTGAGAGTAAGAGGAAACACCCACAATGAGAACAAAAGTAGGGGATCTGGATGAGTAGGGGCCAAGTCCAGCTTAGCTGCCAACATTACCTGGATCTGTTTTAAAGTAACATAACGACCCTTTTATAACCAAGATTCTCTGGAGAAACATATAATTGACTTGTACATATGCTTGATACACACACACACACACACACACACACACACANANANANANANANAGAGAGAGAGAGAGAGAGAGAGAGAGAGAGAGAGAGAAGAGAGAGAACAAGGTTGCATGATATGTTGACTAGCACCTAGGCAGGAAATATATTGTCCTCAGGGTCACATTCCTCACAGTGTTCAGAAGTGGCCCAGCAAATGTTACTATGATGGTGCTTCTTAGTTTAAACACAAGAAATCTAGGACAAGGTTCTTCTTTTGTAAAGCATTGGACAATATTATGATTTAAAAAATAGATGTCCCCCACAGGTGATGTATTTAGCACTTGGAGTCCAGCCCGAGGTGCTGGTTGAGAGGGTTGTAGAATATTTCGGAGGTGAAACCTCTCAGGAAGAAGTGGATCACTGAGGGTAGGTTTGGGAGTTTTAGAACTGGACTCACTTTGTGTCTCTTTTCTGCTTCCTGTGTGTGGGTAATCTTTGATCTCTCTGCCTTGAAGCTAGCCTAGTTTTCCTGCCGCCATGATGGGCCATATTTCTCTGGAACTGTGAAAAAAAAATAAACTGTTTTCTCTAAGTTGCTTTTGGTAGAGGTATTCTAATTCAGCAATAAAACAGAAACTAAGAAATTTGAATTTTTATGCATAGAGTTGAGAACATAGTTTTAGAAACAATGTATTCAACTGGAGATGAAATGCTGATCTGTTTCTACTTGACTTTTTTCTCATCTCTGTCTACACAATAATCACCGTAGAGACTGTATCAAAGGCTATTCCTATGGCCATATATCTTGTTTGCCCAAGAGTATTAAAGAATGGCTGGTTGTCCAATATCAGGACATATAGTTCATCTTTCAGATTATAAATTATTGATTCACTTGGGGTAATTTGGAGCATTTGTAGAGAAAATGATCAGAGAGTAACATTACTTTTTTTTTTAAAGATAATATTTGTATGTGTGTTGGGGGATGGGCATATTTGTGTATGTGTGGTAGGTATGTTTCTGAAAGAGAGGGTCACATATGTGGGGAGGTATGAGTGGAGTTAAGAAGACAACCTTGGGTGTTGGTGTTCTGCTTCCATCCTGTTAGAGACACACTCCCTCATTCAGTGCTGCATATGCCAAGCTAACTGGACATGAGTAGGCAATTGAATTCCTGCCGTTTATGGCACAGCTTTCAAATCATAGGCATTGAATACTGTGGCCATCTTTAAATGGATTTTAGTGATTTGAACCCAGGTAAACATGCTTGCCTGGGAAGCCTTTACCTCATTGAGCCATCTACCCAGCATAGAAATAGCAGGACCATATATAATTGAAGCTTCTACTTTTATTTTTTCTGCTAACCATCCCTTTTCTTTGCACAGGGCTCTACAAGATATCTAACAACTTTTAATTAAACACACCATTTTCTGTAATGTCATGAATTCCAATCTTTAGATCTTAAGATATAAAATCATTATCTACCAATGTGTTGGCTTATTTATAGCTATCCTGAGATGCATGCAGTCCTGCCAGATTGGACATGCCTGAAAATATAGATAATTTTCTGTCTCATGATCTAAGGGTTCTTACTAGCCATTAAATAAGAGCATCGGCCTTTTCAAAAACTAGATAAGCCATGAAAGTAATGCCAAATTCAATGTCTTTTTCTCTGGCATTCTCTTTGACTACTTTTCAGAGTTTGATGTCCCAAATTTCTAGCTTCTGTGGTTCATGCTCTTTTCTATCAATGCGTACTCTTTAGTTAATGTGGTTCATCAGTTATCACAGACAAATCCAATTACATTCCAGTTTTTGTGAGATTATCTATTCAGTATCCACTTAGACACAGGCTCACTTTCCCTGGCTTTGTAGGGAATGCTGTGCTTTTCAGTTGTCCTGGCAGTGGGATAGTCTGTGTTCTATGTGATCCAGAGAATGATCTTCATGGATTTTCATGAGTGAATTACTCAACTATATAGCAATTCAACCTTAAAGAATAATAAGAATGATCACAGATAGCATGCATATGATAAATAATAGTTAAGAAGATACATAGCTTATAGCTGACTGATACATTGGTGATAGATGGGAATAGATAATATATAAGAAGACAGATGACATTTTCTCTCCAGTGACTGTGTAAGGTGTGACTAGCCAGGAGTGTACAGGTGGCTAAAGAGGAAGAACAGCTATGTCAGGGTCATTCCTGTCTCCATCTGCACCCAGGAGGTGGGGCTTTTCAGCAGCCCTCTGTGCATTGGTCTTGCCAGGAGATAGCTGGTCTCCCAGGAGTACTGACACAGGCTTACAGACCCATAGGAGGTACATGCTCCAGCCAGAGACAGCAAGAACATCTAACAAAAGAAATTACCAGATGGCAAAAGGCAAATGCAAGAGCCGTACCAACAGAAAGCAATACTAGCTGGCATCATCAGAACCCAGTCCTCCCACCACAGCAAGTCCTGGATACCACAACACACTGGAAAAGCAAAATTTGGATTTAAAATCATATCTCACAATGTTGATAATGGATTTTTAGAATATCAAAAAGAATTCCCTTAATGAATTACAGGAAAACATGGCTAAACAGGTATAAACCCTTAAATAGGAAACACAAAAATCCCTTAAAGAATTGCAGGAAAGCACAACCAAACAGGTGAAGGAATTGAACAAAACCGTTCATGATGTAAAAATGGAAGTAGAAGCAATAAAGAAATCACAAAGGGAAACAACTCTGGAGATAGAAAGTCTAGGAAAGAAGTCAGGAGCCAGAGATGCAAGAATCACTAACAGAATGCAAGAGATAGAATAGGGAACCTCGGGTGCAGAAGATACCATAGAAAACATTGACACAATAATCAAAGAAAAATGCAAAAACATCCAGGAAATCCAGGACACAATGAGAAGACCAAATCTAAGGATAATAGGTATAGAAGAGAATGAAGATTTCCAAAATAAAGGGTCAGTAAATATCTTCAACAAAATTATAGAAGAAAACTTTCCTACCCTAAAGAAATAGATGCCCATGAACATAAAAGAAGCCTACAAAACTCTAAATAGTTTGAACCAGAAAAGAAATTCTTCCCATTACATAATAATCAAAACATCAAATGCACAAAACAAAGAAATAATATTAAAAGCAGTAAGGGAAAAAGGTCATGTAACATAAGGAAGGCAGAAACACACCAGCCTTACAATAGACTTCTTGCCAGAGACTATGAAAGTCAGAAGATACTGGGAAGATGCCATACAGACCCTATGAGAACACAAATGCCAGCCCAGGATACTATAACCAGCAGAATCTCAGTTGCCATTGATGGAGAAACCAGGGTATTNCATGATAAAACCAAATTTACACAATATCTTTCAAAAGTCCAGGCCTTTGAAAGATAATAAATGGAAAACCCCAACACAAGGAGGAAAACTACACCCTAGTCACATGAGCAGAATTCCAACTCATGTAAACAGGACCCAACATTTTGCTGCATACAGGAAAGTCACCCCAGTGACAAAGACTGACACTATCTCAGAATAAAAGTCTTGAAAACAATTCTCTAAGCAAATGGCCCCAAGAAACAAGCTGCAGTAGCCATTCTTATATCAAATAAAATCGACTTTCAACCTAATATCCAAGAGCTGGAAAGAACCCAGATGTCCTTCAGCAGAGGAACAGATACAGAAAATGTGGTACATTTACACAACAAAGTACTACTCAGCTATTAAAAATGATGAAGTTATCACGTTCTTAGGCAAATGGATGGAACTAGAAAATATAGTCCTGAGTGAGGTAACCCAATCACAAAAGAACACACATAGTATGCACTCACTGATAAGTGGATATTAGCCTAGAAGTTTGGAACACCCAAGATACAGTTCAGAGACCACATGAAGCTCAAGAAGAAGGACGACCACAATGTGGATACATCAGTCCTTCTTTGAGGGGGGAACAAAATACGCATTGGAGGAAATACAGACACAAAGTTTGGGGCAGAAACTGAAGGAAAGTCCATCCAGTGACTGGGTATCCATCCCATATACAGTTACCAAAGCCAGACACAATTGTGGATGCCAACAAGTGCTAACTGACAGGAGCCTGCTATAACTCTTTCCTGGAAGGCTCTTTCAGTTCCTGTCAAATACAGAAGTGGATGCTTACAGTTCCATTGAATTAAGCATAGTTTCCCCAGTGAAGGAGCTAGAGAAAGGACCTAAGGAGCTGAAGGGGTTTGCAGCCCCATAGGAGGAACAACAACATGAACCAACCAGTATCCCCAGATCTCCCAGGGACTAAACCAACAACCAAAGTGTACACATGGAGGGACTCATGTCTCCAGCCACATATGTAGCAGAGAATGGCCTTGTTGGACATCAATGAGAAGAGAGGTCCTTGGTCTTGCGAAGTCTTGATGCCCCAGTATAGGGGAATGCCAGGACAGGGAAGCAGGAACAAGCAGGATAGTGAACAAGGTAGGGGTGGGATAGGGGTGTTTTGGGAGGAGAAATGAGGAATGGGGATAAAATTTGCAATGTAAAGGAAGGAAACTTCTAATAAAAATAAAAAAGTAGATAGATGACAGAATGATAGATAGATAGATAGATAGATAGATAGATAGATAGATAGATAGATAGATAGATAGATTATAGATAGATGATAGGTAGATATCAGTTCAAGAACTCAAGAACATCTGACAAAACTTGCCTGGGAAAGCTCCATTGAGGAATTGCAGAGTGTGTGAGACTTCCAAGTAGAATAACAACAGAGAGAGATAATATCATCAAATTGCTCATAACATCCTGCAGAAGCTGACTAGGGAATGTGGGACAGTCAGCTGGAGTTCTCAATTAAGCTTTCTGTCCACTAATGAGCTTTCCACAGCTGAACTTCTGGCTTCTGATTCTCAATGTGGATATTTTTCTATCATGGAATAGGGAAGAGTAATATCTGTTGGAAATAGTTTAGCTTTAAGCTGTTCTTAGGGTTCAGTGCTTGTATTCTTGGCTGCTCTGCTGGTCTCTTTCCCTCCTTGCCCCAGAATTAGAAGGTACAGCCTATCCCCAGATAACAGGGTTTGGAGGACAGGTTAAATATGCTTGGGTCTGAAATGGTGAGGCTAGTCTGGCTCCAGAGCCAGCTTCTCAGTAATCTCAAACAGTATGTTCAATATTAGCAGTATGATGTGAGCCATCAGAATGCCTATGAGTGTTCAGCCTTCCAGGAGGGCATGCCAGCTCCAGCTGATGACTAGTTCTCTGAGACAGTAGGCTGTGTTATTGTTCCTTGCTAAGTGACTTATGCTGGGTTAATGACTACTTTTCTTGTGGTAGGTGACTGATCTGCCATTAGGAGGCTTTAGGGTAATTGCTGATGGAGCCTTCCCTCATGATCAGGAGCTGGTAAATCAAGAAACTGAAACTGCAGGCTACTGATTACTGCCGAAAATAACAGGGTCTCAGGGTCTGGTGGCGCACACCCTTGATCCCAGCACTTGGGAGGTAGAGGCAGGCAGATTTCTGAGTTCGAGGCCAGCCTGGTCTACAAAGTGAGTTCCAGGACAGCCAAGGCAATACAGAGAAACCCTGTCTCAACCCCCCCCCCCAAAAAAAAAAAAAGAGTAGGGTCTTTCAGTAGGTAAACAGCTTGTTGAACAACGTGTGAGGATCTGAGCTCAAGTTGCAGCTATCCACATAAAATTATACATTAAGGTACATCTCTAATGTAGAGCACCTATGGCAGAACAGGAAGCAGATACGGGATGATCTTCAGAACTTCATGGGCCAAGACTATCTGGTGCAGGCAACAGTAAACAACAAAGAAATCATTCCTCAAACAAGATGTATGGGGAGGACAGACACAGGAAGTTGTTCTCTGGCCTCAACAAATGCACAGTGGCATGTGTGTATCTGCACTCACATGTGCAAAAACCTAATTCCTCACACATCAAAAACACAGTAAGAACGGAATTTGACTCATAGCTCTGGTCCTGAGGAGAGACATAGAGCCCATGTCATAAGAGCCTTATTTACCTAGAGGCTCTCTCGCGTTAACAAACAAACAAACAAATAAATAAAAATGAGGCATATTGTAGTCCATGTCTCCACCCACAAGAGTTCATTCAAATGACCTTGTTAATCACATGGACAAGAAAATTTGCATCAGAAAGCTGTTTCAGAAACACAAATAGTCTAAGTCAGCATAAACATGCATTTTACTATATTTGTCTGTTTGGCTGTTGCCTGCTCTTCCCCGGGAGTGCCTCTATAATAACTTCTGCCCATCTTCTACATTACACCCTGTGTGTTTCCTCAATTCATTCAAAGTCCTAGGAGAGCTGAGAAAAGACTGAAAGAAATCCTGATAATAGTTGCATGAGGTTTAATTTCTTTATGTGGCTTTCTATTCATATAGGTGAAAAGATTCAAGATAAATATCCATCTTACTAAAGAAAAGTCACCAGTGTGGTAGCTCTTATCTGTTTTGATGCCTTTAAAGTTGTCCTGCTCACCTGGCTAATTTATAGTCCCTGGGGAGAAAGTTTATAGCTAGAAATAAAAGTAACCTATTTTTAGTTTCTCAAAAAGAAGCTCCATTGTAGTTGTTGCAAACAGATGTTGCTGATACACTTCTTAGAGCTTTCCTTTTCAGGAAATGAAGAGTAATATAATAAAGATATAAAGAATACACAACTTCTAAAGATGGCCAGTTGTCCCAGTAAAATGTTCCTTACTTTCTAATATTGAAAAATCACTAGAGGAGCTAGGGAGATGGCTCCTTGGGTAAATTGTTTGATATATCAGCATGAGGGGCTGAATATGAATTTCCAGAACCCATATGAATAGATAAGCCAATACCTAGACCCCAAGTGCTAAGGATGGGTTATTGAGACAGGTTGATTTCAGGAACTGTCTGGCTAGCTAGTCCATCTAATGAGCACCCTGTCTCTAAAGGTAAGTTAAAATATGGTAGAGTAAGACAGTGGATATTAGCTCTTTCCTCCACCTGCCAATGAATAAGCATGTACATTAGCACACAGATAGAGACACACCAAAGGCTTAGAAAGCAAACTATCTTGAGATATTAACTACTGCTAATTATGGTGATGTGAAAAATACCATGGGATGTTTTTAATCTATCCAGCTGCATATGTTGAAGGAAATATCTCTCATAGTACCAGTGCTGGGGAGAGAGAATGCTGGAACAGGGATACTAAAATTTGAAAGTGGTTCCCATTCTGAGTATTCAACATCCATGCTTTACCTGTGAACCAAGGAGAATAGCATTTGCTGGCTAAACTATGCTAAGATCCAAGTTTTGAGATATGAAGTAGTAACTAAAAATTATAAAAGGCTGAGCATGCATGAGACTGTCTTTAACACTGGGACAGGTTGATATAGAGTAGACTCTACTTTTTCAGTATATGCCACATTAAGTGTTCAAACAATACAATCATCATATTCCAAATTGAGAGCAGTTTCCCTGATATTCTCAGGCTGGCCATCATGCATTCCATTTTTAGGAATAAAGCATTTCCCACAGTAGGAAACACTGCTACAACCTCATAGCCCCAGACTTGAACTTTTCAGAGGAATCCCAATATGTAGCTTAGGCTTACTTCAAAGGCTTTATCCTTTTGTCTTTGCCTTCTTCTTCTACATGGACAGAGATGTGATTACAGTCATGCCACATCACACACCACTATACTAGAAGAAGTTAAATTTGGCCTCAGGTACTAAGCAAACTCAAGGTCAGCCTGAGATACAGGCGATCCACAGATCAATCAATCAATCAATCAATCAAAAAAAATAACCCAACTGGTTTATTTCTACTTTGGTTAATCATTCCTTGGCCTTCTTAGTTAGATGGCCAAGTCATAATTACTATGCATTTCTTGATTACTGTTTCTTAGGAACATGCAAAATCATATCTCCTGTCTTAAATACTTGCAAGTCAAAACATATTCTGTACATATAAGAGGAAGTCCATGACTCTTGGGAAATAATATTTCAAAAATTTGACACAATGGGTGTTATTGATTAAAACTGAAGTGGATGGTACATTCCAAATAGGTGGTTGATTCATAATTGTGGTCTTGTAGCATTTGCTATTCCATGGCAAGGATTTGGGTAATTGTATTGTTAGTTTGAAGATACGTGAAATAAATGTTGCCATCTTAATTTTATATGTGAGAAAATTGGCTTCTTAAGAGAGCTTAAATAAATAATTATTAGCTAAACAGTAAAGAAGATAAGAATGAAATTGTATTAGACTATAAAATATTTTTTGACATCTCAGATGAAGTCAACGTAAAATAATTTGAATTCTACAAATATTCGATGATAGCTTCAGTTAACACTTGAGTGCTTTATACAAATGTAAAGGACTTTGCCTTTTTCTGAGTCTATAGTTCATCCATCTAAAAAAAAAATAACCAAGTAATAACTATTTAATAGGTATGACTATTCAAATAAAGTCTAAAATGGCTTGAGAAGATCACTTAGTTTGTAGAGCACTTGTCAAAAATATTCTAAGGTCCTGAGTTTGATCTCCAGATCTCAAGATTTAATAAACAGGGATGATGACATCCTCCTTTCTTTATTTTTAAAATTTATTTTTATCTATGAATATATGTGGATGTGTGTGTGTATATTTATGTGTCTGCGTGTGTATGTGTCGTGTCTGTGTTAATATATATCACATACATACTGGTTCCTTCAGAAGCAAGAAGAGTGGATGTCAGATCCCCTAAAGACTAGAGTTTCTGGCAGATGTGAGTCACCAGACTTGGGTGCTGGGAACCAAACTCTGATGCTATGAAAGATCATCAAGTACAGTTATCCACTGATTCATCTTTCCAGTGCCATAGGATGTGCTGATAATCCCAGTACTAAGGACATAGAGAAAAGAGGGTCCATGTGTTTCAAGGGCCATCCAACTTAGGAGAGTGAGAGAACTCTTTCTTAGACAAGAAGCTAAAGATTCCCTAGGAATAACACTGAAGTTGTTCTGTGTCTTCCCTAGACATGTACATACACATGTAATCATGCATATAAACATGCCCATACATGCACACCAAAAAAGACAGAACATTTATGGTCCCATATCAGTCATGAACCAGGCAAAAAGAACCAGTGTTAAACTAGAATAGTAAGGCTTGCTCACAGGAGCTAGACAACAGCATAGCTGAGAGAGGCAGTTGTGAATGCAGGGTACTAGGACTGCAGAAATCTTTCCAAGCACAGGCTGTAGAGGCAAGGTCAGTCTCAGGAGCATCTGTCTGAGTGCCACATCTAGATCAGATGCAGATACGGTGAAAGACAGGAAGGCTGCTGCCATTATTCTTTATGATGAATTTAGAATCATCCTTGATCACCAAGCCTACAGTAAAGACAGGGAGATGGCAAGTATAGTGATCCAAGGAGAAAGGAGAAAAGACAACATAACATTTCAATGAGACATACAAAGAGAAACGATCAAATATATGAGAAAGTAGAGAATAGATGCATCGAATTCCCCAAAGGCTTGGGTTTTATTTTATTTTATTTTTACAGTGCATTTGCTCTCATGTAAAATGTGCCCAAGGTAATGCCAGACAGAAAGAGCACTGCATTTAGAATGAGCCTAATTTAGTTGTGTAAAAATGGCATTAAGATATAAACCTCTGAAGGAAACATACTAATGTTGCTTGGGTCCCAGATAATTGAAGTATGGCTGATAATCTACAATCTTTTAAAAAGTTTTGAATAAACAAAGATAACAGTATGTTTTAAATTTATCAATTTATCTTTATTACTATAAGAAAACAGACATAAAGGAGACAACTGGGCACAAGCAATTTTGAGTTTTATGTATTATGGCTTAGAGTGTTTTTCTCTAAAACTCATTTACTGACCCACTAACTCCTCTGTCTAAAATGTGACTGTTCTTTGGGGATGGGACTTCTGAAGTAGTGATTAAGTTAAACTGAGATTTCTAGAGTAGTCTTTTATCTTTTAAGATGTTCCATATCATGTCATTGAGAAATGCAAATTTAGATTTATATTATTTTTAAAAAAAACCTGTTTTCTTGTGGATCTGTGTTTTGGGAGGTGGAGGGAATATGTGTGAAAGCAATGCAGAACACAAGGAGGCCAGAAGGGGCCACCCTGGAGCTGGACTTGTAGCTGATTGTGAGATGCCTGGAGTGGGTGCCTTCTACAAACTCAGATCCTCTGCAATAACAGCAAACACTTTTTTTTTTAATTGAAAATTTTGCTGTAATCCCAAACCTTAAATTACTTAAGACTTTTTACAAATTTCATTTTCCTCCCCAACATCTTTTAATAATAGCCTCTTTTCTCATACAATGTACCCTGATTACAGTTCCCCCTCAGTCTCCTTTTCTCAGTTCAGTTCCTCCCCACTTTCCCTTCCATCAGGATCTGCTGTTTCTGTCTCTTGCTAATAAAGAAGAGATTTCTAAGAGATAATATCAAAACATAACAAAATAAAATATAATAAAACAGCCACAACAACAACAACAATAAAATCCACATCAAAGTTGGACAAGGCAAAGCAAGAGAAGACACAAGAATCAAAGACCCACTCATTCGCATACTCAGGAGTCTCACAAAAGCACTAAATCAAAAGCTATAGTTTAGAAATAGAGACCTGGTGCATGTCCTGCGAGCAGCAAGCACTCTTGACTGTGGAGTCACCTCTCTAGCACTACAGGGAAGTCTTTATAAGTAGGGTCACTCCAGCAGCACAGACATTTATCTGTGAGGGCCTACTGAGAGGAGCAGTGTCTATAAGCCAAGGGAGACTCAGGGGCAACTGAATCTGTCAACTCATGTCTGGGTCTATTCTCCAAGGGAATTCGTTTACATCGTTTGAATCATGTAGTATGTGGAGTTCTGTAGTATGGTCTTCAATAGCTTCCCTTACTGGAGCCTTAGTGACTTACTGGTCTCTGCTCAGGTAGGAAAAGTGATCATTTCTTTGTCTTGAAATAATATATAAAATAATCACTAGTCTTTATCTGTGATGCTGACAGTTGAGTTATAATCTGAGTTCCTTTTGAGACGCAAATCAATAATTTTGAATCCATTGCAAGGAATTGGAATACGGCCTAGAATTTATTACAGAATAGGGAAAAGTCAATACTCTCAGAATCAAATCAACCCTTAGGACAGTTTTTTTCTTCACCTTAAACCAATTTTTCATGTAAATTTTATTTCATGCTTTCCTATTCCCCTCCCCAACATGTCACTTTATGTTTTCTTTCATTTGAGATAGAGCCTCGCTGTTTTTGTGTGTGTGTGTGTGTGTGTGTATCTCAGGCTTGCTTTGAACCTTCCACCTTCTAGCTTCTCCCAAGGTCCAAACCCTGACATAAACCTAAGGTGGAAAATTTCTTAAGAAGACACTTGATGACAACACCATGGCAGACATACACATAGACTGTCAGTGCTACATTATGTACATATTGTATGTTTACTCTTACGCAACTCCCAGAGGTCAGTGTGTTAACTTTATCCAGCCTAGTGTAGCACTCTTAGGAGGCAGTGGATCTTGCAGGGATGTAGCCTAGTTGGAGTCTTTAAGGCACTAGTGATTTGCCTTAGACAGGAAAATGGAATGTTGGTGTCATGCTTTCAATTTCACTTCCCAGACTAGAGTAAGAGGCATTTTTTTCCCTGCTTGGTGCAGGGAAGCATAGAGAATAGTTCAGTAACCTAGAACACTTGGCTTGGTTAGGCACACACTCTTCTAATATTGTACTTGTTAACCTTATAACTCCAACAAACAGAGATAGAATGCCCCACACCCTTTTTCTAATACTGCACCTGCCAACTCTCTGCCTTTAGTTGCATCAAGCTATACCATGGTACTCTCTGTATAGTTGAGTAAGTTTCTCCTCCCCCTTATCACCATCATATATGAGCAATTTGTCCTGAACTGTACTCCAGTTATATCTGGTTATGAGGCTTTGGGGAGTGATCTGGCCTAAACTAGTTTTGGTTGCATTTGTAGTCAGGAAAAACTGCACATTTGGGCATGCATTTAATTAAGATTAGATGCATCATGAGAAAGAGCACACGTAGTGAAAAAAGTTTACATCATTCACATCTGTCAACGGAAGCAGAGAACTATCCAAATTATGCTTCTAAACAACCAACATCTTCCCTCTCTTGAAACCTATAAAATGAAGCCTAGAGCTGAAGCAGTCATAGGGTCCATTGAGCACTATAGCCTCTGTGGCCCCATCACTATTGAGATCATATTTCTTCCTGTTATGCTCTAGGGCTTTTGAATCAAATTTTGTTGATAGTTTGCAGTCTGTATGCACCTTATTATGACTACTTGATCAAGATGGCCAGCGCCTTTACATACTTGTACAGGACTCTGGTTACAGTAACACAACCATGATGTGGTCCTCCTACCTTACCCAGGCTGCAGAACAACAGCAAAAATGATTGTGGACTGAAAATATTTAAACTTAGGTGTTTCAGTGGAGGTGCAGTTGAGATGATAAAGTGTTTACCTAGAATGCATAATGTCTGAGTTTGATCCCCAGTGTCACATGAATTAGGTATGGTGGTGCACACTTGTAACTCTGGTATGTAGCAAATGGAAACAGAGAGATCAGGAGTTCAAGGCTACAATCTACTCCCTCTCAGGTCAAAGCCAACCGAAGCTACTGTAAGTCAAAATCAGCATTTTTCTCTTCATAAACCGAGAGTCTCAGATAAAGCTAACTAATACACTAGTTAAGTAAATATGAATTTTAAATCAATAAACTGACATAAGAAATTCAAGTTTGTCTTCTAATCCTGTACTGCATTTGTTGACGCATTTAATTTAATGCATCAGCAGCATTTAATGTTGTTTTATTTTCTTCATTTTGGAGATAATAAGTGAGAACTCACAAGGTTATTTACTAAGCATTTTAGCATAGACTCATAAGAGGTTACTATCTTGTGGAGAAGACTTGTTGATCATTTAGTTTCATGGATGAAGATTTTGTGTTCTACATGTAACTTTGTTTGTTTGTTTGTTTGTTTGTTTGTTTTTTGAGACAGGGTTTCTCTGTGTAGCCCTGGCTGTCCTGGAACTCACTCTGTAGACCAGGCTGGCCTCAAACTCAGAAATCTGCCTGCCTCTGCCTCCCAAGTGCTGGGATTAAAGGCATGTGCCACCATTGCCTGGCTACATGTAATTTTTAAGTCAAAATTTCCATATTTTAAGTCAATATTTCCATATTTTGCAGCATTTTCTGTTACAGAATAAATGTTTATATTATTTATCATAGCATTTATTATTATTCTGTCAAAACAAATTTTGCATTTCTAAAAGTTAGTATGGTCCTGCAATTGTGTCCTAGAACAACAAAACCCCATATGAAAAATTAAATGCTATTTCTTAGTTTAAACCAACCATGTTGTCTTGAAATAATCTCCTTGATGAATTAAAAATGAGCATTGAATTATGGCTTTATTGATAGCCTTTTCAAGTGTATCTCTTCTCCTTAAAGGTGAGAGAGAGAGAAAGGGAGGATGAGAAATATCCATGGATTATATATGACATGCTCAAATTCCCATGCTTATTGTGCGCAGGATCTGGAATTAAATGTCAAATCACTGGACAGTTAATCAAAGTATTCTGACAACATGGTGAGAGGATAAAAGGGAAGAAATGAAAGAAACCATTTGTTCTGTCTCTACCAATCTTATACTTGACTGATCAGCTTGCAAATGATATTAATTGCTAATTTTTTTTTTTTTTTTACAACTCAGGATGACTAGAGTCAAAGAAAAATTCAGTTAGATTTCAAAGCAAAGCTTTTCCTGTGTAGTCCAGAGTTTTGAAAAGCAAAGAGGCAAATTGCAGATGCAGAAGGCTAAGTGACCCATGGAGGACACTGCTATCCTAGTGTACTAAGGGTGCCTGTGAATTGCCTGCTCCCTTAGGGACACACAGTGCTGTTCTCCCGAGAGAGTTACTATAGGCTAGCCAGTGTTGGTGCTGCCCACAGGAAAGCATGCATTGTTACTGAGATATGTTGTGATTGAAACTGACTTGGATTAAATGATGCTTCTTCTGAGGAACACGAGAAAGGGGTTTGTAAATCTTAGGGAACTAAGAAGACTGAGCAGTAGAGGGCCAGCATTTGATTCTCAGCATCCACAGGAGGTGACTCACAACCAGCTGAAGCTCCAGCTGCAGAGGACCCAGTGTTCTCTTTTAGACTCTGTGCTCTTATGGTACACACACACATACACACACACACACACACACACACACACACACACACACATTCGTGCACGCACACACAGAGGAATATATACTCTTTACAGAACTAGAAAGTTTAAAATTGCTGCTCATATTACAGAGAGAATTACTGCACGGCCTCAATATTTAACAGCTATCAACTGACTTGAATAAGTTGATTGTTTCTAATATTCTGAAAGTTTACTGGTGACCTCCATGCCGTATTTGGAAAATAGAAATGAGGAAAGCCACCACTGTTTCTGAAATAGTGAATGAATGCCTACATGCAAAATTCTCATCATGGAACTGAAACAGGTCTATACATATTGAGTGATGCTGGAGCATTTAAAGTGAGTGTTCTAATTCTTTTTAAATGTTGAGAATGTATTTTCAGATCATATCTTTGACGTGACTTATTCTGCATTCCATTAACTGGTTATGCTGAAGTGCCATACTAGTTTTATATCTAACTAACCAGCAGCAGTAGGTTAATCTTCGTGTTCAAATGCCTGGATCTGGAGTCATATAGATACTTCTAGGTATGTCTTGGTTTGGTTTTCCTGTAGTTTTGAGTAAGAGAGGAAATTTACTCTGGGTATGAGTGACATCATGGATTGCCCTTTAGGCTGACAAAAAGAAAGAGACAGAGAGAGAGAGAGAGAGAGAGAGAGAGAGAGAGAGAGAGAGAGAGAGAAGAAGAAGAAGAAGAAGAAGAAGAAGAAGAAGAAGAAGANAAGAAGAAGAAGAAGAAGAAGAAGAAGAAGAAGAAGAAGAAGAAGAAGAAGAAGAAGAAGAAGAGAGGAGAGGAGAGGAGAGGAGAGGAGAGGAGAGAAGAGAAGAGAAGAGAAGAGAAGAGAAGAGAAGAGAAGAGAAGAGAAGAGAAGAGAAGAGGAGAGGAGAGAAGAGGAGAGGAGAGAAGAGAAGAAAAAAAGAAAAAGGGAAAGTGAGATGGACACTAATATTCATCTCTTGCTGCCTTTTGGTCACATGTGCTCTGCGTCAATTGTCTCAAGTCCCTCTTCTTGACCTTGACAAGTCCAAGCAAACAGTGGGGACCGAACAGCTGGATGCTTTTCCTTTCCAAGAATACACTCCTTTTTGTGTGTACTGAGAAGAGACTCATTATGGAGGACTCTCTTCAGAACTGAGATGGTCATGTGACAGGTTTGGAGAAAGTTGGAGAAACCCAAGCCAGCCAGTATAGGCAGGCAAATAATCCCAACACTCAGAGGCTGAAGTAGGAGTATGAGTTTGCAGCTAGACTCAGCTGGAGGGATTTCAATGTCAGTGTGGGCTCTATAGGAAGAGGCTGTCTAAAAGGGCAAACGACCAGGGAAGGGATTAGAGAGAGATGGCAGAAGGAAACGTTCTTTGCCCTTGAAAGTGGGAAGAAGAATTGTAAATGTGAAATTTAAGATCTTGACTGATAAGTTTTCTTTTGGAGGAAAGAAACATAGTGAAGGTCAACAATACAGAGTGTTTTTACGTGTGCATGTTTGTCAGTTCTCTGCCCTTGACTTGCCAGTTTAGGAAGAACTTACTATTAGGAGGATTGCTGCTCCATATAAAGGATGCTGAAGTCTATGCTGACAGAATCCACAGTTTGTTGGGAGTGTTGCCTGAAAGCACATTTGGAAAGTAAATCTAGAAAATGCTAATTGGGCCATTATCTATAGTGAGATGCAAGGGAATATACTGTATTTCTCTGATAGGATCAAAAATTGAAATAAAACTGAGAGCGTATTTATTTCATATGATTACATTTTAAACAGCATTGGGAAGCCAGTTCAGTTCAGAGGTTGATAACTTGTAATTAAGCCATATTCCACTTATTGGAGTCTAAAGTCAGAGCAATCAGAAGAGACTGGGTCAGGAATATGTTTTAGTTTCTTTCTTACAGCTTTTAAATTGTTTTTGAAGACTGACCCAGAGCCTTTCCACTACTTGAAATAAAAATCAATTCTATTCCTTAATTTATTACATGCCTTTTTAATAATTTAATTTGTTGCCATGGAAGAGGTGGCTCAGCACTTAAGAGCACATAGTATTCTTACAGACAACCAATTCTCAGGCAGCTACAACTTCTTATAACTACAGCTCCAGGGCATCTGACACCCTCTTCTGGATTCTAAGGGCATGGCACTCACAGAGTCAAATACAGAAATGGATACACACACACACACACACACACACTCTCTCTCTCTCTCTCTCTCTCTCTCTCTCTCTCTCACACACACACACACACACACACACACACACACACACACACATGCACACACTGGGAATTAAAAAAAAAAACTACTACATCATACAGTTCCTAAGACAAACCTATAATGATCTAAGGAAAAGCAGAGGTTGCAGGATCAGATTTTTGATGCCCTGTTGACCCAGAGGTGCCAGGGTACTTTCCAGACAATGGTCTGTACTACTGGAAAATACCTTGCAGGTTGCCTTTGAGAGCTGTTAGAGATCACAGGATCAACAAGGTGAATGGAATAAGAACACCAGCACGGCCTCCAGGCCATGAAACAGAAATGGCATACATGGAGTTCAAACTCTAAACTTCATTCTCCAAAGCTAACTTTGTTGGGAGTGTCCCTTGACTTCAGATGTAATGTAGGTTCCCTGAGAAACAAATACACTTGTTTTCACACTGGGTGGTATGTCAGGAGTCAGTTGTAAGTTAGGGTCATGCTGTGGTAAGATCGTGACCTTGAGCTATTCAGGGAAGCTTACGGTGGGGCTCATCATCTGTGTTCATTGTATTGTCTGCAGGTGAGCAGATATCCCTGTGGTATTTTCAATAGATGAGCTGAAATAGTTCCACATGGCCACTCTGTGAAGGATGGGTCTTTAGGTACCGAAGCAAGGCAGAGAGGGGCTTAGAGATAATGATAAAGGGAAAGAATTCTGAGACCATGTACTGGGAAAATTGACAAGGTACAGAGGAGACCTTCTAAGGTAGTCTAAGTGACCTATTTGGAGGTCGCATGCTGGGGGAATAATGCACTACTGATATTTTGCTAAATAGTCATGTAGCCAAACGCTCATAAATACTTATGTTCATATAAGTATTTCTCAGCCTGGATCACAGAGGTTTGAGTTTATAAAAACAATGATTAATAAAGAGACTCATCAAAGCATGCATTCACAGCACACATACATGACAACTACTCACTATCTGGTAGGGAAATAAACCAGCAGGTAAACAGGGGACACCTGTGCCTACAGTTGTTCAAGTCATTGCTCTTGACTTCGTTGTGGTGTACCCAATGCTAGCCGATTCTCAAACATCTGAACATTTCCCCCTCTCTTCCTCACATCCACACAGAGGAATGTTGGAATCTCTGCACGTCCAGCTTCACGTGGGTTCTGGGGATCTGGACTCAGGTACACATGCTCATATGTTAAGCACTTTACGCCCTGAGCCATCTCCCCTGTGTCTACACTTTAAAAGAATAATCACAAAGGGTGCTGTTTTAGCTCATTGTTTTTTATTGTTATTTTCCCCTTGGTGTTAATAATATGTCACATCCTTGTCTTTTCACTTAACTTAATTTTGAGAAGTCAAGTTGGGTCTCATTTACTCCGGTGGAAATGAGGGAACTTTTCTTTGCCTTTTTCATGTTTTTCTTTATCATTAATTTTCTGTACAATAAAGATTATTTATCAAGTGTGTTTTTTCTGTTGTTTCTAAAACTTTGTTTTCTCTGAACAGTGTGCTACATTAACTTAGAAATAATTCTCAATTACAATTCCAAGTGTTTCTTCTCTTCCACTGATGTTTCTCCTCTGTGCTCCCATGCTACAGGTTCCTATAATTCTTTAGTCAGTGAATAGTCTTCTTTGTTCTTCCATTTTCTTTTTGTCTGTTGCTTTTTAGAGCTTTCAAATAAATTTCTCCTGGGCTAGAGAGACAGTTTAGCATGTAATAGTGTTTTCTGTTCTTCAGAGGACCTGATATCATATTCTAATGCCCTTACGGGATGGTTCACAACTACCTGTAACTACAGCTCCAGGGTATCTCATTTCTTCATCTCATGTAGGCAGGTATTTTACATAACTTCTCTCTATTACACACACACACACACACACACACACACACACACACACACACACACCAAACAGTGAGGTTATTTCCTTAGAAGTCATCATTCAAATGTGTAGCTCATGGAAGACAGTGTTTTCAAATCTCAGTATGGTGATACCTGGCATGTGCCCTTGTATCTTTCTTAGAACTACTGTTTCTTTTTCCATTGCATTGCTCTTCTTTTTGTAATTAATTAATTAATTAATTTTCTTATTCCCTTTACATGTATGTGCGTATAGATGCCCAAACAGGCAAAAAGAAGCTGTTTGAGTCTGTCGTGATTTGATTCAGAATGGCTTCCAGAGGCTCATGGATTTGAATACTTGGTCCCCAGTTGGTGGAACTGTTTGCAAAGGATTAGCAATGTGGTGTTGTTGAAGAAGGTGTGTTTCTGGGGTCAGGCTTTGAGGCTTTAAAAGCCCATGCCACTCCCTGTTATCATGCTCTGTCTCTTATTTATGGATCATCTGTATGTTCTAAACAGTTGCTCCAGAAGCATGCCAGCCTACCTGCTACCATGCTTCTGATATGGTGGTAATGAATTCTAACCCTTTGCAACTGTAAGTCCCAAATAAACTCTTTAAAAAATAAGTTAACTAGGTCATGGTGTTTTATCACTGCAAGAGAAAAGCAGGTAACATGGATCTTCTCTGTCTGGAGTTCTAGGCAGTATGAACTATCTGATATGGGTGCTGATATGGGTGCTGATATGCATGCTGGCACCTGAAGGTAAGTTCCCTGTAAGAGCAGGGTCTTCTGCTTTCTCCTGAATCATAGTCCCATCTTTAAACTATTTCATCATCTATTATTATTATTATTATTATTATTATTATTATTATTACTGATGTTGTTATTTATTACTTGTGTGTGCATGATACTCCCCAGATATTATATGAAATGTTTCTTCTTTTGTTACTCCTGCTCTTCCTTCTGTGTCCATATTTTACATATCATGTGGGTTCTAGTTGTCTCATTTGCATCCATGACCTGGTGCATGTGTGGCCATCAGAAGATAACTTTATGTGATATATTCTCTCCTTCTGTCATACATGAGTTCTAGATATTAAAATCAGGCAGTCAGGCTTCTGTACAAGATCCTTGACATGATGGTCAGAGTGGCTAAAGTGGGTTATTCTACCTCCTAGACAAGTTTAGGCTCTGATGAAACTGGCAATTGAGGACCTTGTGGCAGTGTTGGAGTTCTAAGAAGGAGAGACTTGATATCCCTGGTTTTTTCACTGCCAGGAAAGAATACAGAGGCCAGAAGAATTAATATATTGGAATGATATTTTATGGTATGAAAAAAAAAGTGACAGTTGGGATGGAAAGGTGGGGTTCTTAGAGAGGGCTGTTTCTGCTCATTTTTTGAACCAATACATTTTACTGTCATTGTTTTAATGAAAAGAGGCATCACTATCAATGAGCGAAGGTACAATCTGAAGTAGAGTTTTCTTTTACTCTCTGTCCTTATATTTAGATCCCCCCTCTCTCTCTGTCTGTCTCTCTCTCTCTTTCAAGTTCTAGGTAATCAAAATGGCTAGGATTCCCAAATAGCTACCTCTAATGTTCTTTAATTATGATGTTCAGTACTGGGTCATCCTGCTTGTGTACTGCTGGGGATGGAATCAGAGGCTTCCTTTATGCCAGGCAAATGCTCTACTAACTAAATTCCATCCTCTGTCCTTTATAGTGTATATTGCAATTTCAGATGTGTCAAGTGTCATCAGATGCATCATGGGAACAGTTTCACAAGGCTATGACACAAAGATGCTATTATTGTGAAACAAAGAACATTTAGGAGGTATGTCTGTGGATGACATTTTCCATAGTCTTAGGCAGAACTGTGGTCCCCTCTAAAGAGACACACAAATTCCTCTAATAAACAAGTTTTGCTGTTGTGTGGATGAGTTTCAGCCAACCGTGCAGTTTCATTGCTTTCTGTTAGCTATTGTGCCTCAGTCTCTCCAGAAGGCAGTTACTGGTGTGTTGGTTTAAATCAGAATCATTCTGTCACATCTCCCTGTGCAGAGGTAAAGTTTGTCTCCTATATCTACTGTGAGAGATTGGTCAGGGTTGGGCAGGCACAAACGTACCTCTTCTGAATATCCAGTCTTCGATTTTCTCTCACCCTGTCTACATAGTGCCTTGAGACATTCAATTACAGTTAATTATTTCCTTCCTCAGCACTGACTCCTAGGTAGCTGCTGTTCCAGAGGTTCTGCTAATATAAGCACTGGTGTTTGCAGTTCTGTGGTTATCTTTTCAGGGTTGAGGGCAGCAATTTGCCTGTGACTTCATTTTTCTTACAGGGGTAAGAAGAGTTGTAGATGCTACACTCGGTTCTGCATTTTAACTGGCTATTATGATATAGTGGCAATTTTCTAGCTTTTGTAAACTGAAGTCCCCAGGAAATAAAAAGAGCCACACTTGGGTTAAAGATTCTACAAGGCCAAATGACTGAGTTCTGTGTTTTATGGAGAGTTAGAATGTTTCAGATCAGAGCCAAATTATCTTGAGCTATTTTTAATGCCTTTTGAAAGTCATCACCCCTCATTCACATATCTCACACAATATTCTTGTGACCATCTGAACATCAAAACTCCATTCTTAACAGACTAATGCCTTCCACCGATGCTAAAGCTACAAATGTCATCAGATAGTATCTGAAATGTATAGCATAGTTTCGTTATTTTTCTGTGACCCACCTCACCATGGCTGTCACCATTGTGTTTGGTAATATGTTGATTTATGACCATCTTTGTTCAATAATTAATAAGATTTCACATAATCACATTAAAGCGAGGAATGATATCTGAAGAAAACTAATTCTGGTTTCCTAGGTGATGGTCATTCATATGTAGCTATATAATATTTATCTCTCTTAATCTCTTTGAGGTGTGTGTGTGTGTGTGTGTGTGTGTGTGTGTGTGTGTGTGTGTAAGTGTGTTGGTATTTTATTTGTGTCAGATGAGAAACTCTAAAGTTTAAAACTATTTTGAAAAACAAAATCTCAACATGCAAGCATCAGAAATTCCTCCTCAGTCTTGCACATACCAAAATTTATAATAACTTTTCTTTTGTACCTTTCAAGGCTTAGTGAATAAACACTCCCAGATCCAAAGTATGATAAATTCTCAAGCTGACAATGATCATGGGCTCTTCATTATGAAGCAATGGATGTTGTGTTGGGTCATTAGACATGCCTTAGTCCCAGAGGCAACATCTAGTAGGCATTAATCACTACTTTATGCTTTGTATTCATGCACAGACTTCATTTTTGACTAGTAATTTGTTTAGTTATGTTTTCAGACGTTTTAAAAGCTTACTTTAACCAGTTCATTCTTGCTTTCATGTTTGTGTAGTATGTGTGCATTTATGCTTTGAGTACATCATTTGAAATCTGGTGTCCTTCTTAATCACTTTCTATTTTATTTCAGAGTCAAACTCTCTCACTGAATCTGTAGTTCACTACATCAGAAAAACAACTTGCCCAGCAAAGCTGAGGGATCTTCATGTCTCCACCTTGCCAGAGCTGGAATTACACCCTCTCTCCACTGTCTGGTTTTTTGCATGGGAACCAGAGCTCAAATTCCCACTCTTGAGTGGTAAATACTTTACCTACCAAACTGTATCCCTCTAACACACTTTAAGAACTAGTTCTGAGCTAGCTGTTCACTGAATATTATGAACATGGTGCATTTGCTTTGTGGATTTGCCAAATAGATCAGAGATCTCCATACTTCCCATTCTTAGGGATGACTACATGAGAAATGATGCTGTGTACCAACCTAATGGGAAAGAGTAGGTCCTTAAATGCATCCTCTTCCCTCATGCATGCTACACACCTGTGATCCCAGCACAGAGACCAGTTGAGCAGAGGTCCAGCCAGAGAGTTCAAGGAAGCCAACCTAAGGTAAATGCAGACTCTGTCTCCCAGAAAAATCAATTAAAACATCTTTGGGGCTGAAAAGATATCTGAGCAGTTAAGGTTACTTGCTGCCTGTGTACCTGTACAGAGGGCTGGTGTTTGGTTGCCAGCATTACTACCAAGGGGCTGACAATCACCTATCACTCAAGCACCAGGGGATCTACCATCCCTTCCCAGTCTCCACAGGCACCAGTGTGTGTACAAGCACATACATACACATAAATAAAAAAATAAATACATCTTAAAAACAAAAGTAAACCTCTGTCCTATCCCATAGAAAATTAAAGAAAAAAAAGAAGTTGCCTAATTTGCTGAGTGAAGGACTGACTCTATATGGCAATGCTCCTCGTCGAATGTGTAGAAAGTTCACTAACTTGTGACACTCAAACTTTGCACTTGCACATTTAATTCAAGTGACTTTGGGGCTTATTTTCTTCTCCTTTCTAATCTTGGTATAAGTACTCAACTCCTCAGGATTATTGGCATCCTCACCCCATCACACATATTTACCCTTCCCTGCTTTAAGCAATACTAGCCATTTGTAAACAAATGCATAATTAAAAGAAGAAGGTTTATGAACTCACACAGGGACACTTTCCTATTTTCGTTTTGAAATATATATAATAAATACCCTGACATTTTCACTTTTGGGTATCTCTATGAAATCATAGCCTTTCAACTATTGAATTTATTTGCATTAGCTATGAGGCTTTTTTTCCCATACTGCTATTATTAATTTAACATATTCACAGATCAGCCAGCATGAGTGGCTTTCATGTGGGCCCTTTGTCTTTTTTATATTACTTAACACCCTTCAGGCACCCTGAAAATAATCCTTGCATTCTGTGAGTAATAGTATTTTCTAAGTCTGTGTTGAATTTTTTTCTGTCCATGAACACAGAGTCAATCAGTTTTCAAGAAACATAGCTGTTTATTTTCATACTTTTTTTTTTTTTTTTTTTTTTTAGGAGCAAAAAAAAAAAGTGTCCCATACAGGAAAATGTGAACACTGGCAGGGAAATTTCTT